>NW_020455754.1:2145746-2419346 GCF_003342845.1 Nothoprocta perdicaria
AGGCGTATGCTGATATACTGCCAGGCTTTACAGTATCATTGTACCAAGGGTCATTATCTAGGTCATAAACCCATTGCTAAATATTAATCTTTTTTCCTTACCTTTTGTTTTACTTGCCCTTGGCTAATGAGTGCYGAGTACCTCTGACCAGACCAATTTCTTTTCTACAAATCACACTGATATGTAGCAGGCAATTAAGGTCAAATTCTTTATTCATCAGAAAGCCAATTTCCATTGAGAAAGTGTGGCGGTGATTGCCATAACATCAAGTAATTCGTCTTTAAAAGATGTCATCTGTCATYGTTAGCTTTCTGGCAACGGTAATACTAGCAGCTTGACAGAATAGAATTGCTCTGATGGAAACAGCTGAACATTTCGGTATAGCCAACTTCAACACTGGTGACCAGTAGACAGAAAAAAATAGGCTAATTTTAATTAAGATAATGGACATTTTGAACAGATTTAGATCAATTCATATCTAGGTTTTGTTGAGGTTATGTACTGCAAGGAGCATTTTTGCTGTTGTACATCACACATCATTTGCTATTTGAGTACATATCTGTAGAACCTATGAACTAGGCCAAGATCAAAGCCTGRGTTTTAAAATTATTTTTGTTTTTAAAAAACTGACTTGAAGACTTTAAAAAATTACTTTGACCTAGTCAAAGGAGAAATTAGGAGAAAATACTGTGTGATAATGTTTCATCTGTTTATTTCAATCTATGGGGTTATATTTCAAGCAAAACTCAAGTAACATTTGAATTCAATAATTAACTCTTAGACTTTGAGGCGTTCATTGCTTCTGAAGATCCAAGATCAGCCATTTACACGTGGAMATTTTCAGTTGTTTTGAATTCAGTTTCTTCTGTGTGAAGGAGAAATCCGCCTCCTTACTAGTGGTAGTTATTAAAACTGTTTATGAGGTAAAATTGCACCGTTGTTGGCTGCTCATTGAGGATGGGTTACTTCTCTTTCCTTTTGCCTTGTGTAGCAACCCTTGTAAGGTCAGCCCGGATGTTCGTTACGTGGAAATGGATTGATCAGCTGGATCTAGAAAYATCCAGTATGTAGTCAAAATATACAGAAGTAGTAGGACTGGTGGCGAATGGTGCTGTGGGTTTGCCCTTTCCAAATTTTAAGGCCAGTTTTTGCAAGAATTTTGCAGCCTCAAACGCTTCTACAGCCTCTACGCAAACTCGGAAACACAAGATGTGTTAGACTGAAGCTATGCTAGCAGTAGTGAAACTCTGAGAAAGCACTGTCATCTTTTCTTAGAATATTTATGCATTTATGCCATTAAAAGAAAAAGAACTGGGGAAAAAAACAGCTTTCAAATGTGAATGAATTCAAAGGTCATATTCTATCCCACCCCCAAACAGCAAGTGCCCTTTTGTGCTGTCTGTTGACTTTTAACTTCTTGTTATTTCTCTTGGCAAATTCCACTTCAAATTCAGTTTCTGTTTTGCATGGCATAAAAAATTGCACATGCTATGTGGCATAATGAGGCATTATTGTAGTTCGCCCTTCCTGTTACAGGGCTGAAAGTGATTTTGGCCAAGGCAAGCAGGCAGAAGTCATTATCATCCGATAGCAGCTAAAGGTCACAAATGACAGGATCGGGACGTCCTTTTCATAAGGAAAGCATCACAGTTAACAAAACAGAAATTGCTTTATTTTAGTGATTGCAGAGGTATAATATTCAAGCACACAGTACCTTAACAATAAGAAATAAGAGTTAATAGATATAGACTGTGTGTGTATTTCGGTGCTTGCATCTAGAGCAAGATTCTTATATAGCTAACTAATTGACTGTTTAATTCTGAAACATGCTTCATTATCCTACAAATTGACTCAGGTTAATTACTTCCCTTAATTATAAGCCTCTGTTGAAGTGTTGGTGAAACAGGCTAAATTTTGGTACATATAGGTAAGAGTATTCTTTGTGGTGTGATGGTGGCACTGTTTATAGAGGGCAGGAACAATATTATAGGCAAAAATATTTAAAATATATACATTTGTCTTTCACATAGATATCTGTACCTCAGAAAGTTTTGTCTTCAGTCTCTTAATAGACAGCATGGAACATACCACCGTTTTACCTAAATGTCAGAAAGAATATTTTGACCAAGGGAAATCTGTTTCTGTTATTTGAACTATGAAATTCTTCAGAACAAATGCTTCCATCTCTTCCATGTCGGGCATCTCCCCTGAGGCTCTGCCGAGATGGAGCTGTTGGCTACAGCGGTTCAGCGCAKCAGGTTGCCAAAATCAACAGTGTTCATTTTGGCTACTAGAGGGTAGAGGTTTCTGCAGCAAAACAGCTTCCATTAGATAACCAATAGAAATGTTCTTCCTGTGCCTGATTTTCCTTTCCATAAAATGATCTATTCTGGCCAGGCTTGCCCTCAATCTTGTTTCTTGTCTTACCTTGTTTCACTGTTTTCCAAATATATTAAATAAGATCTCTTATTGTATGACACTGTCTTCTTTAACTSGGAAATCATAATGCTGCTTTAAAAAAACAGAAAAATGGCTTTTCTAGCTTCCTCCTCTTCCTTCTCTCTCCAGCCATGCCATGTTGCCCAGATTTCTTTGCTTAGTACTGTGTGTTTGGATTGGCAGAGGTATATTAATGAATAGACAGTTTTTGTTAAATAACATGTGAATAAAAATAGGCAAAAGTGTGTGTGTCTTGAGGTTTATCTTTCTGTCTGTGCACTGGGACAGAAAATGGCATTTGCTTTTCTCCTGCTGTGGAGTGATGCCTGTCCTGCAGGACAAGGACAAGCAGGAAACCTGACCCAGGCTCAGTGCAGTAACCCGGGCCGATGGGAGTGTGTTTGTGTATGTTTGTTGTGTCATTTATTCCTGGGTTTCTCTAGGCTTAATTAACATTTATGCAAAATACCTCAGGTTCTTTCTTCTGCTTTCCCTTAAAAAATGGTCTGTACGTGAATAAATGCCGTGAAAAGGTCTGAACTTGCATGCAAGCTGAGCTCAAGGGATACAGAAGCAATATTCACGTGTTTTTCTCAAAGAGAACTGTCTGCATTGATCGGGAGCATCCTCACCTTTTCCTAGTTTTCTAAGGAAAATACTTCATTTAAATAAATACGTAACCATCGCTTAAGAGAGAATYTTTCTGTCTGTAAATTATCGACGACCAAGTTTGCCAGTTGCCTCCGGGCACTTCTTCAGTTCAGAGAAGTKCCATTGTGCCATAGATGTAATAMAAAGCACTAATGCAATATTTCTTYGTTATCAGGACTCTGACATTTCATTTTGGTTTTGTTTGCTAGACTTTTATTTAAAATGTTGTATTTGATGTGAGGAAAGAGGGAAAGAAAGGTCTTCAGGGCTATTAAAATTCAGAACAGAGAAATAAATAACCATAATGTAATAGAAAAACTTCCTCTCTTTCAACCTCCAGCTTTTTTTAGATAGGAAAAGTCCATGTGGATATWATTTCTGTGGCTCTAGGCAAAAGTATACTAAATTCCATTTGTGCTTCAAAGCATGGCAGACTGGTGTGCTACAGTTTTGGAGAGGAAGGGAATCCAAAATATCTTGAACCAGAATGCATAGTTGTGACAGGATGTCCAAATATTTTCATGGGAATATTGATCAAATAATAATTTGGATTTGATGAGTTTGGACAGACTCCACTGGCATCAATGCTAAAAGGAATTATTTTCACTTATCTTTGCATCCTGTAGTAATGATCATTCAATTTTATCAGCRAACAGTCAAGCATGTTCTGTGCACTTGTGTCAGTCTGGCTTTTTTTAATGCCAGATTTGAACTATCCAAGAGCTGAATGAAATTCTAATTGTATGTTGAACCTGTGGCAGAATGAAGATGAAATTGTAAAAAGGGCCGTGTTAAGGACTTTGCTGCAGGTTAATTGTCTATGCTCTATAGCTTTGTTCGGCTCTACCTTACATGAATGAACAGATGCAATGCTCTGGACAACAGAGAGGCTGTTTTGGTTCCCGTTCATCCAGTTAGGACAATTAAGCTCAGCTTTAGTTTTCCTGTGCTGGCTCTTTCACAGTGGCGCTCGCCCAGGGGAGAAGCTTTGGGACATTTGCTCAGCCGTGTGGTCAAGAAGGAGCCAAGGCTGTAGCCAAGGTCATCTTTACTCAGGTTTCATCCCTGTGTGTAAGCCTGAACATGGTATTGCTGTAGATCGCTAGAGCCCATTTGGCATCCAGATACAAAGATGTCTAGAAGACACCTAGTACCCGGCAGAGACAGAATTTCAACAATCTCTTCCAATCCACATCATCTTTRTAATCTCACAAGCGACTTGTCTTAACTACTTACAATTATATTGGAGGGAAAAAATAAGAACAAAAAAAGCTTTCCTTTTTTCACTCTGTTAAGAACCTCCAGGTTGTCTTTTAAGTTTTYGGTGACAGGTATTTATTATCTTTCTTTTAAGACTGTATATTCTGGAAAAGATAGTAGCATTTACTGTGATAAGTGTTTTCTGTTAACAAAAAAAGCAACTGTCCTATATTATTAGAGTCATTTCCAGAATTTTGAGTGCAGATTGTTTCAGGTGGGCATTCAGAAATGGCAGAGAATGCATTTAAATCATCCTCATCTTACTAGATTTTTCTGATTTTCCTGCTTTTTCTTTTATTTTCCAGTTCTGGATTTTGCCTTTTACAGCTTCAAAAACATCAATGTATCTCAAGAGACAAACTCTATTATTCAAAAAAACTATCCTCCTTTTCATGGCATTCCACTACAAGGGTTCCCAGATGTTTTTAGGAGAAGTAAAAGAATTTGAAATCTTTGAAATGATTTTATACTTAGGTTTAAATCGAGGGATATCCATGATAGATAAATAAGGAAAACAGATGTATTGTTGGCAAATGTAAAAATTCTACATGTTATACCAATTTAAACATGGCAGAAGTACCTCATTATGGATTGAGTTATTGCTTGTGTTGTGTAAAATGATAAAATCATAATTCAGCATCTAAATGTTTTATCATTTGAGAGAATTTTTTTTCAGCTGTGCCTCTGAAGCTCATAGGTTACATAAACTGAAATGTTGTTTTGCTTGCATCCATGAGATGGGTCTGTCTAGGATATTCTGCATCTGCCCAGTCTAATAAAGCCTTCAGATCAAAGAATCAGGATTCTTGTACAAGTCATTTCCTTTTGAAGACTGGGATAAAAGTGATCATTTAGGATGAAAATATTGCCGTTCATTTGAATAAATGTCACTCGTAAATTTTAGAATAATCTTTTCAGAACAAAAACCTTTCTACAAAAGAATATAACTAGTGCTCAAAAGTTGGATATTTGATCAAGTGATGCTAAACATTCAAAAATAAACATGCTGCTGAGCAATATAACATGCTGTCTCAGGTACCATTACAGAATATCATCAGTCCTGAGAAAGCTCATTCAAGAACTAAACTCAGAAATCCATAGTGATGATGTCAGATTGCTAGGGAGAAGTTTTATCATCTGTAGTAGTCACTAGACACCAAGCTTGAAATAGTTGACTACAGCCTGGCCTCAATGGATTATTCCATTCACTTTTAATTACAAATATGGCACTGGGTTGGCTAGTCTAGTGTTGAGCTTAAGTAGGAGAGGATGTTGAAAATGGAATTAGATTTATAATGGCTTGGATAGAGGAGAGGTGCAAGGCAATGTGATCTGTAAGTTAATGCAAACAGAACAAAATTGGATATCCTATGTAGTTCTTAGGTAAATACTTGCTGAAAAATGGCATTGAGAATATTATATTGGGGATATTATATTATACTGTTCATAAGGTATAAAACCAATGGTTGCTAATATCCATACTATGTTATATTTGAATATGGATACCAAAAACTGTAGGTATGTTTATCGTGTTTCTGAAACGAGTCTTCTGCAGACTTCCAAAGTAGATAATACCTTTAGAGGTATGTTAAACCCAAACTGTGGATTTGATGAGATATTTAAGGAATGAAGATATATATATATATATATATATATATATTTTCTAGTTAGGAACAGAAATTAATATTTTACTTTTACTAAAAGAAAGAGAACTGCTGATAATTCATTTTTGATGCTGGAGAATTCAAGATAAACTGAAAGTGAAATCAATTGACTAATCTTTCCATTTCTTAAACATCTATTCAGCTTAGTGATTTTTCAACTTATCTTTATTTACTCTGTCCCGAAAATGCATTATCCAGCTGTCTTTTCTAAGTATTTTTTTGTTTTGTTTTGTTTTCCCAATATTTAATTCAACACAGTTCAGTCTTTAGAGATGTTGTGTGGCGTCTGGTGATTAAAAGTGACCCAACGTATCTGCAACTCTATTAATTAGCATTCAGCCTACAAAGTGAGTGGAGTTTTAGTGTATCAATACATGCGTTTCAATGCTTTGGGGCTCTTTAGGATGGCAAGCTCTGCAAAAATTTGCATAATACAACATCTGCTGATGAACGGTTGTCTGATTTAAAAGACATTTTGCTTTGTAATCTAAGTAACTGGCACCAGGCTTTGCATATTTTGTTTTTGACTATATTAATACTCCATTCTGTATTCTGTATGTTATGTAAAGGTGTAAACAATAGACTGCTGTATTAAACAGAGTAACACCTTAGATAACAGATTAAGCAGATAACATCTTATCAGCAGAATTTAACATGGTCATATTTACATTTATTTATATTTAGATTACATGGAATAAAAAAATCAAGAATTCTTTTTTCTGTAGAGTGGAAACAGCTTTTTTTTTCAGCCATTACATTTAATGGTTTGGCTTTGATTATGAAAACCTTTTTATGGATTGCAATAATGCATTTTTGAAGGACTGCATTGATATAAAATGATACCGTTAATGAAAACCCCAAAACAATGGAGTGTTACTAAATGAAAATGCATTAACAAAATAATTAACGTTTTCAAATCCACAGGCTATTGATACAGCAATTTTATTTCTATAAAAGCTCTTCCTCTGTTTCTCTGACCAAAATAGTGAACATTCCTGTTAGAGGGAGGCTTAATCTGAGGAATGTAGAGAGCAGCAGGCTGCTTAATGTGTGGTTGGCTTCTTCTCATGCTTATTCTTTCCCTCTACCTTGATCTTCCCTTTCACCTCCTTTGGATCCTCCCCTGARGATCCATAAGTCCCTTGCTTTCCAACAGTCCTCTTAAAAAATAATTTTTACACCAGTGCAAAATTCTGTCTGATCCATTCTCCAATTCTTTCTCTCCTTCCTGTAGTAAGTCCTAATGCTCTTTGCAAAAACCTTTGTGTTGAATGGCGGACAGAATGGCAATTCTTTAACTGAGTCATCTTGGTGGTTATCTGCATGGGGCAATAATATAGTTTTTCTCTGCTTTTTTTTTTTAGTACTAGATAGTGCTCCATCTTTACTTGTATTATTTGGTTTGCTCTGTCAACAATAGTTGCTGTGAACTTTGCCTTTTTTTTTTTTTTTTTCCCTTAGTTTGACTAACATCAATTTTTTTGCTTAGTTTGGCAAATTTATGCAAAATCTCCTTTGATCCAGATAAAAGAATCAGCAGACTTTAACCACTTCTACTTTTATTATTGAAATATTCAGTCCTTTAGAAATACTTGTCTAGCTTCTTTATCTTCAGCAAAAAAAAAGAGACGCAAGGGCATAAAGCTGTATGATCCTGCCTGGATCACTACATCCTGCTAAGACAAGCATTCAACAAGTGCCTAATTTAAAAGGGTCTGCGGAAGCTGTATTTCACATCCTACAGCACACACCAGAAAACCAGAAGGAAAACAGCAAAAAATGACACCGTTTCTGTAGTGTGCCTTGGGAATGCAAAAGTAGAGATCAATAACTGTGTTCCTGAAAAAAATGAAGAGTATATTCAGTAACATTCTCCATCCTAGAAAACAGGTAGCCATGGATTACCAAAGACGACACATAGCTCTCCCCTTTGCCCTGCAGAAACCTGAACATCCCAAACTCATCCGCAGTTCCCTGCCTATGTAGTCAGGAAACGTCCCTCCCCAGGGGCTGCTGGTTTAAGAAGCAGTTGTCAGCGCAAACTGTACTCGAGTTATTTTAATAACTCTAAGTAAATCTAATCTGCATATTAAATGCTAGTCTAATCTTGACTCAAGTGATTTGTTTTTTATAAAATCTTTTATAAAGACAGGAGATGGTGCTTTTTCTAAACCTCATTATAGCTTAGGCCGCTTAGGAATATCCCATTTATTCACTGTTTTAAGAAAAAACAAGCATGTCAGACATGCTCAGGTWCGCTACAGGCCATCCTAATGGCCTGTAGTTCAAAAGGAATCTGTGGTCTCATTTGAAACACTACCAACATCTCTCMTTACCACAGAAGGATGGGAAATGCAGGTGAGGACACAGGGCTCAGCAGGCCTGTGCCTCCTTCCAGGAGTATGGTTCAACTTTAGGCAAAGAGGAAACAAAACCACCAGAAGTAACAGATGACCCCAACGCAATTCTCAGTTTTGCTAGGCCAGGAAGGCAGGCTTGCTGTGCAAAAGGAGGAGTTGTAGTTACGGCCTGGTGGYTACCAGTAGGGTCATTCCTGGAGGAGACTGCAGTAATTGGTGCTGCAGCAGTGATCATTTAACTGTGGGCTGTGAAGACAAGGAGCAAATCCTAATCCCCAGAAAAGRTCCTCTGTTCCAGGAAGACTTCAGTTTGGGCTGTGCTGCTGAGAAGCCTGCGCTGTGCTCCTGATAATTGAAAATGCTCAAATTTTTCCATGAAATCCGGACAGAGGTTTAAGGTTCCTGTTACTAAATGGAATGTGATTTATCATATTTGTCCAAACAGGTATGGGAAATATTTAAGCTGCTGCAGAACTACTCATGTACTTCAGTAATGCTTCATCTTGTCCTTTCTGGTGCTTACTTTTGGACTTGCTCTGCTGTTAAGCATAGTACTCCCTGCCATAGAGCCCAAGATGCTCCACCTATTAACCATTAGCAATAATTTCTTAAAAATACCTCAAGCATTTTTAAAAAGCAGTGGCCTCTGTCCCTTTTCTTTATTACTTCCAGCCTTTGAAAAAAGGCAGAGGTGTTTTTTCCTCTATTTATTATCTCGATGAACATAAGCCTATCTAGTGAGGGGATGATAAACACATCCTCCATACTTGAAAATGAAGGGGACCCAGGCCCCAAAGTCCTATTTTGCCTTGGTAATGCTGTTTTCCTTATTCCTCCTGACTGAATCTGTGGATTGAGAAAGTTGAGATTAGTGAGGTAAGCAGTATTATTCATATTCCCTGCACAGCTTTATGAAAAATAGCCTGGACTAWGTTATTAATCACAACTGATTGCCTAAACGTGTGCAATCACTTGTGAGGTTATTGGGAAGCTGCATTATTGGTAACCTGCATAACTCTGCTACTTGAGATATTCATTAATGAGTCTTATCACACTGCAATAGGAGTAACCTATTCCTGTAACAGGAGCAATCTGTTCCTATTTTTTTKGGGAAAAAAAATTCTTCACAAAAATGACTAGATTGCCTTTTTTATGCCAACATATATTTTCAGCTTTCCTAAAGTCATTTTGCATTTTGTAGCAATTGCCTAACTGTTGTTTAACAATGAACTGTCTGGATCTTTACATATCTGCTGATCAAATAAATATATATATATATATATATATATAAAGATTGTTGAGTATGGGTCATAATAACCTTGGAAATCCTGGTACTCTCTCTGGTTCTCCTCTGATCTCTACGTACTCTGCCAAGCTTGGTGCTCATAAATCTAGTAGACTCCAAAACCATATAAATAAAATCTGACAGCCTGTCACCTAGAAGACACATGCTTATTTTTATTGTTTTGCCATGCTCTTCTGATTTTGCCTAAGCTTGACCTTCAGTTTGCAGGTGGTTTTGAAACTTATTTATTTAGTATAACAGACTTCAAATGGGCAACATGCAATTTAAGGTGAACTAAACACAAATTTTATATTGGTTTATGTAACAGACCACATTCTTTAAAACTGGCTTGAGTTGTGATCCATGCCAAAACTATCACTACTTTTTAAATACTGTTTCAGGGCTTTTTCCGTAGAACTGCAATGTAATGGAGAAGGGAAGGACCAAGAGACCTTTTGTCTTGATTTTTGCCGTGTGTGTGAGAATGAATCTCTTACTGTGCCCAAGATAAAGCACAAGCTTTGAATCCAGCTGTACTAGTTGTTGGTGGAAAATGATACATGAAGAAATTCTTTCACAGAATCTCATTTCTAATGAAGAGCAACTGCTTGACTAAGCTAATTCTGTCGGGCAATGACATGTTGCTAAATCTCAAACTGAATTCAAAATAATTGCACAGGCAAGAGGCAAAGGAAATAGAGAGGATCAGGGAGAATCGTGGTTTGTGACACAGGACAGCACAAGGATTACTTCCCCTAGATAGGGAACGTGATAAAGCATGGAGTAGATAGCCAGATGGTTCTCCTTCCCTCTCTTACCTCTCTCCCTCTCTATCTACAAAAAGAGTTTACTTTGGTAGCAGTTTGTGCCTCAGGCGAGTGGTTCTGAAGCCTAATTTCTATCTATACAAACAGAGCAACTACCTGTATAATCTTCAATTTCACTTGAAAAAAAGTCATATTTGAAGAGAGCCCTTCATTGTCTTTCCTTTTGGCAAACTTGACTTTATACTCACTTAGAACTCTTCTATAGAAGATGCTTGTCTGTTAACCAAACATTATGCACAGTGTATTTGGGTCTCTTCAAATGCAGCTCCATTAGTAGAATGTAATAAATGAACATCATAGAATGACCAGACTAGCAGAAGCAGAAGTGGGGCTATGGATCAACTTGCACCTCTTCTTGAAGAACTCTTCTGCAACACAGAARCACTTCTTTAGGTAGAAGGTCTCTCTATTTAGAAAAAGCCTTGGTATAAGCTCATTGGCAGCCACCTTTTTGTGATTCTGTGCTAGTGGAGCCTGGAGCCAAGAGCTCCTGACCTCTGATGGTGCTGGGATGGTAATTTCAAAAGCTAAATTTGAACTGTCACATAACCTCTGAAATTAGTTATGGGAAACTACTGTGTAAGACTGTCTTCTTTCTTGTTTTTGCATAACATTTAGTGGCCTTATGTGACACAGGTTAGGATGGCATATTCAGGTCACTCCAATGATGCAGCATCTRTAAATTCAGCTTAAGTTTCATTTCAGCTGTGAGTGTTTATTGGCATTTAACAATAGCTAGTGTGCAAGGATTTTCATCCTCTGCCAGTTTGTCCCTCCCTAATTTGTACTTCTTGAGATGAAAAGGCAGCATTTTATATTCCAAAAAATGCAATGGTTGGAATACTGCATATGGATCGCTCACAAGTAACCTAGTTTTGTAAGGACTTTATTAATAGTTTTGTGTACTATGCAAGTTTCTCTTTTTCTGTCCCAAACTTTTGCAGGGATTGCTTTTGTAGAGAGAAGTTACAACTGTGTGTGTACTGTGATGTGGCTCATAGCTCTCAGCCACTATAAATGTCAAATTTCTCATTAAAAAATGAAACAGACATTCAAGTATGTTAAGTGCATTTTAAACTGCTCTAGTATTACAGTTGGGTGAGAAATAAATTCAGCTGAGACTGGCTATGTTTATTATAAGATAACCTCATAGCACAGTTTTGACTGCAATATTTGTTATAAACAAATGTCATATATACTCTAATGATAGGGAAATCTGTCATCTYCTAAAATACAGTGCTCAGCATGATGTGGCTTCCAAGACTTTTGGTCCAATTCCCTTTGCAAGATGTACAATTTAATTGTAACTTTTTTTTTTTTTTTTTAAATATACTAAGGCAAGAGAATGAGGACAGCCAAAATAGTAGGTGAAATTCAGCTCTAATGACTACAGCCTATGTATAGAAATGGAAATGTGCTAAATTCTGCAGAGCAGCCTGGAGATGGACAACATTGCTCATATATTGTCGAATAGCAATTCACAGGAAGTCCTTTTAAAAAATTTGTTATGTACTTGTTTATCAAAGAAGTTACGAGTCTGAAGGTGAGATGGATGGGAAARTTGGGGAGCATGAGAGTGAAGAATGATCATCTTTCTTCTTAAATCTGCTTGATATATTGTCTCCTGTTGCTTTGTAGTGTTGCTAACTTTCCTCAGGGAGGGAGGCAGGAAAGGAGAGAGAGAAATCACCAATTGTTTATTAGGAATAGGGTGAAAGAGAAAGTATGCTCTAAAGCTAAGAAAAGTGATTAGTAGATAGTACTTAGAAATAAATCCAGCAATTTAAGCCTCCATCAAAATTGTGGGTTCTGCCCAGATTATCTGGAAGCCAAAGTGAGGTCGCATAAAAGTGGGAAGCCTAAGTGGGAAGAGGCCATTAGTAGGATATTGTTTTATTTTCAGAAATTCCAAGCAGAATCCTAGAGTGTAGACTTGTTTCTCAGATAATTCCTGTCTCTAAYTTAGCTTTTAGTTGGAAATCATAGCAAACTAGGTCGGAGTGCTCAAAAAACTGTGATTCARTTGGTGACCATCAGAAGTATGCACATGAGCTTGCATTCCAACATGAAGGCAGATTCTCACTGCAGTCTCTGGAAAATGGATATGAAACCTAGAGGATAAAGGCGTATGTGCCTGTGGATACAAACTACTAACTCTATAGCATTTTTATTGAAAAATATTATAATTGAGTTACCCTTACTGTAAAGCTGAAATCCAATTGTAGTATAGTTAAAACTGCAAAAGAATTCAGCAGTTTATAAATGTCCATCCTCAGAGCCTGGAGGTAGTAGTGTGGTTATAAATTGCTGTCAACACAAAAATATATTGATACTTTGTGTGCTTGAGTTGAAAATGATTTGCAAGATAAATTACTTCAATTTATTGCTTCTGTTCTATAAATGTAAATGAAAGTAACTTAAATGGTAGTTTCAGGGCTCATACACGAAGAAATAAAGGTCAGAAAGAAGCAATAGATATTAGTGTAGTGGGCAAAGATGCAAGATGCTACTGAATGTCATAAATGTTCTATAAACATCATGTTCTAACAAAGATGAAAAATACATTCTACAAATATTCCATAAATCTTATTAGAAAGAAGATACTGCTTTCTCATCCATTTCTAGATTGATAATTTAGCAAAATAAAGAATTAAGTATTAAAAACAGAAGTTCGGATTCTTAATGCACCTGGCAAAATCTGCAAGTAATAGCAGTGAAATACCAGAGTAATTTCCTGATTCTGAAGAATGTTTGGGAAAAAAAAAAAAAAATCCATCACTGTTGCTGGAAAAGGGAAACGTCCTTTCTCTTGTTTCTAACAAAATACGTGTTTGTAATCAAACCTGTCATTACTGACATCTAAATCCAATGAAAAGTCAAGCGAAAGAGAAGGCATTAATCTTCTGATTTCCCGTCTTCCCAGTTTCACCTCAGAGAAACTGAAATTAGAAACAGGTTTTCGCTAGGGATAAAGGCTGAGGTCTAATCTTGATTTATATTTTATAAATGAGATCTGAATTTGATTATTTATATTTAAAAAACAAACAAACAAAAAAAAGTACTAAAACCCAAGAAATGAGACCGATCCGTCCCACTGCAGTCTGAGAGGGCTAATCTCTCAATTGCTTTTGGCTCTGTTCATGGACAACACAGTGTAATTATCTCCCTATGTATTACCACAGTTTTACAGTAAAATGAGCCACCTCTTCTGAAGATACCCTTTTTTTTTTCTATTAATTAGAGAAGCAGGCTTGAGGCCTAATGTTTAGATGGCTAAAAATAAGTGTCTTTAATCTCCTGTRTAGCATTTTGTCCCATATTTGGAGGAGGTGGAAAAGGAGTTAAATACAGATAGTTATTTTGTTCATAGTGTGAAATGAAAACGCTATCGCCCGGAAAGACCCTTAATCACATGTGATTGAACTCATCTCGGACAGCATCATCCCACAATGGCCAGTATCCATGGGAATGAGTTATCTGAATGTAGCTGTTAATTGTAAGAGAGATTACAGCCTGCACATTGATTTCAGAATGCTCAAAATGAGGTGATTCTAACAGGATGTGTTAAATTAATTTAAAATCAGAGTGTTGATTAGTGTTCCTCACGGATGCTATCATTCCAGAAATTCAGAAGGGCAGCTGGGCAAATAGTCTATTAGACTATTAGAAAGACAACCACCAAATAATTCTGGGTGGCATTTGTGATACTATTTGGCTATGATACTAATCAGGGCTGTTGACTCACTGCTGTAGATACCACCAATACTCTAAAGTCATGATGTCACCAAGTGCCTCTCCACAGTGAGTAGAAACATGTCTTGGATAATTAAGCCCATAATAAAATGGAAAGGTTTGCAAATGCACTTTGGAATATGGTATAGGTGTCACAGCCAGGCCCTGTACATCTTGCTAGTTAAGTATGGGCCTGTTGTCAAGCACAGACGTCAAACACCAAACGTACTTCCAGGCAGCCGAGTCTAGTGTCACCTTTCCCAGCCTAGAGGTCCCACCCTTACTCTAAGAGGCTCCTCATATTTCATAACACTCGGTGGCCTGATTTAAAACCTTTTCGCTTGTTGTATTATGCTTGTTTTATTCCGGTAGTCAGGAAATAAATATGGTAATACAGAATTGATGGGAGGTAGCACAATATGGTGAAAAACGCTGTATTTAGAAGATAACTAAAGKGGGGGGCTCTTTATTGTGGTTGTTTATTGCTTGTCTTAGACCTTCTGGTCACAAGGACAGCAAGACATTTATTTCTTAAAGTTCAAAACTGTATTTTTACATGAAATTACCCAGGATCACTAGCGTTATAATCTCAGGGATGCCTGCAGAATAGTTAGATTTTCTGCAGGAAGGGATTTTCAGAAACAGTAAAAACTAAGGTGTGRATTAAGCAAGGAATAAACTCCATCTCCAATTGAAAGGCCTTGAAAAGAGAACTCTAAGGTAGTTTACTGCTAGGATAGGAAAGAGGACRTTTCAAAACAAAATCACGTTCCTTAAGGTTCCAGATATTTCCAAGATGATGAAGTAGAGAAAATAYAGATATTAAGATAGAGCAAAATCAAAAGGCCGCCCTCATGTTTACTGATCAGCATGTGCACATAGGTATGCTGAGATTTATTGAAATCTATCATACTAAGGAAGGTACTGCCTCATATAATTATAGAGGTTCTTTGGGTTTGATACTGAAGATCTGCAGTAATCCTTGTGAAGGCTGTGTTAGATGTGCCAAAGCACATTTACTTCAAAACTTTAAGCTAAAATTCTGCGAGGACATCCAAAACAGTCAGCTCCAATACACATGTAAATTGGCAATGATGAAAATAGTCATCAACATGACTTTGTTGCAGTCTAAGTGTCATTTCTTGCTATTTTGAAATATTGAAATGTATTGAAATTTTGTATTGACTGTGTTGGAATGTAATGAAATTTTGAAACGTTTTATTCACTAAATTGCAATGTTCTGTATTGCTGTTATTTTTATAAAGACTAGTTATACATATATATATATGATTTTTTGCCTTTAAATGGTGTTATGTGAGGATCTACATTTATCTGTTGAAGGGTGCAGTGCTGCAGTCTGATTATATTCATTTGAATGAATAAGATGCGTGGGGGGCTCAAGGTGGCACGTATGTATAAATATTACTGCTATTACCAGATCTTTATGCTTCTCCTTCATCACTGTTCATTTGTTCATTACTTATCAATCATATAATACACTGTTGCAGACTTCRATGAGTAGTCCTGAAAGTACAGGTTTCTATTATAAATGTCTCCATATTGTTCTTTGAGTRGCCTTTAAGAGGCTCGCTATAGGTATCTGTAGAGTCTTGAACACAGCTTGTGGTGCACGGGAATTACTTGCTGCAAAGTCCTTCTTTAAGCTTCCAAGACTAAGCTTTGCCAGTCTGACCTCCTCTGCAATCAAGAGTTTTCTATTTCTGCCCTAAATAATATTCTTTCTTTTATTTAAACAAGGAATAAGATTATTGTCCCCTTTTGGAAGAATCTCCTRTGTGCTCTGTTTTGAACATGGACAGATGTATTGCAGGACAATTTAGGTGAGCTGCTAGTCTACGCAAAATGCAACTTTAATAGCCCTTAGCTTAGGTAGTTGAGTGTTCCACCTTCTTGCAGTAGGAATGAGACACATATTAGGCTTGGTCTGTCCATTTGTGTGCTTGTGGTTGCAACACAGGCTGACTTCTGACGTGCAACAAATAAACCAGGTTTCCCCTTGAAAGATCCTCAAAGGCTGAATTCGAAGAACATGCTGTTTACACTTTCAATTACGGTTGATGGTACAAGCCATCATTGCCATAACTTTGCTTAAATGAATATGTAGAGTTGGAATATAGAACCAGTGAGACTTTCATGTCTTGTTTGTTCTCCATGCTTACGTGGAAATAGAGGTGTATTTGTTGGATTTTACTCAAGGAGCTTAAAGGACATCCGTTTCTCATCAAGTTTCAGATTTTCGAGGGATACAACATCAGTTCTGTTAGCATATGTTCACTTAGAGACAACTTTTCTTCTACAGCTGCATTTTTTGCCATACTTCTGCTAGCTGATATATTATCACAGGATCATTTTGTTACACACTAGGTAGGTCTGGTAGTTAGTTTTTCTTAAAAAATCCATGAGACTTTAAAACTTCAAATCTTAAATGATCAGTAACAGACTAGATTTGGTGGTGGCTTGCACGCAAAAGCCATCAGTTTGATAGACTTTTTTTTAGAGAGAGTTGAAGATGTGTGTCCACAATGGTGATGAATGAAGATCAGCCTTCTGTCTGAAGGGTTCTCCCTCATGTTTGCTTTGTGTTGCTGCTGGAGGCATTACCATACTCTAAATGAAAGTGGCTGTTTGCAGAACAAGTTTATAGGCATTTTGTTTCATTATTTAAATCAGTAGACAAATGGAGTACAGAAACTCTACTGAGAGTTAAACAGTATCACACTGTATGTGTGAGCTGGATTTTCTTCTTTTCTGCTTTCAGTTGTCAACTCAAGTGTTTTKGTTCATGTATCAGTGTCTATTTGACAAGTGAGGATCAAGACCCTGAGTCAAGCTGAGTCAAGCTAGAGAAAGCCCTAGCTAAGGAGATAGCTGGGATAGGTATTAGAGACTATTTCCTCTTCTGTATTTGCTCCTCAGTTCAGTGGTTTGCTCTGCTTTTAGTAGGATGTTCTCCAGTGAGCTTGTTTTTATTAGTATTTCTTACTGTCATTGTTGTGGGAACAAGAATTCACAGCCCACCTCTTTGCTTAATAACCCCCTTAAGCCAAGGCTGCCTTATTGCCTTAGTTTAATTTCTGATATTCAGCAAGGAGAGTCTATGCAGCTTTCTACACTTATCGTTCACTTCCTCACTAATCAAGACCTTAATTTTCTCTGTTTCCAAAGAACCTACTTGCTTGAAATAGATGGGGGAGGGGAAACAACTTCTTATTGGTTTATTAATTTTTAAATAATATTGGCATCCTTCTGTAAAGACAAACTCAGCAAATGTACTTTTGTTGCTACAGAATCAACTTGTATTGCATTTCTTCAAAAGAACTCCTTTAGCAAAAGAGATGTTGAGGATGCATTATGTCTTCCCCGAAGCCGACTCCCCTCATCAGACAGCTTAGTCTGCATTCCTAAAATACTGCTTAAAAACTCTGACTGATCAAAAAAGAATTTAAGGAGAAGAGTGTATGGATCATTTGCAAAAATACTGTTTCTCTGATGTATACCCTTTTTAAGAATAAACCAGTGTGCTAGAATACCCCTTCCCATTCCTTCTGTCCTATCATGGTGCTATTACCAACAATTAACAAGTTAGTTGTAAAAACAGAGTACCACCACCATATTAGATTGTTTCATGGGTTTCTCTGGTCTCAGCTAGGCTGTACTGTGAGAGGCAGCTCTCTGCATTGGTAAAGGCTTGGAAGGATTTTATGGGAGTTGGATCTTTGATGAATCCCTTAATGAATCCTAATGTAAGTTGAACATTTTGCAGTCTTGAGATAAGTGTCCTCAAAAAATGTGTCTTTTGGCAAGGATCAAAAAGTCAGCCAATTATTTCTGCCTCATGTCCACCAAGAGCAAGTAGTAAGGTCTCTGCAGTACAAATCTTCCATTTAGTAACGTCATAACAGACAACAACAATGTCAAAATTTGACCAAGATGGTTCATGGATCATTCTAGAGGGATTGTGCAGTTGCAGGTAGATTCAGTAACTGCATTCCAATACTACAGGCAATCTTTTACTTGTAATTCACAACTTTTCATTAAATATTTTTTGTGGTTATCTTGCTGCTCTGAAAACTATTTGTAAAATATTCATACTTATAACCTTCATGCCACAATTAGTCATGTTAGTGTTTCTATTGAGAAAACTTTCACTTGCAGCTATATAAAGATTGTATTTAGCTAGACTGCATCATATTGAGAGACAGACATAAAGATTACATTTTATAAAAATGCTTTCTTTATTAAAAACATTATATCACAGTTTTTTCAGAAAATAACTTTATGCTATAACAGTTCCAGGCAGAGGAACACACTGAACTTCTGCATGGTGTCRTTTGTTTCATACCAAGCTATCATACAGAGTGAAGGAATAATTGCTTGACAGACGTTAGCACCATATACGTCTTGAATTAATTCCAGTAATCCATATTGAGGTGATATATTGTTTTTCTTTTTCTATTTGTCAGTTGTTACCAGGTGGAACCTATACATCAATAGGTATAAGTACCTGAGGGCAGAATGTAGGAAAGAAGGGGCCAAGCTCTTCTCATTGGTGGCCAGTGATAAGACAAGGCACAACGGATACCAGTTGAAACACAGGAAGTTCCATCTCTATGTGAGGAAGAACTTCTTTGCTGTGAAGGTGACAGAGCCCTGGCACAGGCTGCCCGGGGAGGTTGTGGAGTCTCCTTCTCTGGAGATCTTCCAGACCTGCCTGGATGCCGCCTTGTGCCCCATGCTCTGGGTGTCCCTGCTCGAGCAGGGGGGTTGCACTAGATGATCTCTAGAGGTCCCTTCCAACCTCAACCATTCTGTGATTCTGTGCAATATCTGCTGCTAAGAGGGTTAATCCTCTACTCCTTGCCCAGAGCTTTCATGACTAGACCCTTACTGCAATTCTACCATGGAAAACCACTTTGTGGCTGTACAGTGGCTATTGCAGTGGATCTGTGAAGTGCTCATTTTTGTGACGCGTTCTGGCGGGTCCTCCTAGAACATTAGGAGCCTGACTGATAGCTAGCAATTAATTACTGAAACACCGTATGGTAGTAGGCACACAGCAGATGTATGTGTGTACATGGCAGAAAGGGGTAGAAAGTTCTACATTTGCAATTCAAGCAAGGAAAAGCGTAATTGTTACAGCCAGGATCTAAAAATAGCCGTTTGGATTTGCTTTCAAGCAGCTGTCTGAAAGCTTCAAGATGTTTGAACCGTGGTTATTGCTGAGTTGTTTGTACGCATGTGATTACCACTTTTCTGTTCTTTTGCTCTTCAATGATTGAGACAGTGATACAGTGGGAGGCTTTTGGGGTTTGTTTGTATTTTCTAGTGACTGACAGCACATGTGCCAGATCAGGTGTGATACAACAAATGGTCCAGGGGTAGCCACCACTTATGTCAAGAATGGAAGCCAAATTAGGCCTGTGGCCTTAACATAAAGGAAASCATACTTATTTCATGCAGAGTATTGCCACAGCATCTTTTCAAGTGATATTTTTATTCCTGTCTTGTTTTTATAAAATAATTCTTATTACCTCCCTTCAAGCTTGATGTAGTTGATTTTCAAATTGCTTATTATTAGTAGTACTTCATATTGTCTCAAATACTGCCAAGTCCAAGTGGACAAGATACTGAGGAGTCATTTAGTGACAGGGAGGTCTGACTCCAAGACAGAATTTAGGTATTATAAAGAAATATTGCTATTATCCATTTTTGAAATAAAATTAGCAGAATTAAGTGGTTTATAAGAGATCCTACAGGAAATCTATGGGCAAACYAAGGCTTCCATGTGGATGGATATTAAGTTGCTGATGGAGCTAGYTGGTAGCCTTCAACTGAACTTTACTTTGTGAGAGAATATCAGTACTTTGTCAGAATATCTTTCCTAAATTTTCCATTGTTATAATGTCTCTGGGTAATGCACAGCCTTGCAGAAGATTAAGTTCTTCCGAATCTTGTGGTTTAGGTGAAAAGCAAGGGCAAATTTGTAGATGCAAAGAGAATAAAGAACAGCACCATGCAAGGCAATGACTCACATAAAGCACATCTGCATTAGAACAGAAGTTGGTGTTCCCAAACTCACCAGTCTGTACCTTTTTGATAAAGTTTCTTGGGGAATGCTACAGCATATATGCATAATAGCGATACTACCCTGTTATTTTACTTCCCTACAATGAATCACTTTCTTCTTTCTTGTACCTCACCTAGCTTTTCCTATTTGTTGTATGTCACCTATATATTTCCCTATACACCTTCTTTGCTTGTCAGCCAGGTGCAGAGATCTTGTCTGATTAGTAGCAATATTTTAGAATGAGTATATTGTTTGTGGACTTGGCATTTACTCAGTTTGCAAGAACATCGTTCAGTTGTTGCCTTTAACAGTTTTTCCATGTATTTTCAGTTCTTATATGGTAAACTTTTAGAACTTTCTTGTGTTTTGGCTTTTTTTCAAGGTCATGCAATATCTGTCTGCTCTATTTTCTCTATGTTCTGTAARGGAAATCTTTTAATTTTACTTTATTGGTGCTTACCAGCACCATCATAAATTATCTGCTTGATGGTATAGCAAGGCTGTGGATTCTGGATATGATGCATGTGGAGTGCATAGCATGTCTGTAGGCACTGCAAAACGAGAGATCTGAACATAATCAGTAGTACCTCTGCCACTTGCTAGAAAGCTAAACTGAGTTTTGCATAATGTCAGTCTCAAAATGGTGATGAAGCTATTGAACTAAAGTGATCAGAAGAGGTGTGATAGGCATGACATTTTAGGTAAGTTATCCTAGTCCAACTTAAGGACTTTCTTGTCCCCAAGTTTAGTTTTGATCCTAGCCTGTGCTGGCTGATGCAGGCCATGAGGCTGACCCTTGAGGAGCACTCAGAGATGAAAAATTTCTATCAAATAGCAAATGTTTAAATAACTATTCTTACAGCAGATGAACTCCAATAGAATGACCTGTATGAAAGGATTCATTTTTTAATATCTAGTACTTATATGGTTAAAATACTTTAAGAATTAGAGGTGAGAACCAGCAGAATCGTTGCAGAGAAAGGTGCCCTGCAGTTTAGCTGCATCATGAATACAGACTAATATCTGACAGTGCCCATCATGTTCCTGGTAATGGCACTTGATTTAGCAAGGTAAATATGTGATGCAATACAAGGCAAAGACCAGTAGAGGTCATAGAAGCAGGAATAAAAGCATGGAAAACCCCAAGAACCTAAGGGAGAAGCTGTCTGTGAGGGGTGAGATAAGGGCTGAAAAGGCGATTGAACTCTCAGAGAAAGTCGCAAGGACCAAAGCAAATTCAGAGCTCACAGGCCTGTGTGACCTATTGCACTGATTGCAAACTTAATGAAACTGTAATCCTCTCAGAAACAATCAAACTGATAAATTGGAGTTTTCAAGTAYAGCAAACTGCAGTGCAAAATTATCTGCTAATAAGAGGTAATTAAATGATATGCTAGATTAAAGAACCTTTCAGTAAGATATTAAGCAAATTAAAATTGAACTCAAAGTGACATTTATCCCAATCATAAATGACAGGTTTCTAATAAAGAGCAAATTTATATTCAAGGGAAAAATATTGTGCAAGTAAATTATATTTCCTTAATAAAGCCATTATTTGTACATTTTCAACATTTATGTATGTGAAATTTTCATTATAGCRTACACTGAAATTGCTTGATAATGAAATCATGAGAACTGTTTTTGATAATGCACATAGTTTGACAGTATTTTTAGAGAAATCARTGAAGTATTAACCAGGGAATGGCAATCAAAAAGGAAGAAGGAAAAGCTTGCTASTRCTGGCCGGCCCCCTACTCCCTTTCTTTAACAAAGGCTATAAATCAATTGGACTTAAAGGTGAAAACATTTTAAATACTGAAGGCAATACAGTGCAATTCCCCTGAATGTCTTTTATGTTTTAAATGGTGCTACAAGGATACCTTTAGAATGAAGTCTAGCCCCATTAGAGACAAATCCTTAGTTTTTAATGAATCTGCTATCGATCAGCCTGCAGGGATTGAGCCAAACAGTTCATCACTGGCCCCTGTATTTGCAGGCCCATATTTTTGTGTGCTCTAGTCTTCTATAAATGAAATTTTGCTTTTATATTTTTTTACCTCATAACTTACATTTTTTGACAAATAACTTCCTCAACTTTTTGCTTTCTTTAGAAATTTACAACTTTATCATCTATTACTGTTTTTCCAAAAATTACAAATTTCCACTGGTCAGCCAGAAGTACAAGCTTCCTTGCATTGGAAATGGAACAATGAAAATATGATCTCCTAATTATTATAAGTTTTTCTTCTGGAGCCTTCCTTTTTGTGATAAACATGGTACAGGTGTGCTCAGTTATAAGAATTTTCCTCTCAGAAGAATGATTAATGTAGATTTAAACACAAATATTTGAATGGGCTAATTTTAAGCTACAAAACTGATCATTGTTGCTTCCTTTCTGTATCAGTATATTGAGAATTGGGGTTATGGCAGTTGTCATCAGGTTTATGTCTCCAAAGTGGAGATATGATGTGGTGAAAGCGACTATGCTGCGTGACTTTTATGACTTGTACTTGGGGAGTCTTTGATTCTGAATTGTGACTAGGATTAAAAATAGGCCAGTATGCTCGTAATTATTATGGCTTTTGGAACATAATTATCCTAATACTTTTACAATTAGAGATTCCATGTATGATGTCTCAAAATTAATATGAAGACAAATTGGGGAGAAAATCAATGCTGTAACTAGAAATGTAAGCGTCAAGGTCTGCACAGAGAGCACCCGCAATGAGAGGTGAGGTATTAGCCCGATCCCGGTGCAGCTTGACGGCTGTTCAGAAGCGGGGGAGTTGTTCATTAAAGGGGTAATGAATATAGCAGCGGCTCCTCGGAACAGATTAGGCGCAGCGAGGGCAGTGCTGGCAGCCCAGAGCGCGCTCGGCCACTCGCGGTATCCAGCTCTGAGACTCTCTTTGCTCTCGTTGCCGAAGGAGGTGTTGCCTATGCACTTTGTAGTGCCTGCATCCACAGGAGAGGCCTTGGGAAGCCAGTGGCCCGTTTGGAGTGCATGTGAGAGAAGAGTCTAAAAGGTACAGGGATTTTTTTTTTGTGGGGAAAAAATACTATTCTGTAGATCCCTCAGTTGAGTAAAACAAAGAGGCAGGAGAAGCTGGCTTATCTGATAAGCCTGGACGTGTCAGGGCTCAAACCCGTCGTGCGCAGCCGGCCGCCCTTCGCTGGGCAGCCAGGAGCGCATTCCTGCTTCAGAGTTCGAGCAACTCGGTGCTGGAAAGTCAGGGCTGGCAAAACCAGGTACATAAACTGCTAGGCCACGGCACTAATGCTGTGTGATGGCAGTGACGCATGCCCCCGCAGCGTGTGATCCTCCCTGCACCATTAGCATATGCCTCCTAGCTCTACCTGTTTGAAGAACATGAAGTAATAAGCTCAGGCCGCTGTAACTTTGTGTCTGRCATTTATCTGTTTTTGTACTGCATATTTACAAGAAACTGTACATTCTCCTTCACTCAGTGTCCCTGTCCTCAGGGCAGCTGCCCTTTTCACCATGCTCCAGCGGTAGTTTATTACATTGCCATTGGCTCCACATCTCACATTTAGACTGTCCGAGTTATATTTATAGCAATTGCCCCTCTGATGCCCCTACTTCTGCACTGGAGTAATGTGTGATGCCCACTGTAGATGTGATCAGGCAAGATATTGGCAAGAAGGAAAGTTTTGAATTTAAAACTGGGAGCAAATACTGAACAAGGACAACATACTTGTCCAACAAGGACAAGTTGGACAGTGAGAGGCAGAACAGCAGCAGTGGGACATGCCTGCTTTTGGGTACCTCTCCACCGCTCAGGTCTACTTGCAGCAAACCTTGGAGCGGTGTCACAGATAAATTTTAGCTGAAACAAGCTGGTAGGTAGTGGTTTGGGGAGGAGCCTAGGGATAGAGCTGCTGCTCAACATATCTCTTAAATTAAAAACAAACAAACAAAAAAAAGCAAGTTATTGCTAGTGGCATGCTGCCAGACTCACTGGAATTAATGGGAAGCGTTCCAATGACATTAGGAAATCTGCATCATGTTTTGTAAAATTTCATGGATATAAATTTTATCTGACTGTTTTTGAAATTCAGAGGGCAGCATCTCCCAGTCAGAGACAAATTAAGGTTCATCTTTTGGTTATCCATTGTGGAGCAGATGTAGAAGCAGAGATGGAGGCAGGGAAATGAAATGAGATAGAGGAGAGAAATTCCGTGCTTCCATTCAAAATGGTTATTTTTACTTCTTTACAAATACTTTACACAAAGGAAGATTGTGGACCCTCTTGYCCTACACACTGACATATATTCAAGGAGATTGCCACTTGAATATCAGGCATATTCAATCAGCCTGTTTATCATCAGGTGGGGACTGAGGGAAAGYAGGTTTTTAGTTGGGAATTTTTCCTCTATTTCAAGTGCAACTTGAAAAAATGAATATTTAAGTGATGATTTTTCCACTGATGCAAATGGCTGCAGTTGAACTGTTTTCCATGGATCTACCCTGCTTTCTGGCAGTTAAGTATTTGGCATGTGATAAATATATATATTATAGTATGAAAGATTTGTGGTATTCATTAGATTTCTCAGCATTCTTCTGTTTATTATTTGTATGCTGGAAAAAAAAAATAGAATGACAGGATAGGTGAGGTTGGAAGGGAYCTCTGGAGATTATCCACTCCAACACCCCAGAATTGTTTTATAAATATGGGAGTTAGATATGGAAATTTTCAATTTCTATTTCCTTTTTTTTTTTTTAAAAAAAAAGGGGAGGGGGGTTTACAGAAGACCTTCACGGAGAAGTTCTTTATGCTACACTAACTCCTGTGTGTGGAGCTTTGTATTAAAGTTGACATGACTATTGTTGGGCTTTGTCCCTTCTGCAATGTTAAGTAAAATGTTCTCCATTCCTCTAATTCTTTTGACTAAAATGCTGCCCCCTGAGTGTTCATATAGATTGTGTACTGCACACAGTAATACTTCCCCCATTCCGCATTTTGTTGATTTGTGCATGGTATTATTTCCTCAAATTAATAATAATAATAAAAAATYTTATGTCTCCAAAGTTGTTTTCCACCTCTCAAATAAATTCTAGCCAGATTTGCCATGTATTTATAAAATATATATATATTTTATAGCATTTTATAGCAAAATATATATATATCTATATATCATTCACAATATACTCTGCCCCGGAACTATGCGAGTTCTCTTGTGAACAGAGGAACTCACTGTTCTGAAGCTCACTGTTATGAACTCACAAGATCAGGAGTGACATGACRTGAATGTGTGTTTAAGACCCCAGAAACTAAAGAAAATGAGAAGGARTAATCTTGTAGTAGCCATAAAATGTAGTTGATAGTGCAGAATACCATAACTGCTTGGAAAGGCTATAGATTAGCCCACTATTTAGTGGGTAACAAATCTAATAAGCCAGGCTCGGAACACTTTGTGCTGTGAACATACTGAGAAATTGATATTCATGTTGTGAAGCACTTACAAACATGAAGCACAAGTACTGCTGCAAGGGAAGCTGATTAAGAACAATAAATATAGAGTAAAATATGAAAGATTAAATATTTTTTCCAGTTCATGTAAATTGCTCAGACCCACAGGAGTTGTTCATGAAGCAGAGTGGATATGGTCCTGTGAGTGACTGCAATAAATTTAAGATAGTTGAGACGCACTGGAGCAAACCTTTGTTGCTCCAAATCGCTATTGCATTAGTGACCACGGCAGCTGAAAAGTCAGATGTAAAAAATGTTATATCTCCAAAAGACGATGTAATAAAATTAAGCCTACAAGTAATTTACTTGAACTAAAGCAAAAGAATAAGAATAAATATAAAAATAGAAAGTATAACTTAACAGGATTTTCTTGGAGGTTAAAAACCTCCACCTTAACAGTATTCACATCCAGTTAATACTTGTAAGGAGTGAAAACTAAAAGCAGCAGAAGTACAGAAAGAGTCAGTGCTCACCATGGGGAAAAGTGGCTGCTCCGCCAGGGCAGGGAGTGAAACTGGCACTGACTCATGTCTGAGGCATTGAGCTTCTGTTTAAGCTGTGATTTTAATAGGGAAAATAATGGCAAGAAATTGCACGTTTAGGCCACAACCTAAAACCTGTTGCACATGGCAAAACCATGGCTACTAATTTGAATAAATGCAGAATTAGTAGCACAGTAAGTAAATATGGGGACCTAAAAGAAGAAGCATGTATGGAATGTAACCCGGCAGCTGGTGACAGGCATGGGGACATGAGAGAACCTAGTTGAGCCTCTTGCTATACCTCTTCCTCACCTATGGACATTCAATTACCAGATAAAATGAAGCAAATGGGGCATCGTGCCTGACAAATGAGTGCTTTAGATGAATATTGATGGGGAAATGACTCATGGTTCTTAGCAGTTTCTAGCAGGGAGTGTGGAGGAGGGAGCTGGGCTGTTGCAAGGTGCGCGGCGCAGAGTGCTGCCCAGGGCTGAAGCTTCCTGAGGGAGAGATGCGCCACGATCTGCTCTCGGGGGAAGTGCCCCCTTCTAGTGGCTCTCCTAGTGCTCAAAATGCAGTCTAAAGTCTCTAAAATGTAGCTGTTTTCCAGTTTTGTAGACTTTCTGCTCATGAAAATAAGAAAGCAGAATTTAAATTTAAAAGCAAAGATGTTTTTCTCCTTGAACACTCCATACAGTAGCAGCAAGAACATTGGTGTGAAAGTATTTTCTTACTCAAGTTAAAACGTTCTGAGGAAGATGGAGCCTGGTTGCACTTGCAAAGTCGCTACCTGGATTTTCATACTTATTTGATGTCTGTTATTTGGCTTTTAAAAATCTAGAAGAGGAAATTCAGAAAGCACCTTGCTTCTCACTGGCAAGATAGGACTAGGGGTGCAGAACTGGCTTTATTGTAAGAGAGCACGAGGAGGTGACCAATTGCTCTTGGTTGCTGACAAATTTTGTGGAAGTGCCAGAACATGAATGTTAGGTTAGCACCTCAAACGTGTGGCTACTGCATTAAAACTGCATTTCTCTTAGTCTGTTCCTCAGCCGTAGCCATTATGGTCAGCATGCAGTTACTTGCTTGGAAAGGGCCGTTAAGATGCATTTCCAGGTCCATTTCTCACATTCTTCCCCCTACATTTCTTTTTCCTTGGTGATCTTTTACCTAGAAGGCCGTCTGCATCTTTTCTTGTGCTGGACAGAATTGGATGTTGGGAAATTGTGGTGAAATTTTTCAGCCTTCTCTCGTATTCCATCCGAGAACCCCTTCTTTCTGGACAATCCACCAACTCCTGTTAGGTATTAAGTAGTATTAATGTGCATTAATTAAGAAGTATTAATGTGCAGTTGATAATATGGCTATAGGGGTTTGCTGACTGTACTTTTCTGTTAGTCTGCTAGAAATCTTAGTTTCATTGTCTGTTTAATTTGGATGACAAATTCCCTGAAGAAGAAACTGTAGGTTTTCTGCATGATTCATGTCATCATTTGAGCATGATTTGAATAATCAAGAAAAATTARAAGTGTGCTTACTAGTAGTAACTGTGTAGCTGTTGGTTGCATTAGTCTGATAAACCTATTGCTTCTACTAACTAGTCCTTTTTTAATTTTTTTTWAATTTTTATTTTTTTTAATCTTCGCAGCTAGCAAACTAATAAAAAGATTGCTAATAAAGCTCTAGTTTCGTAACGAGTTAAACTAGTTGATTCTTTCACTAAGGTTACTCTAGCTAGGAGCAACAGCAAAGGTTATAATTTCTCCTCAAACCCTAATATATCATCACGTCTCTATACATTAATCCACGACTACAGAGCTCTTGCTGTCACKGATCAGTAACTCGCATTGATTGGGATGGCTTCTGTTACCCACACTCATCTGTGAAACGGGTTATTCCTTGCTTGGCTCCAGGCTGCCAGACTTGGAAGAGAGGGTGGCACAGTCTGGCTACCTGCCAAACCTCCTGCTTTATCAACCTCTGTAAGATAATCTCCACAGCATAGTTAGTTTGCAAATGAAGCTGGTTTCGCACCTCTCTCTGGGCATTTTACGCCCATTGTTTTGTTCTGAGTAGTTGTGTTTTCTGCTGCTTATGACAATCATTAATGTTTTATGAAGTGCTGCATTTATTTGCTTAATGTTATGCTAGATCTGTTCTAAACAGCCCTGAACTGTGCATGCCTCACTGCCTGCAACACCGACAGATATCGGTGYTCATGCGTGGTTAACCAGGCAATGAACTATTCACCGCCCCAGTGTGCAGCGTACTGTGTTTTCAAAAGGCATAAGAACAAATGTATTTCTCTYTCGAGTGATGAGGAATGTAAATGAGATTTATTGATGGCAATAATAAGGATAAAATAGTTGTTATTGCTAATACACGCTAAACTTTGCTTAATGTTTGGGCAGAGCTCAGGACTAGGAACTCGTGTCCTGCTCTGTGGCCATGCTGTGTGTATCACACCTGCACTATTGCAGCYGGGGCTCAGGCTGGGCAGGGAGCAAAGTGCTGCTTCACTGGAGAGAGAACATTGTGTTTGACTCACCRAAACAATTCCTTAACTTGCTGATTGCTCTGAATCGTCCTACAGTAAACTATAATTTGAATCTTGCCTGCCACAAATACTTATTTCAATAGTATCTTTATTTCCTGAATTAACTGAAATATCTGAAATTAGAAAGGAGTAGGAAAATATGTCATTCAACCTAAGAATATGTCGTGTGAGATGGAGAGAATGATGTGACGTGAGATGGAGAGAATGATGTGACGCTCATGTATTTATTATGGTGAACTTACTGCTTACAAGATGGAAATTCACCAAACAAGAAAACAAGCTGTAATGTCTTCTTATATTTGGTATATCAGTAGAGATCGGTTTGAAAATCAAGATACTGAGAGTAGATCTTTTTAGATTAGCCAGAATATGGGGCAAAAGCCAATAGTACTGTCAGGTCCCAGTACAGCAGTATATTTACACTRTATTTAGAGACAGGGGCTGTCAGTGACACAAGCTTCTAAGCTGAATTCAGGGTTATTAACTTGGGCTMGATGTCCCCCAGAACCAAAGCACGTTAGCACAGACACTAAAAGTGCACAGCCCTTCACACACTGAATTCCCTGACCTCTCAAATGTACAGCTTTAAGCCAGCTTGCAGCATGTAATTTATAAAAAAGAAAGGTTTATTATTATTATTATTTTTAGAAGCACTGTATTGACTTTGCTGGAAGCAATAGGTGGAAGGATAATCACACTGTGTCGCAAGGAAGGGTTGTTAGCATTCAGTTAGAGTAAATGATTGCTGTTAGCATTCAGCTGCAGTAAATGATTACTGCCAAGAGACAGCAATACTGCACGCTCCTCAGCTGCTCCGTTTCAGTGTTAGTGAGTATCACTGAGGAGGCTTCCAAAATCTTGCAGTCATTCTTCCAGAAGAGTTATCAGAGTATCTCATTTCTTCACTTCTGGATGAGTGAAAGGGAAAAAAAAAATCTATTTATTTGAATTTTTTGTAATACAGGAAACGCGATATGATTTCAGCAGCTTGAGAAACAATTGCTGCTCTGGGTAGTTGCTTTGTAATCAAGCAATTGCCAATCTGTTGATTGGAGGAGCAAAGGATGGTGAGAGGCGAAAGCAGACATGTTTGTTTTATACTTTTTTAATGTGATAGCAAATGGAATAGGCCACCTGCGGCAGAATTCATTAATATCTGATTTTATTTAATGTTGCAACGGTAGGAATTTTCTGAAAACAATTGAAACAAGAATGGGCTATTTAAYTCCTTTCACAGAAAGGTCTTTCTTCTGAGATTTGAACTTAGGACAAATGTGGATTTTGTGCACCCATCAAAAGATAGGAAGAATAGCCAAATCCGAATGAACAAAAAAAAAGAAYATTAAAGTAAATCACACTATGAAGAGGCCAGAGAGTGGCTCTCTGCTTTATCATTTAAGGCAGTGTGAGGATTGGGGTGGATGCGCGCACAGGCGCAACCGTGCGGCCTGTCCAGCTTTGCTCACACGGGCACCCTGCATCTGGGCATCTCCAGGAACGCKGCTCTGGGCTGGCTCCTAATGTGCACTTAAAAAAAGGAGGAATTGGGAAAAGGCTTGTGTGATGATGTCCTGCTACGGAGATGGTGTCTTTACCCTGCCCGTGTAGAGGCCTGGGCAGCTGGCCYTGCCTGGCCTGTTGATTTGGAAAACTGCCCCAGCTGTGAGCAAATGATTTCAGCTGAGTGGAGGCCTGGAGGTGACTCTTCTGGAACATTAACTGCACCTGCAGGAACCCCGCAGGGTGGAGAGGGCAGTAGCATAGAGGCTCTTGGTTAAGAGATGAAAACTCTTCAGTATCTCAGTATCTGTTTACCATGACAAAAGTCTGAAGATTTACCTTTGAATGAGAGACCTTTTTTTAAAAAAAATGTTCCATGAGAAAAATAAGTGTCAATAGTATCCCTGAGAATACAACCACCCTGTGGAGCTACTTATCTGGGCGTGCTCAGTGCAGGAAAGTCTTCTATTACAGGTGTTGGTCATTCTGATAAATCACCTAATGGTTCCCCAGCCAAAAAGGTTCATGTGGACAGTTAAGCTCTTCTGAGGACTGTGGTATGGACGAGCATCGGTAGCTTGGGAAGGTGAGGAGGACAGCCCTGTGCCCCTGAGCCGCTGCAGGGAGGAAGAAGCAGAGCCTGCCGAGAAAGGTACTGGAGCAAAAGCATTTGGGAATGTGCCAAGCGTGTTGCACCATAATTGATTTTTTTTCCCCAAGAGAAGTGATCAGTCATTTTTCAGGTTTTATTTTAGGCCACCAGAAAAAACTCATCTTGTTATCTTTGGCTAATGGCTACAAGCAGTATCTATTTTGTGGGGCAGTTAATGGGCTTTGGGCCCCGCAATTGCTATGCTGAGCGTGTCCTGAGGTYGCAGCATGCTGTTCATGCAACAGGCATCGTGTAGAGCTGACCACAGGCTCAGGAACAAGCTGTGCATTGCCAGAATAACAGCCTTGGCCATTAGTTGTATGTAGAAGTGGTTTGYATTCTGAAGAGAAAACATACGGCTTTATACAGAGGCATTAAAACTGTGCGCAAAGGCAAGGTCACCCGTGGCATTAGGACTATGGAGGCAGGTAGTTTCATGAAACAGGTTAAATGCAAAAGCAGATGCCYGGCCTTTAGCTGGGCATAGGCTGAGTTGACYCTGTGGAATTGCTGCGCCAGGAAATACATTACTTAATGTTTGGATAGAAGGGAGGCTGCACATCCCAGTGAGCACAGCAACCCCCTTGGAGGGTTGGAGCACAGTCTCCAAGCTCCTCCAGCAGAATGACTGGCATTTCTTCCAATATTTATTTTACCGCTGCCATCACTGTTGCTGTGTTTACCCCCTGCTGGTTCCTGCCTYGCAAGCTGGCAAGTAGAGCTCAGGACTATAAATAGCTGTTATTCACTGCGGAAATGCAGATCCTGAAAGCAGAGGCTTTCTGAGGGGTGGTTAAGTGGCAATCTGAGGCAGCACGTCAGCCACTCAGCTTTATTCCACTTTGAAATTCACTGTTTTAATTCTTAGTTTGTCAATTAGCATACATGTTTGAAATGAGTCCACAGTCTTTTACAAAGCTAATATTTAGTGCCATGATATTATTTTAAATAGGTAGGCTTTAAATTTGATAGCCTCATGTTACCACTCATGTTATGAGGTGGTAATTATTAATTAATGGTATATTCTTATTTTTTAAAGCAAGAGTCAAGTCATTTGATAATTATGCARCGTTCTTTCATTGCTGAAGGTTTTTATATTCTTTTAGCAAATGTTTATTCTTTATTTTTTTTAACTTTGGAAATACTAGAGCTTAGATTTTAAAGCTAAATTTGTACTGTTGAGATTAATTGAGGCTGCATGAATCAGTGTTGTCTTCACCATTTCTCCCCTTTGCCTTTGAAAAAGATATATATTCATATGTTTTGGATAGCTCTGGAATAGTAATAGCTGCTACCTCTGTGCTGTAGAATGTTCTGTAGGAGGTAGACTTTCATTATATATTTGTTGTTCTCCTTGTAACCTTGACCTTTGCTACTGGCTGTTGAATTCAGGGTATTAAACTCTGAAGATGAGGTTGTTATAGCCAGTTCTGTGCAGTCTGGCACAGAACTCCAAGAAAATTTTTGACTTAATGCCTTCTGAATGCCTTGCCTCCTCCTGCGTAGGAGCCTAGGGTTTGTTTCTCAAGGAAACAGCCTGATAGTCCGTGACAATTCCCTTCAACTGAACAAATCTAAAACCAGACCTTTCACCTCCCTTGTGTGTTTCCTCCCAAACGCGGAGTTTCAGATGCAGCTGGGATGCCTTGTGGCTTAACTCCCCAGCTGTAGCTTGTTAGCACTGGAGGCTATTTGAAGCTCCAGCAATACAACTTAAGTTTTAATGGCTTATGCCAGAAATATTTTTTTACAGAATTTTCTGAGAGAAAAACTTGGATCTTCTCTTTTGCACAAGTTCACAAGCTACAGTCTTGATTCCATTTTGTGTCTTCTAGTAAATATTTCTCAACTMGTTGCAATGAATTGACTGCAGAGCAAGTGCTTACTGCTTTAGGTATTCGGTACTGCATACATACCTGCCACTACTGAGTATTTCAGTAAGCAGGCAAATGAAAATAAAGGCATTACAATAAATTAAGTGCTCCAAATCCCCTTTCACTTTCAACTTTGGGGTCTTGCAGTGAAGTAGGAGTTTGCTCACAGAGCCACTAGTGACTCACTCAAATAGTTAAATGCTGTGCTGCAGCATTGATAGCAGCAAGTACATTTGAAAACGCAGGCTGTATATAGATGAGGAAAAAGTATATTAAAAATGCAGCAGCCAGAACTGTGCTGTCCTGTGTGAATAGCATAATCTATAAGCAACAGTTATCTGCTCTTTCCTGGGCACTTTCTGAAAGAACTTTCTATTGTGGAGGTCTCCAAGCTGCAGGTTGGCAGTGTCATCTGTGCGTGCTTTACACTATAACCAGGCTACATATAAATGAATGGAAAAAAACTATACATCAAAATATTCCGAGTCATCTGTCGGTTTTAAACAATAGCTTTTTTTAAATCAAAGAGAAAAGTGCAGTGGAGGATGACTTTAGCATTTTTATAAAACATTCYGTTTTAGCAATCAGCTCAGACATAGGTTTATTACAGGAAATATTCCTTTAAACATGCAAACAACTGTGTGCACCAGAGAGATATTTTTATAGTGACAAAGTTCAATCTATTATTGAGAAAATGAAAGCTGAGCTTTGCAATGAAAAGAAAATATGCTGACTCTGGCTGTGGCCCCAAGATTTAGTGAAAGACTTTTAAAAAAGAAAAGTCAACATAAGTTTTTTGAAATAAGTTTTGATACAGTTTTCTTTCCTGTGCATGCTAGCCTGAAGACAAGTAACTTAAGGCAGACTTATCCTCTTCAGAATAAGTAATTAATTTTTCTTTCTTTCATAAAATGGGAATGTTTTGAATTTTTTTTGGTGAACCTTCTGCACTTAGCCTACTCAAATGGAGATGAGCTAATGAGAATCTTTTCCAATTTGCCATAGCTGTGGCTTTGGACCACTTCTACTATTTCTAGGACTGAATGGGGTGTCAACAAGCTAAACTAGAATACATAATATATATGTCTTACCATGAGTTGCATTAGTGTAAAATACCGAAAAATGACAGAAGCTTAAAAAATAGATTGAAAATGCAATAGCAAAACCAGAATGAAGCTGCTCTGTAAGATGGATAAGGTTGTGTGTGGCAGGAAGAAGCACATGTAATCCAGAAGTAACAGGAGTTTTGTTAGGGAGTCACCTTAGGTAGTATGTGAACTCATGTACACATATCCTTTATTCATGTACAAAGCAGAACCATTTTTCAACTGTATTTTATTATTTACATATGATCATTATAGAGTTCTCTAAAGCAAAATWCTGAAAAGAACGCCTGGGATATAAATGGTCCTCAAAAGTGCTGTTGAATTTGTACGTGACCATTAGACTACAGAATAGGCACAGTGCTTGTCAAACAGGATTTATAGCTGTGAAGGTCAACAGACTTAGCAATCTCTTCTCTCTAAAACGGAATTTTTCATACTTACCTAGCTTGTTTTGACTTCCAGATAAATTTTAAATGATAGTGTACCCGATTTCCACATGTTGCAATACACACAACCTGTTCAGTTAGTCTAAAGTATATAATAAAGATACAAAGTTACTATAAGGTCAATATCAAAGAACTCGTTTCCAGAATCTGCTGCTTTTTTCAGTCCGAGTATAGACAAACAACATCTTGTTTTATAGAAAGGAGACTAAAGATGCTTAGACTTGACACACAGGTGTATTTTACGAAGTGTTTGCAATTGGTAGCATTGTTTGCAACCAGCTTTTCCCAAGCAGCCAGAACCTTTAGCTCAGTTTTCCCAAACACTTGAGTCACTGGTTTAAAAAAAAATAAATGAAATTCAAGTTAATTATCTGTGACTGATGCATCTGAATGCCAAGTTGCACATCCTCCTCCTCCTAAAAGGGCTTGCAGGCTGTCTCTGTAAGCAATGAGCACCCAGATGTTCTAAGTCTCACTATCACTAATATCTGAAAGTTGCTACTAATCTACATAACATTAACAGCCATGAGATATTTTGTAACACCATAAAATTCATCTAGCATGTCCAGATATTTTCTGTTCATAATCACAGTGGCTTTTTCATGACTCTAATAAAGCAGCTGAAGACCTGTAGGATATTCTGCATAGCTGATTTTAGTGAATTGCCTTTTTATTGGTTGAAATGTTTTTTTTTGAGCATAACTCTATCTTATTACTGATCAGATATGTTGTGTATCATGCAGGTAAGCAATATTATGCAGGTCTTTCCAATGATCCTTCCTGGAGTTTCCATGTAGGCTTGTTACTGGTAGTGGCCAAGAATGTCATGTGGAGACCAAACCCACCTCTCTGTTAAGTCCAGGTCGTACTGATTGGTTTTTCATTTGCTTGGAGATGAAAATATTATTATAGATGTTAAAAGCATGTCTTTATAGACATATAACAGAATAAAGAAAGTTAATATGGGTGGTTTTGTGGGATAGGTTTTTTACAAACTGACTTACAGGTAAATTAGTATTATTAAGTAGATTCAGAGAAGTTTTTAAACAGATTTAAGAGGTATTAATCTATTATAAWTTTTTTAATTTTTTTTAAATTCTACATAGAGGACAGCACATGAAAGCTATGTGTGTCCTGGTAAGAACTGGTCTAAGAGAAATGACACAAGAATTGATAGAAAAACCCTCTTTATCTGAATTTTGCATTCTCTATCTTGTAACTAAAGGGTTGTGTGGTTTTTTTTTTTTTTTTTTTTGAATCCTATAGACATTAATGGTGGTTTTCCTAAAAACACTTTAATATCAGCACTCATTATTTAGCAGTACAATACTTACGGAAAACATGTATTTTATGAGGCTAGTAATACATACAGAGGCTAGGAAAACTTAATGTTACAGAATGTTTCTTTATTGGTAATTTTATGATTTTTCTTAAGGTTTATGGTAGTGTTGTTCTGGCAGAATCCTACAAGCCAAAGAGATTTGGAGATTTACTTAATTTGTGCAAGAGTAAAGATGTAATGTTGAATCACCAGACTGTCTGTCGTTTCATAATGGCTATCAATAAGTATATAGACTAGTATTTTCATAACACAACACTGAAGATTATTTTGATGTACCTGGGAAATCTTTTCCTCCTCCTGAGTAATGCTGGAGCTTGTTCAGCAGCTATAAAGTATTAGGGAAAAAATCAGGCGAGTGAAGAGGGTGCGCAGACACAAGTGGGGTGTGCAGCAAGAGCAGCCCCCAGTCCCCATGGAGCTGGGTTTCAAGTGGAATCAGGCTTCTGTCTGATAGGAAGAAAATAGCCTGAGAAGGATGCTGTGTTAGAGGGGTTGGAATCTCTTAGCAACTAATGTTGTATGGAAAAGAGAAAATCGTAAGAAATTTTATGCTTTACAGAAAAAAAAAAAAAAAAAGTGTGTCTTTGCATTTACTTGGCATTATTCTGCTGTGATATTTATTAAAGATTTTTTTTTTTGAATCTTAGTTTTAGAAAATATTTTTAAAATATTTTTACTCTGGAATGACTTTCTTAAGAATATTCATAACTGATAAATGCAGTTTTTCAAATACCAAGCATAGAAAGCTTCCAAAGCTTAAAAGTCTATTCAAGATACCAGTCGTCTGTAAAGGAGGGTCCTTTCCCATGAGAATGCATTGCCAAAAATTCAGGGATCCTGAGAGAYTGTCAATAAATTGAAGGTGATGAGTGCAATACCATCACAGTGAACGAGAATGAGAAGTATGTAAAGCACTAAAAATAATAATAAAGGGTGTGTCTCCTAATCAGAACATGGCCTCTGACCTGCAGACCATGCAAGGCTGCTCTGCATTCATGGCAATCAATTGCATGTATGTGAAGGGTACATGTGTGCTCTGTCCTGCTGCTCAGCATCCTCTCCACCCTTAACCAGAAGGCTCCAATCAGGCAGGTCTCCCTAGGCAATCTTAACCCCAGGCCACGGGACTCGAGCTCATAGTGTGAAAGGAAGAGCGACTGGGGACTCTAATTTGACTTCCCAGAGTCCCGTGACGCTTTTTCGTAACCAAACAGCAAAGTGCAGGCGCACCCGATGGCATTTGAACTAATATTAATTGCTGCTCACTAAARATGTGCAAGCTTTGTTATTGAACACTAAAGTCTCTTCTCAACTTCACTAATTTAAGAGCATTCTTCCCTGAAAACTGCCTGACACATGGTATTTTCCAGAGGCAATAAGTACTTAGAGCTAGTTTTATCCACCTCAGGAAGACAGCTAGTCTCTGGCAGCATTGAGTTGCTCAGGTTTGTGGGCTGAGGGGGCTGAGCTGTGTTGGCACTGGCACTCTTCCACATTACTGTCTTTTTCCCAGGTATTCCCTGGGAAATTTCCCAGATATTCCTGGGCATCCCAGGCAGTGCTGTCGCATCCATGTAGTCCCTGAAACCCGAAGACACCATTCAATTTCAGCAGTTACTTTGTGCTACTGAGTTAGRAGGACTGGGAACTTACCTGCCAAAGGGCTCAAAGCCCAGAGCTTACTGGTATTTTCAATGCTTGTTTCAGGTTTGTCCTTTTCTTTTATTACGGTTGCTCTAATATTCAAAAAAAATTTTAGCAAATATAGGCTCATTAGACTTAAACGCTAAGCCAAACTGTCCACAGTTGCAGTTGAAATGTAATTTGCCGCAGAAGGAACATTCTCACTTCAAGAAGTACTGGTTATTTACAAAAGCATCTAATCAGGAAGTTTTAAAATTTCTTTGCATGACTTAGTTAATATATTAACACCTCGCATGTATTTTGAAWGTGAAACACTTCTGACTAAGTGCTCCAAGGGAGACTTGTAGACYCAAAAACGATTGCTGAGGAAAAGGGGAGAACTTTTCAACTCATAAAGAAAATCACAGGCAGTTTGAGGATGAAAAAAAAGTAACTGGCTTCCTTTATAGTTGAATAAGAACCTAACAGCTCTTGGGAAAATGAGGAAGTTAGAAGCTCAGTTTTATTTTGCTATTATTGTTCTCTTTGCTTCTGACTGGAGCTCTGAGACCAGCTTTGGACTTTGACTCGTAATACACAATATTGCTACAAAGTCTACAGCAATATTGCTAAAAACTCATTTTCTTTTAAAGGGCTACCCTTGGTATTTACGGGCTTGAGTGTATAAACATGCATGGCCTTTCTCCCTGAAATGACTTTGACCCGAGTGAGCCTGTGTCCATCTGTCCGTGTGCTATCCGTCCAGTGCATCTGTCTGTCCATGCACCATCCAGGCATGGCCCCTCGGGAGCCTGCAGAAGGGGGTGTGCAAGGCCCTTTGGAGGATAAGGAGGTGTAAAATTTGGGAGGTGCCCTTTGGTGGAGCGTCTGGGCAGAAAACGGATCAGTGCCACCAGAAGAACTAAATCCATCCCAAGGCATTGGGGAAAACAGGTTTAGGTATAGAGAGGAACAGGAGCGAACATGGAAGGAAATAACACTCCAAAAGGTAATGTTTAAAATGGAGAGTGATGCCTCTTTCTAGAATTCCTGCTTTATGGGATGCTTTATCTTAGAGGGGTTTGATGTCTGATAATTCTGCTAGCCATTCCACCCACRCAGCTGCCACTTTCTCTTCTTTATTTCTATTTTAAATTAATCTCCTTGAAAGTACCCTTTGTGCATTAGATTGGCTTGTGCAGTTTGTTGCCTTCAAGAGATTAGAATCCTTTCATGTGTCAGGAGAAGCAATAAAGGGTGAAGGCCTGAGGTTGGGGAGCTGGTATGTGTATATATATATATATATATATGGTTTTTTTTGCTGTTTTCTGAAGAGGCTTCAAAAACACAGCAGGCAGAAGTAGGCAAGCAAGCTGTTTGACAGAGGCCCTGCTTCTCCTGTTGACAAGAAAGAGAAAACTTGCAGCAAACTACAAATTTTTGAGAAAATAGCGATAATGAAATCATCTGAATTTTGGTCAGGAAGTTAATCTTAGTCTTGTCTTCTGGCAGTGCCACAGTGTTGTTATCTGTAGAAGTTGGAAAAGGAAATGCTACTCTAGATGGAAAAAATGAAATCCTGGTTAAGAAGCATGAGAGATAAAATTACACTTACTGTTCTCAAGCAGTAAATTAAAAATTAAACGTCTTTCCTCAAAATTCAACTTTTTAAAAATACATTCTGTAGGACTTGGTTCCAAATTTCCATTTCACATGTCCAAATTCAGGGAAAAGCTATTAGAAGAGACAATGAAAAAATACTTGGAGAACTGACTTTCTATGCTATTTGCAGCAGTTAGACTATAGAGAAGGAAATGTGAATATTGTGTCTTTTTTAATACATTTTATTGTGCAGAGCATGATTTTTATGCCTATAAGCCCTTCTCTTGTCAGCACTGTATTTTCTTCAGTGTATTTTTGCTTATTGATAAAGGCAGTGCACTTCACTAGTTAAGACGGCATGATGCAAGACCAGTTTGCTGCAGTTTTTAAACCTAATTTTTATCTTCTCATTGCTTCGTTTAGCCTCCCCTTCAAAATATCGCATTCTATCCTTTTGGTGTAATAGCTTTTAGTTGATATCCACGGCACTGAAAAGTCATATTGACAACTTTCCAGAAATCTTTCAGATATTTTTGGCACGGSTTATTAGTGATAATTTCTCCGTTAGGTCCCTTTCTTCTGTCCTACAACTGCGATAACTTTTAACTGTTCCTAGACACTTGGCCCAGTAGTTCTTTGGGTCATTTTCAGTGACCGGGCTTTGAGAACCTGGAGCAGTTGCTGCTCCCACCGTCCCTTGTAGCAGCTGTGGGCCTCGCTGCCATGACAAAACACAAYGAGATGAGGCATTTTGAGCATGGTGTGTGCTGTCACCCCCAGCAGCCCTCCAGAAGAGCTGCTGGTGTCCTCTGAAAAGCTTTGCTTTCCTTCAGACGCCTGCCTAGCTGTTTTGCAGCATGACTTGGATGCCAGGGATGCTCCCTGCCCTTGCTGTGGCACGGACAGCCCGGGGACTTGCCRTCTTTGTCCTTCCCTCTTGGATTCATATTCAGTTAATTACAGAGGGCCATTTTCCTGGACTCCTGCCAGAGTTTGAAGCCTTCCTAAAAGCACTTTGCTGTATGTGTTTGAACTTTGTGCCCCCGAAAGGTGAGAGCTATGAAGTTTGCTCTTCATCCATGGAGAGTTGTTAGCAGTGCCAATTTCTATAGGACTGACTTACATGAACCTCAGTTTGGAGGATCTGCCCTTTGCAATGAAAGGTTAATTAGATGCTTTATGGCTTTGAGCCCATCATTTTTTTTTTTTTCCTCCTGTCCTCTAAAGCGAGCACTGATTTAGTCTCATTGCAAATTTGAGTAATGGTCACCTCCTTGCAGCAGTGCGTACCATGAATTTCCATTAATTTCAGAACTCTTCTGTGAGATAACATCCACAATCCAGCTAGAGCTGTTCAAGGTATGAGTACCAAGTTGGAAATATATTTGCACTGTGCTAAGCAACTCTGGGCAGGCAGAGATGCTCTACAGGCATTTCTGGGATCAGCAAAACTCTTTACAGGTAATAGAAATAATGGAAAAGATGAAGTTAAGACATTTTATCTTCAAGATGGAGAAGAAAGGAACATAGCAACTTTTCATTCATTTCTRTTTACTGAAGTAACAGGGTAATATCTGTGAGAGAGAGGATTGAACTGGGTACTCTCTACAAATTATTGTTTCTTTTAAAATAATGCTGGTTCATTGAGGCCCACACTTGGGGCAGAGGTAGATGTATGTTTAAGTTTTCAGCAGTAAACTTTGAAAATTGTTCACCAGTTGCTTTGTTGGGTTTGGGAGCGCCGCAACCCAGCTGAGACTATTGTCATTCTACAAACTTCAGGGAGAACTTGTTCTTGAATCCAGAGAAAAGAAAGCAAGTTTCTAAACCTGAAGCTTTGGTAAAATTCCAAAATAGTTGTAATCTGATTGTTGTTGGTGTGTTTTGTGAGAAGGGGTGGATCTCCTTTAGGAAGGCATAGGGAGTCTTCACCTTTGGGATTTGGAGATATTAGTTTGTTAGAAAAATTGTAAAAATTCTGTCTAATAATTGGTAGGAAACGTTTTYTCTTTGTTAAGTTAAAGATTAAAAGCCATTTTGTGTGTTTCAGGGGTTTTGCATTTTTTAATTTATTTTTTCAAGACTACTCAAGTCCCTCCAGTCCTGCCTCTTGTTCTGACAAGTAATTGCTATAGAGCAGTGGGGGCAACAGAAGGGGCTGCTGTGTTTGCTAATGGTAAGGATTAATTCACCATAGGGGGCAATTCAGTAGCTGAATTATTTGGAGATGGATAATGAAGCAAATTCCCATTCTGAGCTTAAAATGCACCATATTTCTCTCTTTGGATATGCTGTTCTCTAGGTAACTTCTGGTGTTCATGAAGTTTCTAGAAAAATTATGCAGAACAACTTCGTTTGTTGGCAAGGGAGCAAGATGCCATCTATTAATCTTTTTAGTATCCCTTATTGTTTAACAGAGGTGAGACTGATTCTTTCCTGCAGCGTCCAAGAACTATTTATGCAGCTAATACAAAACAGGCATGTAAGGATTTTTGCCGACCAGGACTTCTCCCAGCCTCGTGCTTGAATGGATAATGTGAAGGAGAGGCCTGGAAAAGAGGGAAAAGAGAAACTTTTTTTCTTTCTTTCCTGTGTCTTGTACAGCATCAGGGGAGTGGAAGCTGTACTGTTGTACAATTTATAATTATGTTACATTTTATGTAACTTAACCTATTTTTCAGCTTCCCCTTTTTTCCATTTAGTGTGTTGTGGACTTAATACTTACCCTCCTTCTTAGTATAGCCATTCATTCCCAGATGTCCCAATGTGCCTTTTAAAATCAGTTTAGCAGGCTACAAGAGGACATTTTTTTCCTGAACCTCACTCAGTTGTTTGATTTGTGAAGAATGTGAAATATCAAGTAACTTTTTCTTCTTTCTTTGGCAATAGCTGCTGTCCTGAAGAAGCACCAGCCTCAGAGGGCTGAGATAAGAAGTTCATGGTCTGGACTATCTTTTCCAGAAAGATGTGGAAACCTGGTGCCTCATGAGTAGTTTTGATGTATAGTGGACAAAAAATATTTCTAAACATTCAGATGATGTTTAAGTTGAATATTATATCCACCCCTTTTGCCTCTCACATTGCTTCTTCATAATCTCACTTGCAAGTGTGAGTTGATTTGTGTAGATGCTGATTACAAACAAATTTTGATGCAGTAGCCAAGATTTGTGTAATCAAAATATGGTTTTAACAAGTGGAAATAGTTYACAAAGGTGAGATCCCACAATCAGAATCACAGTAAAGTGGATTTGATAATCACAGTACAAAGCCTGAATACTTGAATGGATGGTATGCATTTAGTGAGCTCTCTACAGGTTCAAATTAATAACCCCTATGGGGGGAGAAAATGCRAGTTAAATACGTTGTTATCACTTTGATAATATCACAACAGACATTATTTCTAGAAGTAGATTTTTTTTTTTCCTGTTGAAGCTTTTAGACATCAAGACTGGGGAAATGAGAAAAGAATAAGCTGTTGTGGGTTCAAGCAAATATCTTAGTGCTCCAAGTAACAGMTGAAAATAATATTGAGCAAGTGTGCAACGTACACAGGATGCTAATTTCATCAAGAAATCTAGGCARATCGTGTAGTGAACAGGACATATCCTGATGCATAAGTAAGAAACTTTACTAAACTTTACAGCTTGAAAACACAGCTACTTAATGTTGGTACTAGGTGTTGAAGATTAAAGAAAATATTTTGTTTATTCCAGTAATATAACTTTATAGCAACAGCTGATGCCATTTAATTGCATCACTATCTGATTTATGATTGAGTATAACCCGTTATAAATCTGAAAGTGTCACTAATGACAATTTAAATATTTTTCATTGGTGATTATTTAATGGACTAAATTATTTAAAGGACTAAAAAAATTTAGACTCCTGTTGGCTAACGGAACTGAAAGGTCTAAAAGGAAAAGCAGGTAAATCGATGCGAATAAAGCTTTAGAAATGTCTATATTCCTAAGAAGTGATTAGATTACTATTGCTGTCTGTATAAGGTGCTTTCAGATATCTGCCATCTTTTAACTTGGCTTCACTTGAATAATCCTTGATCAAGTCAAGGCATGTAGGGTAAGTGTGAGTACTGGGCAGTGTTTGCTTTGCAGGGTGAAGATTCAGGGTACTGCTCCAACAGAGACCTTTGGAGTAGCATCAGTCCAATCTATATTTAGCACCRTTAAATTCCAATATGATGGAGCAAGGGTTGTGACCGGCTGACATTTTGTTCAACAGAAAACCCAAAACACATGTGCCTGCAGTGCTGGAAACTGATGTCACAGCTTTTGGGACTTGCACAAGTATAGAAACTGGAATATGAAAAACAAAACCTCAGCATGATCCTCAAAATGGCATTTCATATTTTTGCAAAGAAATCAGTGTTTGAGACAGGAGTTGCTGACACGGGGTTGCCTCCYGGTTGGAGGAGCTTTTCGCCCCAAACAGATGGATGCCGTAGTGCAAGGTCTCTCCCAGATCCCAGAGGAAGGAAGAATTTCTGCTCTGTCTCTGGCAGGACCATTGGCATGTTTGACAAGAGTCTTGATATCTGGAAGTAGCCAGACCAATGATTTTTGCCATGTACTGTCACTCCCCACGGTTTTTGGAGTGGTGGTTGGGAGTAGGAGGGGTTGAATGGAGCAGAAGGTGATTTGTAAAATCCAAATAACAGGAAAGCTTGCCTTAAGTATATTGAAGGATGAACTTGGGAGCATTTTTATTTCATTGCTGCCCTTTAAATATTGAGTTTTGCTGGAGAAAAAAAATGCTATCTAGGAAGATGTCATCTTAAGAAAGGCCAAATGGTTGGTGTAGTACTTGTATTTGTTACCAGTACTTGTTTGTTGTTCTACACAGCCACTGGAAGGGGGCACAGAGTAGGGTAGGTGTTCGAAACAAGACAGATCTGGGCCTTGGTGATTAAGGTATGCCAGAGAGAGCAACCCAAGCAACCCTTGCATTTGTAGCTGGGGAATCTTTGCTATGTGAACAGTGGCCAGGTTGGTGGAGACACTATTTTCTTAAAGACAGCTTTTCTCTACCTGCTTTATGTTATTTTATATGCTCACTTTTCTCACTGTTTGATACCTGCATAAATATATGTGCCTTCCCTTTCTCCTTAAAGAAGTATTTGCTTAGGCATTGATTACATCTATGGAGCTATTTTATTCTCTCGTAAGCATGTATAAATTTCCTGTAAATGAACAACAGATTTTCTCAACGTGCACTCAAAACCAGTCCTGATTAGGTTTGCATCTGTTAGATGATTATTGCTCCATTATCACTTTGTGATTGGCAATTGTGTTCACTATTAGGCTAAATCTTTACAGAATTTTGACTTCTATCATTAGTTCCCTCATAGAGATTTTTAAGTGACCTGTCTTTGGGAAGGATTTCTGCAAGAAATATGGTCATTAACTAAACTTAGCGGAATATGCCAAGCTATGGCAAATACTGTGTTTGCAGATAGTGCCTGGCAAAACAGATATCTTGTTAATGCCAGCAGGGCTGCTGTGAGCATTACTCACAGTGGAAAAGGTTAAGAAAAGTGTTATTTCTCCCAGGTAACAGCAGTGCAAAACTCTCACCAGTGCAGCCTGTTAGTTCTCAGGCAAGTGAGCAGAGTTAAGGCTCTGCACTTACCTCATTGCTTTTCAGATACCTCCTCTGCAGTTCTGCACAGTCGGCATTTGATATGCTAACACGTTTTTATCACAATAAAATCCTGTTTACCCCATTCCTCTTGCCATGAGCTTTGTTGAAGCTCTGTGTGGCTTGAACATAATGAGAAAACGGAGATGAACTTCCCCCGCCCAACTGGTACCACTGCGAATAGCGCAAGGACTTGCCAGCCCCGGGTTGTCTTCCCTCCACGAGCGTTCCCACGGAAGACAGCAAGGGCTGCAGAATCTGTCCAGGCTGCTCACTTCTTCAGGAGCATTTGCAGGAAAATATTAACTACTCCTCTGTGAGGGACAACAAGATATTTCAAGTAATTTTAATTAAAGTGCTTGTGGAATAGGCTGGTTGGAGTGCTTGGATGGCTGCTTTCTCTTTCTACTCTTTTTAATTATTTCTTMTGCTTATGCAAGAACCCTTTTCACACCTTCTCTTTGCTCTCTCTAAGCAATTTGTTGTTTTTCACAGTTTGATCTTCCCTGACAGCTTTCTTTGCTCTGTTTTCTGTGCATAAAGAGCAAAACATACATTTYGGTCTCAATGACTTTCATTTTAGATTAGAAAAACTGAAATACAAAGTGAGAACAAATATAAAATCTTCATGAAAGAGAAAGTGAAGAATCTGTAAGATCTGTGGCTTAAATTCTATAAAACCCTTCATCTTTAATCCTCTTATAACTCTGTCACTGGCTGACAGGCCAGTGGAGAGAGATTTCATTTTATGCCATGGAAAGGACAGATTTGTGATTAAGGCATCGATTGGGTCTCAGAGGATTCCAGGTCCATTTACGTCTCTTGTTATAAATTCTTGTATGTGTTTTGGTTTAGACTTCATATTCTSTATGTTTTTTTCTTTTTCTTCTACTCAGTCAAATGAGGATGATAGCCTTCCTCTATCTGCTTAGATGTAGTAATCTCAAAAATGCTCTATTTTCTATTGGGACTGTAAACTTTATTATCTGAAATTTAGGCCTGCTAGGTGTTATATAACAGCCCCCACTATGGATGCACTTGCTCGTGTGTCTAATCCCTATGGGAAGTAATTCCAAGAGCCCCCTCGGTGTGTGTCCTCTGGGCTCCCACCTCCGTGCTTCCCAACAGGAAAACAAAAACAGGAAATATTTCATGGAAAGGAACAAATAATAGGGGTGTGTGTAGTAATACGAAATCTGTGTGGTGGGATGTAACCTGTGAGCAGATTTCTAGTTGGTGGCATCAGGAGGTGGATGCGTTTACAGGTCGGGGTGTCGCTATCTCTGGAGCATAAGCACAAGTGAATGTTCATCTTGTGGATGCTTCACGGACGACAGTGCCTGTTTCGAGGGCAGCTTCAGTGGAATGGGAAGTCATGTCAGAACTTGGAAGACACTCATTTGGAAACTCAATTGGAAGCTAATATCATTTATGCTATCTGATATAATTTATTTTCACACTGTACGCTTTTTTGTCGTTTGATATCTCACCTGATTTTTTTAAATGCTGTCCAAGTTTTTTCATCTAAGCATAGCAGCCTTGTTTTATTTTAACCTGATTTTGGAACATAGTTTTGGGGGAATTAAGGTCAGAATACTCAAGTACAGCATTTTTTTCTCAATTGTACCAAGTTTCTGGAATTCCCCTTTCATGGGAAAGCAGACTTGACGTGTTTAGACTTCTTCTAGACTCACAGCATTACTCAAGTGTAGATTTTTGAGCCGTTCTCAATTTCTGGTGAATTTCTGGTGGTTCTACAAATAAAATACAGTTGCTCTAACCCGACAGTGAATCTAGAAAGTCATTTTTCTGTTACACACCAAGCAACCTTAAATGTCTCCTTGAAAGCCATCTAATAGCACTTGCTTTCAGTTTTAATACCAACAGGAAAGGAGATTTGTGCCTCAAGCTAGGTTTTCAGTCCAGCCAGAATCTCTGAAATAGGTCCAGGAGAGGCAGAACTGACCAGAAGAGCAGAAAGAGAGAAGCAAAAGGAGACTCCATCAGCCTTCTGTTTCCAACTAACTGCATTTCCATTTCCCACTCTTGGGACCATGAGGAATTCTCTGCAAGATTGTGAATTGATTAACCCACTTTTCTCTTGCTTATCATGGAGCTTATATAGGAGGAAACTTCTGCAATGGTGTTCAAAATTACTGCAAGTGCTCTGGCTTCCTGGCCCTCTTGTCAACCTGTCSTGAGGTTACAGGGCTGATTCTTCTTCCTCTTGCCCAGCAGACCCTCTTCCACTTCATGTAGCACCTTTTCCTTCTCTCCTGGAGGTTTAAAAAAAAATGGTTTTGGAAATAGATTTTCTGTTCGCAATAGATCCAAAATGCACATTTCAGTCTCAATCCACAAACCCAGGGAATGTGAACACAGAWTCACAAATCAGCTGTAGACTGTGTATCCTTGGCTTGTATGGTAATAAAGGGGACTTCTTTGAAGATAACCTTAAATCAACYTGTACAGGTTATTATTAGCTGAATGTGATTGCTAGAGGAGCATTCAGGATTTGAGTTGTTCCTTGAAATGGAGCAAATCATTAATTTTATTTAACAATACTGTATTAATCAACGCAGAGACATTATGGGATGATAGAAACTAATCCCTGGGATTTTTCGTTGGTATGCATGGTGTTTTGAAGCTGGAGATCATACTTACCTGATGACAGGCAGAAATTAAGACTTTTAATTCTAAAATACTAATAAGTAACCTGAAAGATCTTAGAGGGAGTTGAGCAGTCAGAAATTTGTATTAAAATGAGTTAAAGGGAGCTTTTTATATTCAAGGAGAAAGATGAGAGTGCACTGTATCTGGATATGTCACCCCCCCAACTTGCAAAAAATACTAAATTACTTGAGACAAGGAAGGCTGCCACTGTCTTGAGGTGACATTTGTGCTGCTTCCCTCCCTAATGGTGCTGGGCAGTTTGCTAGAAGGTTTGGAAATGCAGAACAGCGAGCTCAGGACATAGGCAGGTAGCATGGTAATTCATGGAGAATGTGTGGGTACTGTTTATGAAGGTCATAATGAAGCTTTTTTCTTGATATTTATAGCAAAATATATAGTACAATAAAAATAAAGCTGAAGAGGACTGAGTTAGATGGTGTTTCCAAATGGGAAGCATTGTTAAGTGATAAACACTTCAAAAGTGTGAGGGACATATACACTCATATCTTGCATTTTCTTCAATAGGTTTTCAATATCTAAACATCCTTTCAGGAATAGATGAAATGAAATTCAGCAAAAATACAAATTTCAGTGTTTAATGAAAAGTTTGCAGAGGGTATCTATGTCTTACGTCTGTATAAGACAAATAAAAATAGAGATATACCCAGCTACCTACTGATGGCTAACCTCTCTTCAGGTGGAGGTGCATTATTTGATGTACRTAGCATAGATCTTTGAGAGCTCTAGTCTTTGAATAATAATATATTTTAAAATACAGGGAAAAAGAGCCTGTTCTAATTAGCTAAAACCTAAGAAGTGTAGCCAGTGAGTTCCTAAAATTGATTTCCTTTCTTTTAGCSTATTTCAGATATACACTTTTCACTCGCTTGCTTTTTACCTTGATTTGATGTGTAATTTATTTTTTCTTGTGTTTTCAATGAGAATATTAAGATGTAAAGAATRCCTTTTGTATTGCAATTCTTTTAAAAATGTATATCTCCCTAGCTGATTATAATTACTTTTATTATCTGTTTAGGGCAAAATGTGTGCTGTTTTTTTGTTTGTTTTTTTTTACTATAGGCTGAATGACTTTTGCTTAGCGATATTTAATCTGCAGCCCTTGAGTTAAATCGTGCTATAAAAATGAATAAGATTTTTGTTGCTAAAATTATAAGACTGCTGTGCTGCCTTTTATTTTTGAAAATAATCACTGAACACATTTTCTATGCAGTAKCAGGATCTGTTTATTGGACCTGTGGTGAATGGTTCAAAGAGCGTAGAATTACTGAATTAAATTAACATTCAAAAAGGAAAGGACATAGGAAACCAGTGTTGTTATGATAGGATTCATTAGCCCAGATAGTCTTAGCTTATCAAAATTAGTGTTCTAAGTTAAATCTTCTAAAGTTCATCTTCTAAGATTTTTTGGAAGGCCAAATACAATACAGGGGCCAGGTTGACAATATTGTTCTCTTTCTCTACCTAGATATGTTGATTGCAGAGTTAKTTTATTTTCTGTTTTACACATTCCCCAAATACCAATTTTCCTTCTATGTATTTTTCTTAAACACAGTAAAGTGAGTACAGGTCTGAAAAGTACYACATATTCCTTTGCCTCACATACGAAAAGAGAAATCTTCCATGGATCCAAGTCTCCAAGCTAAGCCCCTTCTGTGCACAGTGGCAGGGAAGACAGAGGGAGCAATRACACGATATTAAGGATTTATTTGGCAAAATCCTCAGAAGAATTTTTGTAATTATCTCAAATGTGCATGGGGTGCAAACTTCAACCTGCCTACATAAGCAAAGCCCAGATACCTGCATTAACTGCAGCTTCATCTCTACAACCACGTTAATGGGGAAAATAAATTCTAAAGGCTAAATTCTAAACTTATGCACTCGGACAATACGTGTCTGTCTAGCTCAGCCCCAGGAAATTTTACCATAGCTGTTAGCAAAACTCTTATTTCAGTTTTGGGATGAGTGTCAAGACTTCAAGGAGAGCACTTCAGCCTTTAATTCCTTATAAAGGACAAGGTCATGCAAAGAAGTCAACCCAATGATTCTTAGGATTCGGAGCTCTTGTGCAGAGGGAACCCCTCGTTTCTGCTGGGCAGACAGAAATGCTCCTTTTTGTCCAGTTTTCTCTGTAACAAAAACCTACCTTAAAATGCCTACATAACAGCTTTAGAAGTACCCTGTCAAATCAGTGAATTGAAGACTTATTTGATATTTTTTTTCTATTTTTAATGCAAATATTTTTTTTACTGTGTATTTCTGCAAAATGTAGCTGGAAGACCATTTCTTAAGCTGCTCTTGTAGCTTCCCTCTGTGCGTGTTTTCGTTCTGCCAAGCTGGTATTTTTTCCGTGTCTCAAGGGTTTGAGCTGAAGAACAAATGTGTTGTATTTATAAAGTCTGAATCAATAACAAGATTTAGTAAACTGCATTCTCAAAGTTGTCAAGATGCTGTACCAAGATGAGCTCATGCTTATCTAGTCTGTATCCATGATTTTCTGACACGGAAAGCCTCCCCAGAGTCCTTACGGGTATGTTCTGCTAATGCATAACTTGGAAAAGAGTTGCTGCAACCCCCTGAGAAACGAGCAAAGTGACTGGAATTRGGGAAAGCAGCCAGAAAGCGATCGTGGCGTGTTGCTTGGTTGGAACGAGCTGATTACAGCTGTATGTGTGGTGTTTGCTCTGTGGAGCTATTGAAGGAGCTGGGGAGCTGCAGGAGGCTCGCACGGGGTGTTCAGCACGAGCAGGAAAGCTGGGCACGGCCAGGGTGAGTCCCTAGGGAGGCTGGGGACACAACTAGGCACTTCCAGGCCTTGCAATCCATGCACATAAGGGCACAGTCTGGGCTATTGCCATTCAGTGCAGAGGGAAGAGGGGCCTGGCATCAGCTCTGCTGAAAACAAGTGAGGTAAATGCAAGCTTAGTGCTAGAATTAAGTTCATCTGCTTATTGGCTTTCCAATGTTAAGTCTATTTGCTGTAGAATTTCATGTGGTGTTTCCTTAAAACTAATAGTTTTCAAAGGGMAATTATTTTTATGAAGCTAAAGGGAAGCATCCAAATTTTGGGTAACCCTGTGAGGACCCTGCAAGGACAGTGGTTTGTAGGACCAAATTATTGTACAAACAAGATCAAGAGCTGCCGGACCAGCTAGAAGCATAAAGTGTATTTTTCTGCAAAAAATTTCATAGAACAGATAAGTAGGTAATGGTATAAGTAAAACAAGAATTTCAGAACCAACAACCTGTGAGAGAATGGAAAGGGAAAGGGTATCTGGCTTTGCTTCTCTCATCATTCCAGTCATTCATTTCTAGACTTTTGGAGAAACAGAAATTCTCCAAATTTAAGGGACCTTGTTCATCATCTATTCACTACTAACATGCTTGAGTACGTAGGGTTGTTGGTTTTATTTTTTCTACTTAAGTTGATTTCAGTTGTGCAGTAGGGTTACTTTAGAGGTGTTGTTTGGATATTTTATTTAATCCTGCAAAGCACCCAGCTATGTTAAATCCCTTTAATGAGTCTTTCTGATTTCCAAGCAGCCACTTTAGAGCCTCAGCTACTATTTTTATAGGCATCTTTTAAAAGTATCAACCGGATAGATGTTCCACTGTTTTAGTGTATCATCCTAGGAATGAAATGAGAAGTTGCTCTTTTCTGTGGGTAAATTACAGTTAAGCTGATCCTCATCTCACAGTTGAGTTTATAGCTAGGCTTAAAGAGCATATCCAAAAATTCTAAARGAAAACAGTGATGGCAAGAGAAATAAAATCTCATCAGATAGAATTCAGTATGTTAGCATCAGAAAGCATGTGTCTGGTTGAAAGGTCAATATTTTTCATGTCTTTCATACTGGTTAAATTAAAGCTATGTTAATTTGTCTTCATTTCTTATTCTCATCTTTCCATTTTGATAATGAACATGATTTTCATGCAAGTGGAAATGAGAAAATCTAATCTAGTGTTATCATACTGTGCTTTTCTTCTTCCCCTGTCCCCTCCACCCAGCCCCCATATGAGAAAAGAAAAGAAAACATTTTTACATATTTCTCTGAAGTAATGCACTGTTCTGGAATGCATTATTCAAGGAGGAATGCTGGTTTGTAAGCAAAGCTTTTAGTTCTTGCCTGGTACCTCAGATTCTTTAAAGGTCAAGAACTTTCTCTTACCTTGTTAAAGGGATTCATTTTTCATTGTAAATCTTGACTTTATAAGAGAAAAAAAAAAGAAAAAAAGGTAATGTATGACTAGGAAATTTGGATCTTTTTATCTGCAGATTTATTCTAAATAAGGAAGGAAAATGCATAGGCTTTTCATTTTTATAAATGGAACAATAGTTCTATCATGGGTATAATAAACTGATTTACCTATGAAGYTTTTTCATAAGATTTAATTAAATTCTCCTTGCAAAGCAATTGAATTTTTGTATGAAAGACAACACTTGCATCTTAAAATACCRCTTTTCCCTCAGGCTTTAATTAAGTTTCATCCAGACAGATCCTCTTTATTTGCATTTTGCTTTCTGAGTTGATACTTAGAGTTGAATTCTGCCTTCTATCCCTTAGCCTATTTACAGTAGGCTCCTCAGCTYGAGGACCATGAATAGGGTTCGTCTTTCACTAGGTTCTTACCTTAGACCCTGCAATTCATTTCTAAACCATTCATACTCTTCCGCAGCATCACAAACCGCTAGTTCTGTGTGTGCAGGTGACGTCTAAACCCTCCTCACTCCCTAGTCACATCAGAAGAGAACCATGACTGACATTATTTCTGCCTAGATGTTTCTGCTTARATGTAGTCTGCTTTAATGTTTCTGCTAGTGACTGCCTTGTCCCTCTGCTGCCTTCCTCTGTGTCTTGCTCTGGCCTGACTCTTCAGGCTGTTCTTGTTCCTASTACCTAATTCTTGCATTGGCCTCTCTGATCCTCTGCAGGTGGATTAAGCAGATGAGTTCGGTATTGATTTTGGCTTTTGCCATCATAATTTCTTTATTGCCCATGTACCTGCCTTCCCCATAAAAACCTTCTTTCCTACCCTGCCTTTTCTGTTGTGTGTAGAACAACGTGCCCAACATTCTACCTTATCCTCTTAAATCCCAATTTAGAGTTCATCTCTCTTGTAAGCCGACAAAACATTGCAGAAAATCTAGAACTACTTTTTACTTTTCTATTGGTATTTCCATTCACCCCGTAGTTCCATGTATAGTAACGTTACATACTAGAATTTGTTCAGTTCACAAAGTCTGCTTGATCAGCTTCCTACAATACTAAGTATTTTATAGCTTTTTTTTTTTTTTTTCTATTTGTGTTTTTAGACTGAACAGCTTTGGGGGCACAGATCTCCTGATCTTTGTTGTGTTTGTCAAGTTTAATGGGACTTTTTTAACAGTGAAAGGACCTGGTATCTCCTGTATCTCAAATAGTTGCCGCTATAGGTGATGCGCATAATATGTTTGACCAGTGCAGTCATGTTTGAGGGACAGACATGGGACCTGCTTAGCTTCTCTTGAAAATGTAAATCCTACAAGGGTCAAGGAGAGCAATATTTCCCACCTCTTGTCAAAATGTGCAGAAGTTTGTCCTTGAGCCGTACAGCAGATTGTGTGTGGCTGCAGCCTTTATGCTCCTTATGGAAAAAGAGGATAACGGAGAGCTAAGGAAAAGCAGTGATTCCTGCAGTGCTTGCACAGGCTGTAGCTACAGCTGTGGTTTCTGCAGCTCCTCCTGCCCCTTCCCTACGGCTGCAGGGGCTGAGCGAGGCCAGAGGCTGTACACAAGAAAACCTAACAAGACTGGGCTTTACAGAGAGGCAGCAGCCTGGATTATCTGCCTGTGTGCAAAATGAGGTGGAAATACAGAATCAAAATGTGTGGGCAAGTGAAAAAAGTCACTGGCTTTAGTGTGTGCTCTTGTGTGTATCATCCGTGGTGAGAACTGCACCTTTAGGAGGCTTTAGTGTGAACCTTTGAGATTAAAATCCTTCAAGACTAACYAGTTGAAATACATCCTGTCTTGCATTGCTGCCTAACATCAGCAACAGGACAGCATGGTGTTAAGTCATGTGATCTCTCTTGAGTTCTAGCTGTTTATTGACACAATAGAGACTAAGGTTTGTACGTGATTCAAGAGTCTTCTCTGGCACGYTGGACACTATCCTGGAGTCAGCAGTACCCTGTCTCAGTTGGGGCATCTACCCGCTCCTGGAGCGCAGACAGCCTGTGGAGATTTGTGCTCTTGCTGTGTGCCGGATGCCAAGCTCACAGGCCTGTCCCAGGGCACTGGCAGCAGCCTGTGGGATGGTGGCCACGAAAACGTTTTAGCACTAGGAGGAAATCTTTTCCCTAGATTTCAGCTTGGGGAGTGATTAATATATATTATATATGTGTGTGTCTACATAAAAATATTTCTCAACTGTTTTGTTCTGAGAGCAAAACAATCCTCATCACACCCAAATGCCATTTCACTTGCTGCGTTGCTTACTGGGATGGCAGTGTGATTTAACAATCCAGAGGTCGACTCTTAGGTGCTGAGTTGCTGGCATAATCCCTGTTCAGAGAACACTTTTTGCCCAGTCAACACCAGACTCTGCTTTGATGTCACTTCCTCAACAGGAATTACAGGTTTCTGCAAGAACTATTGTTTTGAATCCAGTTAGTCTTCCCCAGGAGTAAGAGRCTAATCCACTAAAGGCTGGCAGGATCCCAAGTGTTGGATTATGACTGATGAAGGGTTTATTTCCTTTTCTCTGTTTGCTGATAGGTGAGCCTTTAGCTGCAGGTTTGGATTACTCCTTAGTTTTGCACACTGTGTGCTATTGATGGTGGATATATTCATGAAATTTATGGGAGCCATCCTTGCTGGAAGAAGTACCAGGCTGCACGAGTGAATAATATGATCTCATATTCCTAATAATTCACACTTCATTATTACATCTTATTCTTCAGGGCAGCAGGCTTTGTGGAAGCATGAGATGACTGAATTAGGGAAAAATACTTTGAACAGCTGAATCCTGAATTTCACAAACCTTGACAGAAAAGAAATCGATATATGTTGATTGCAGTACCCTGTCTCTGAGAGGCTTAAAGTCTTGATTTAGGGAGAAACTCATAATGATCTGAGTAAAGCCTGTTTGATAACATGTGGAAGTTGCAGGTGAAAATAACCATCTTAAATGTATGTCATCAGCTACTCTCRTTAACTGGAATGAACTAATAGAAAGCTGTTAAATCACTGACCGCTGCAGGAATTGATTGCTCAACGATCTGTCTGGCACTGGCTGAAACCTGTTTTCTTGTGAAAGGGGATTGCCACCCATTCAGGGAATGGAGACACTCAGTATTTTAAGTAGAGAAGCAAAGGTAATCCCTCTTTATCAGGATACTTCTGTTTCAGTGATGTTTTGGAGAAGAGAGYAGTCTTCAAGGTTGTTCTAAAGATTTAGACCCCAACAGTGAAGGTTATGTGAGTGGGCCATTTGACTACAAAATGAGGCAAKGCAGAGTGTTATGATGATTATAATCACTTAGACTTAGGCAGCTGATGAATTCGAGATGAGTCTAGTCCTTTGAAGCAGGCTTTTAACAAACCAACCACATTAGACTGTGCAATTGAGTGCAGCAATTTTATTGAAAAAGTCCACAGATGTGTGCAATTCCTTTATTAAAAGGTTCTCAAATACATAGGACAAGGAGCAATTGATGATCAAGAGTTATACTTGTTTTATACATTGTTATTTCCAAAACTATACAAACTTTGGAAAACTTTCCTTTTCCTCCATTTTAGCTATTAATAATTCTGTAATGAGAAGTTACATATATCTCATTGCAATCTGCAAGCCTGCTTTCTTGAAGGTGACATTTTATATCTCTGAAAATAAAAAAGTCAGTAATATTTACATGTGCTTAAGGTTGCATAATTGAGCATTGTACAGGTTCTTAAAACCAGTGGATAAGTGGATTTCAAGATTCACCCAGATGGGCTGTAGGTTTTAAATACACAAAAACTGCATACATATGGTTTAGTAGCCAAGATGCCTTCTGTTCCCTTTAGTTTTCAAGGTTATATATAAACTGTGTGCTAGCCATGATAAAGGTTGGTTTTAGTAAAGGTACTCACAGAGTGAAAAGCAGCACTGACAACAAACAACTATTGCTGATCAGGGAAATGAACGGGCACTGAATTGTACATGTACACGTGATAAAAGTTTAGTGCTTCAAAATGAACTTCAAGTTTGTATATAAAAGTAATGTCCAGAAGGAACTGTGAGGAAAAATAGCAAAGCTCATGGGAAAAGAACAGGAGAAGCACATGGATTAATTTTTGTTGCTGACCTTGCAATGCATAATTATTGGAAATTCATCTGAAATATAGCAACATTATCAATGGAAAATGAAGGCTACAACAGCAGTGGACACATATAGTATACTTTATAAACTATTATATTGGCCATACAGGGTTGTCTACATGTTATTTATTTGAATCCTTAAGGCTTCTCTAATGTCTTACATGAAAGTGCTGTCTGTTTAGATCTTTCATGCATGAGGGAAGGGGATATTTTTTCAAGGGAAAAAAATATGATTTTTATCCACATTTCGGTTACAATAGCACATCCAGAGACACAAAATAAAAGACAATACTTTATGGTACCTTTGCTTCATTTATTTTGGCCCCCAAAAGATGCATGCACTAGACTTTATGTACTCTAAGGTACTGAAATATTTACAGCATTGTACATGTGCTCTTAAAGGGATGGCAAAGGGAGAGGTCTATTTTTATCTGGGTGGGAGTAGAAGTTATTTTCCTAGCTTAATACCTATTCCAAGTGAGAGATGACTCTTCCAAAAAGAAAAGCCCACAGAGAATAAAGCTATAGCATAATTATAGCCAATGTTAGCAAACTGTACAGTACTTGACCTGGGAATGCTAGTCTTGGTCGCTCTTGTTTGCAACGGCAGTACCACCTTCTAGGTCGTGTCACYGTGCTCCCCTTGCCCTGTCTGCCCTGCTCGTCTCTGTTCCAACAGGTATAGCTGTATATAACCTGTTTCGATGACCTTTATTTCAAATTGTTTCAACATGTTGAATGGACATTTAATTCACAAATAACCTCATGGCAATTTTTGGACAAATGATGTGACTGATATTTACTGGGTTATGGCACTAAAGAATTCAGACCACTATAAAGCGCATCATAAATACTTCAAGTGGACTTAGGAAACCATCTCTCTAAGAAATTCAGTGAGTAAGGCTCGTATCACTGATTTCATTCTGCTTTTAAAGGTAAAGATATGATACCCAATACACCAGGTTGAACAAGCAGAAGGCAGTTGGGAAGAAGATGCGGGCGTAAGAGTCCATTTTGGCGATGCGGATGTGTATTCTGCCGTGCCTCCAGGCGCCTGTTCTGCAATCCTCAAAGCAGCAGAAAAAACTGGCACAGTCCTTGCCATCGAGACACTCGTACCCGTATTCTTCATCCCTTTCTTGGAGGTGTGTAGCATTGTTCATTTGAATAGTAGCTGATCGAGGCCGGATGTCAATTGTGGGGGCCTAAGGTGGAGTGGCAGAAAAAGGAAAAGATGTGGGAAGGGGAAGGACACGGTTATTATCACCAGGTCTACCAGCAAAGTAGAAACTAATGGTCAACATGGGAATGATAGTTCTGCATGGGRCATACAGGAAATTGCTGAGGGCTTCTAATGGCAATGCTACCTTGGACTTGCTTTTATCAGTTGCATCAAACACTTTAACTTTAGAGATCAGCAGAATAGATCAATCTCAAGTTAACTGTGGACAAGTCCCTCCGGTTAAAGGAAAGAGGAATGCAACTGACTTTTATGTTTTATAGTTTACATAGTTGCTTGATACGTGAAGACAATCTGGGTGTTGCACAGGGAAGGAAAAGAACTGGAAATGCAGGATTTTCTTTAGTACAGGATTGCCTCATAGTGAGATGGGAACAAATATTATATATAAGAAAAAAAGGCAAGAACTAGGTCTTTTAAAGTATGTTAGGTCAGTCTCACAACCAATAGATTGTGTGAATATATCTAGATAGGCATCTACTACTGTTCACCAGCGAGCTGGTGGTGTCAAGTTATGGTAGCTGCACATATGTATGTTTGGAATGAGTTGAGCAAATAAAGCATTTAAAGCTCATTTGAGYACATGGTGAACACTGGGATGACAGCAAGACAGWCCTCACAATTTCTGCCTGATATTTATTAGGGTAAAATAACCATTCCTTCTCAGAAGAATGCAAATCTATTTTTTAATAGTTTTAGAAGAAAATCTCTGCATTTGTGAATGAAGATAAGAATTCAGATACGTAATCAAGTCTATTTTCTAATTTTCTAAGGGTGTGCTGATATAGTGAAAGCATTAAAAATGTGTGCATCTTAAACCCTTTCGAAACTCTGACTCTCTCGTAAGCAATAGCATTTGAGATGGAGTTGAGTTCTGTTCAGCTCAACATCAGAATAAATTTGGTTTTGTAATTTAGAATAAAACAGAGAAGGTTAAGAAGAGGGCTTAGAGATGAGTTCTAAAAGGGTATTTTGCAGGTTTTTAGTGTAGCTCGTGGCATTGGATCCCATGGGAAATGGAAAAAGAGAAATACAAATATTTTGAACATTAAACTCTCGATTCATGAGATCCAATAATGTTAGTCACTCTTGAACTTAAGCTAAGTTCAAAACCATAGTGAGTCAATATTTGGGCTGCTGAATCAACTCTACTCACTGTTCTGAAATAGATAACCATTCTACTTAATTAGGAATTTACCTTGAGTAGAATGCTTAAGCTAATACTAATTAAAAAACAAAAAACAACAACAACACTCTTATATAAGCTCTAATAGTTAAATTCAGCAGTTGCATGCAGTGAATTTCCATTCCAAAAAACATTATACCTTGAAGGAAAACATCCGAAGAAGCTTTCAGTTTGTAGACAGAAAAGAGAATCAGAGGATTTTTTAAATTAAAGAAAGGAAAGAAAGAGACAAAAATAATGTAAATTAAAAATATGTTTCTAAAACACAGTATGTCTAAAAAGTCTAAATTTATAGAGAGGGTGGGGTAATAGTCCTTTACACAAGTATCTATAATATAGAAACACATTTTTGTCTTCTCACTTTCTTGTAGCTCTATTTGGGGGAAAAAAAAAAAAAAAGACATAAAACATATTTTAGGTCTCTTCATATTCTCTGGGTATTCCAGTCTATTATACTGGACTGTTTTGAAAGAGGAGACCATTTGCATTTTATGAATGCACATATAAAATGGTGATATTTTTATCTGTAGATAAGTCTTCAATGCTCTGCTCTTAAGTTGCGCAGACTCTGCATTTAGGAACTAGACTGTAATTTAGACTTCTGTTTTGTCCCCAGAAGTTCACATGTAACAAAGTACAACTAACCTCAGCTGATATGGACCTGTCTAGGTAGGACTCCTAAATTTGAGATCATTTTCCTTGTATTGCTGGTGAAAGACAGAGGTGTTCAAAGACAGCTAGTTGTCTTCATCCCCAAAATGGATGGATGAATGGCTCTACAGAAATGCCTTTTTTTTTAATGACCATGAATTAAACTCTAGCTCTAACATATCTAAAGCTAGATGCCAATTCTTGGGCTATAAACTCATGGATGACTTTGGCTGTTTAGCCACTGTAGAGAGCACATTTTATTTTGAATATACTTCTGAACAATCTTTTAGGGATGTGATAAGAATAACGTATAGTAAAATGGTCTGTAATTAAAATATTTCTCTRCATTGGTCTGTTTCTACCAGTATAAGAAGTCCTTGAAGACTTTAGGAGGATGAATGCACGCATTTATTTTGTTTCCTTGGTGCTTGAAATAGATTTGAAAATGCTCTCTACAAATATAAAGCACTTGTGTCCTTCACCTTTTATACAGGCACATTTGGTTTTTGAAAGAGTTTATTACTTCTTATTCCCCCTAGTATTTTAAACTAGTTCTTTTCATGCCACGCATGGACTGTAGACAACAGACTTGTCAGTTGAGCTGCAGAAGGCAGGGAGAAGTCTGCCCTGGACTAAATAGGCAACATTTTTTTTTCCTGCTTAGCAAACCTCTCAGCCTCCATAGATGCTGTTTTCAGGATTCCTTATTGTGGCTATTTTCTGTTTCTRTATTATGTTTCTATAGAATGTTTCTATATTATTTTCTGTTATTGTGCCATATACCCACAAATAATATTGCAAGCTGCTAACCAAATCATTTTCTAAGGAAGAGAAATGGATAAAAGAGGGAGAAAATTCAAGAAAAAGAAGATAAGGAGACAATGAGAAGGAAACAGATGCTTAAGGGGGAATTRGAAAAAGTACATGCCATAGAATATAGAAGATTAATTGTAATCCTGATAATATAAACAAAATCAAGTCAATAATACAGACATCCCGTTCAAGGCAGAGAATATCACCAAAGTCAAGACAGAGAAAGAGTTTTAGTTCTGCTAGAAGGGTCACAGCAACAGCTCTGTCTGCAACGTAAATACYGATTTAGTTATGACGTGCAGAATACTTTGGTTAGAAGGATCCTGATTCTAAGAAATTAGTTTCTGTGGATYGTGGATCCAGAATACTGTAATAAATTAGCTTTACATTCTCAGGGTGGACGTTTGCATTTCTATTAATAGCTAATAAAAATATATGCATGATAGCAAATCTAAAATAATATAACTATAAAGTGGGATTTAAATGTTCTCTTATCAAACCTAACCAAGTTTTGTACTGTGGTAGTAAAAAGAGATACATACTGGATTTTTCTTCTTTTTGTCTTTATCCTTGCTTGGCTTTCTATTACTGACAAAATAGTGCAAAGTTCCATACTCCACCAGTGCAGAGAAGACAAAAATAAAGCAAACTGACACGAAAAGATCCATTGCTGTCACATAGGAGACCTTTGGGAGAGATTTACGAGCAATTGTACTTAGGGTGGTCATTGTCAGGACAGTTGTGATACCTGGTATATAGAAAAAAACAGAAATGTATCAGGTGACAAAAGTAATTGTCTTTTAGTTGTGGAATAATTGCTACTGTATAGAAATTGTTACTTCTCATTAGCTGCATGTCACATTTATGACAGAAGGACACAGGATTTTAGATAATACCACCATATTTTTTTATTAATGATTTGAAATCTATCTGACCTATGTTTCCTAAAGAACTTAGTATGMTATGCTGTCCCCTCTAATGTTTTGTCATACAAACGGAAGGAAAGAATGATTCCTGATATTGATTTCATTTCTATTGCTGCTTGCCATCATGTAGAATTAGAACTAATAAAGCCAAGAAGTACCTAGACCTATATCCAGAAATTCTACTCATCCTTTTGATTTCTAGAAATGCTGAAATTACTGGCAAGAAAATGAGTTTTTATTGCRGCCAATTTACAATGGACCAAGTTAGCATCCACCATAGTTAGAAGAGATGTAAATAGTATTTAGGTTATGTTATATCTTGGAAATGAATACTTCAGTCTAAGCAGTAAGAAGAACTTAGGTGAATCTCCATCTCGCATTACAAACTGGTGCTCTGCAGAGGTGTCAGATCCATCGTGAGGCTGGAATAAAAGCAGGGAGATGCAACAACTCACCCAGTGATGTTCTAGCTGGAACGGCATCCTTGTTAATCCAGAAAGAGACCCAGGACAGCACAACGATAAGTGTGCAGGGAATGTAAGTCTGAATGGTGAAATAACCCATCCTCCTGCTCAGGTTAAAGAAGACAGACATGACTACGTAATCGCCTGTAAAATAAAAACATACAGAGAAAGAAAATTGTGTTAAAACCCCTGTAGATTTTCTGTGTGTTAGAGTACTTTTTGGTTGGGTGCATTAGACTCTCTTACTAGATGTTGTGCAGGTGAATAAATGTTTATTCCTCCTTCAGAGCTGGTGTACCTCAAGAACTGGTGGATTTTCCACGCTGTGAAAGTGAACACTCTTACAAGTTCGTGGAGGTGACTTGAACTGYGGTTTCAAGGGTAACCTCTCTTGTATAGCACAGCAGGTTGCCTTCTTACCAAGTTGTTCTTCATCACTTGCAAATGCCCTGGCAGTCTTTCTGAGGCACCTGAGGGCTTGGTGGTGGAAGCCTCCTGTTCCATTGCTGGTCGTGATGCTCCTCACAAATAATGCGTGCTTTCGGAGGTGCCTGCTCAATTATTTATGTCTCAACTGTTCTTTAGGGCAGGGCTGTGTCAGTAATTGATTTTTGATTTGTTTTCAGATCTCCCATTTTATTTTCTCCTCTAAGAGTATCAGGACACCCATTTCCCAAGGAAGAGCAGAATTCAGGTGGAATCCAGAAGATTCAAACACACAGCAAATATCACGAGGTAGTACCCAAGCCAGCACTGTTGTTTATAAATATTAGAGCCCAATACAAAACAGTATCTGTGCTGATAAAATGAACAGATAAATCCAGCTAACCTAAGGCGGGAAGATTGTGAAGACCTCAGGGAAAGACACCTTGTTCATACACATGTTGTTCAACAACATATGTGATGGAAAACAAACTGGGGTGTGAACAGCAGATGACTACATACATATATATGTGTGTGTACATATGTGTGGGTGGGGAGGGTATGTATATAGTATTAGAGTAGCCTCAAGCAAATATTTTTAAATTATTTTATGGGTCTTTTTCACAAATATAGGTTTTATCAAGTTTTATCTAGAAAAACATGGCTATGCCTTCTGATTTTTTCCCCTTAATGTGAATAGTATTTGCATATAGTGAGCCATTACAATAGTATTTTAAAAATATTTTATGCATTACTTTAAAAAGTAATTTTATTTACAATTAAATATGTTCGAGCTTTTAAAATGCTGCCAAACTTGGTCAGTCCTATTCAGCAGCAATGAGGCATTATCTAGAAGGGTCCCTGTCATGACAGTGATGCACGTCAGTGGCCAGTGCATCTCCATAGAGAGACCCCTGTGTCCTGTCACGGGGTTTTTGCTGCAGATCGCAAGTGTTTTATATTTCATTGCACAGCATTCCTTTTTTGGGGTTGTTGTTGGGTGTTTTTGTGTGGGGGTAGGTGGGCGGTTTATTGGTTTATTCTTTTTKGTTTTGTATTGGTCATACTAATTGTGTTTAGAAATATCGTGTTTCTACTAACATGTTCCAGAAAGTTTAAAAGTGATGTAATTGTCCTAGATTTTGTTCCTCTCACAAATGTCATTGCTCYTTCCTGTGTGCAAGGCTTTTCTAAAGAATTTATGTAGTTTTTGAAGCTGTGAGCTTGCAGTTGAAGCAGAATAGTTCTTAGCCACCTGTATCAATCTTCCAGGATTAAAAGAAACATAAGGCCCCATTTTAGCAGAGCAGAGCCAGCAACAATTCAAGTTTGCCCCCGAGGGCAATCTGAAAGAATCTTTCTGTAGCTGCAGGCACATRATTGCTGTATGGACTGTAATTGCTTTTGGAGGTTCAAGGGAGGCTGCAACAGGACYGTGAAATAAAAATAACACCTAGGTTCAATTCAAATCTCAAATTGCTAGTTAATAATGCAGATTTTTCTTGGCTCTAAGATGTCACCTTTGGGTGAAAGTAACCTGCCTGCCATAACATAAAAATAATATAATTACTATATCTTGCGAAGAGATTTCCATAGGAGGCACTCTTCAACAGTTTCTGATGTTTTTAGACAAAGCTCTCAGAAATATCCTGCTAGGCCTTACTTCTGAAGGCAGCCAGCACTTGACTGAGCTCTCAAGGAGATGAAAATAAACCAGGTAAACTTTAATGAGCTTTAAGGTTTCTACTAATGCAGAAGTTAGAGCAAGTCAAAACTTCAATGTCCAGCGCAACCTGTCAGACAGGGTGGAGCTGACTAGTTTGAGGAATCATTTGAGGATGCGTAAATTCTTCTGAATTATTTGTTGCCTTCAAATCTGAAGTCTACCGGTACTGCTAACACTGTTATAATGCGAATGCTAGTATTCCAGAGAATCTTATTGAAGAAAGGAATAGTATTAAATGCTCAGAGTTGTTGTTATTTGTTTCTTTGGGAGTCTGGGAATTGGTGTCTACTGATAATTTTTTTCAAATAAAGATCATCCTCAACGTCAGAATAATGAATATAAGATAGGAAATGGTATAGCAAGGAAAGCCAGTAGTTCTGTAATGTGTTGAATATCTCCTCCAGTCTTGAAGTGATATAAGAAATCTTAAAAAAGGCAAATGGAAAAACAGGACTCAAGTGGTGAAATACTCTCGGGAAAGCTTGCCAGGTGTTCCCTTGTTTCTTTAAGTGATGTTGGAGTGCGTAAGTACAGGCCTTTTAAACATGGGTGTTTCTGAATAGGRAAAGCACTGGGGAAATTATTAAACATATAATAATATAGAAGTATGCAAGTTAATGCAAGATGGAAGATGTGCAATTGAGGACCTAATATCTGTTGTCATGAAATGCGTATCCAGAACATCAAATCCCCAGAGTGCACTAGCGAGCAGGGACTAGACAGTACTTTGCTTTAATCCTACTTTCCATCAGTGAAATCCATGAGCTCTGCAAGAGAATCTTTCCCCAGCTGTTTTTATCTACATTTGTTTTCTCTGGCTTTATCCATGGACCTCTCTGCTCTTCAGCTGGGACCAGCTTAAATGCACTCCTGTCTATTGCTCTCAGATTAGCTTGGTGCCTGAGGTGACTGGCGCTCCCGGTGCGATGCCTGGGTGAAGCTGTCAGGCTAAAGACACTGYTTTAGTCAAAAACTGACCAGACCATCTTCAGTGTAGTGTCAGTCACTAGCTCTCCCTTGATAAAAAGAAAAAAAAAATAGTGTTTTCATTATCACTTTGTCCCCTTTTCTTGTTCCCTCGCTTTCCTTTCCCCGGGATTGTCTAACATAGCAAGGAGGCACCTCAGCACTGCCAGGTAGCTCYTGGGGAGCTAACGGATGTCTGGATTCTTCCAGAAATAAATGATACTGCAACCTGGCAGTATCTCTGTGAGATAACATACTTCRTATTTAACTTTAGACATCCTAATTAGAAGATTTAAGGTTAATTGGCCTTTCACCAGAGAACCCTCTACCCTGCTCTACCTCTTCGGTGGTTAGTACATATCTGTATAAAACAATGCCTCAGTAATTTCCAAATTTTATTTATATTGAGAAGGCCTATTCTTAATATGAGTGAAATAAATCAGTTCAAATATGAAATCAGTTCAAATTTAAAAAATCCAGGAGAAAATAATCCTATTGGATGAAAAGCAAAATAACTGATCCTTAATGGAGTCATTTAGATATCATATGTATTATGTATATTCTTTTCATCTTTATTTCTCTGTGTAGRTATACATAGAGACATATAGTTATTGTTTTTTGAATATATGGTAATTGAGTAAACAGTTTTTTCAGTGCAGTATGTTTGSAATGAAGTTCTTGGGGAAAATGCCAACCAGATTTTGCTTGCCCTCTTATATAAATGCTCTTATGCACTAGTGCATATTCCCACCACTCATGTCCTTAAGATCAGGAGACCCAGGGCAAAATTCTGGATCTGGATTCAGACTGCTGCTCTGAATGGGAAGCTGAAATATTCTCTTGGTGGCAATAACCTCTGCTACACATAGAAGAGCTACAAAGAGCTTGAATCATTTCATGTGTGGTAGGAGATGTGTTTGAAAAGATGAGCACTCTCTGTATTTGGTGACGAGGACTTGAGTAAGCCCTTGTGAAAGGGTGTAGGTCAAACCCTTGCTGTGCCATCCTGATTTATACAGCATCCAAGAAGTGTGTGATAGCTTTGGAGCTTGGAAAAGCTTCCTTCTGTATACTTGTATCATATACTAAGCTGCATGTGAACAGCAGGACTCAGGCTCTGCTGCACCTTAAGGGAGGGGAGATCCTGAYTGAGGAGCTGCCTGTGTCCTGGCTGAAGTCCCAAAGCTTCAAGAGAAGATGTTAGGAGTGCCAGGAAGTATAACTGGGGCATGTGCCCTGCACTTAACTGATTTACTCTGCACAGTAGGTGCTTTCTGGTTGTGGAATCATTTATATGTGTGCAAAGTGAATGAGAAATTATACCCATTATACTCTTTATGCATGTTTAAAGTCACTATGCCAAGTGTGAGGTGCTGGGGAGAGAGGCCTCTAATCTGTGCTCAAAAGTGATTTGGAAGCTAATACAAATGCTGGAGAAAGGAAGTGCTCTCTAATATCACAGGAACTTGGTGCCTTAATTATAGTTCAGGTAGCAACACCTGTAGCTGAGACTCACACCTAAGCATATTTTCTGCTGCTTAAACATTGCTATATTTAAAATATCAAAATAGCTCCAGTAGAACTTCGAGTTACATGTTGGTCACTTGACCAAGTTTGATTTTATTCATATTTGTCATTGCAGTTCATTGTTAGAGTTTTGAGTGGGTGGACTTTGGAATAGGGATGTGAAATTAGCTGAAGAGCTTGCCTTTTTACTCATTGGCTTTTCCGTGACAGTAAACCTAGGTATGGCTTAATTACAAGTCTCTGMGGTTCTCTATGCCCAGAGAGAAAAGAGGCTTATTAGAGTTTCTAAGACGCTGCTGCCCAGCTCCCCGCAAGTTCTCTGCGTGCTGAAGGGTGGTAGCGAGATTTGCCTTGGTGTTGGGTTTCTTTGCTTTCCTTTAATCCTAAGGACATCTGCGTGTGCTTTAATAATTCTACTAGTACTCCTAATTTATCACTTTTTGATGACTTTTTATCGCTTAATTTATCACTTTATAAATTGGTGGAGAAAATACTGTTGGAGCATATTGGTGATGAATTAGCAGCTGGCAAAAAGACGCTCCAAAGTATCTTTTTTTTACGCCTTTTCAGAATTTGTATTTTTTCTCTAGAAGATGCTTTTGTGAAAGCCATCAGAACGGCAGATCTAGGAGCTGGCCCAAAAGACAAGAGGACAACAGTTCAAGAGTCGGGTAGGAGCCAGGCTGTCCCCAAGTCTCTTGTACAGGCTGCTGCTTGTTCCCTAAGGACTGATGAAATGACTAGCAACTGGGATGAACATAGGTCACTGTTTATATGGTAACTAGTAGGCACAATTTGATTAGTGCAGCCACATGGTGTGTGCAGACCCAGACATACACCAGCTGTCCACAGTGCCAACAGTTTTGTTTTTTTTTTCTCTTGTGATTTTAAATAGAAAACCAGAAAAGAGCAAGCAGTCAAGAACTTTTAAAAGGTCTACTTGGAGAACCGTATGAAAATATAGCTAGAAATGGAATCCCTTTCTCCAGATTAACTGGTATTAAGAAAGTATATTAAAAATGACTTGTTCTGTGTGGAAAACCCTATTCAGTTCCAGTCTGGATGGACTGTACCTAGGCAAAGAGCAAATAAACAGGATGAATTCTAGGGTGAATCTCCTTACTGAATTACACAAACACTCAAAGGCCATAACTGACTTCTATGGCCATATTATCATAGGAACAGTTGCAAGAATAAATCCAACTCCTGTGTGACAGAAATATTACCAAAGTGTTACCACCTTTGCACCACACATAATGAGTATAAGCTACCTAAATTTTTAATGAGAACAATAGTGGCAGCAGAATTCATCCTCTTCTCCTCATAAATATCTAATAGATACATCCTTGTTCTCCCTCTCCTTTGCTGTTAACATAGCCAAAGGTTTCATTTTCTCATGTGCAGAGAATCCAACTCACTCTGTTTCTTAGTAATGAGCTAATGGATTAATGCATTTTTCTTTTAATGCATTAATGTATTTTTACGCATTTTTCTTAATTTTAATCATGGTGCCTAAAAATACCATCAGAACAGTAACATGGGGTTTCTATAAAACGCTCCTTGAAGTTAACAGCTGCAGTTGGCAATTAGATGTCAGTATCCTAGACTAACCTTCCACTCTGAAAGAATCTTGGTTGAAGTTCTAGAGAGAGGAAAGACCCCATTAATGCTGCAATTGGGAAAGCCACTTAAATCATGAAGAAGTCATGTAGTTGTTTCATTTTGTGTATCAGTTCAGTATCTTACATATCTGGACTAGAGCTAGATACTGAATCCTGCTTAATCAGTCTGAGCTCCTGATTCTCTCTCGCCCTTAAAAATCCCAACCTCTTGCTCCAGTATTGAATACAAAAGTCATAGCAAGTGGGTGCCCTAAGGAAGCATTTCTCCCCTTTAAAGCAGGGTGTGTTTAAGCCCTGTTTGATGCCCTTTCCCTACAGATATTCAATAATAGAAAATAATGAAGAGCTGGGCAGCCTGTGGCACCATGGAGAGCAGCAGGGTTACCAGAGAACTGCTGCTAGTGGAGGAAGAGCTTTAGGAATGGCTTCCTTGATGCATCTGCACTTGGTTTTTTATATCCCCTTTCTTTTCTTGCCTTGGCAGGATCTGTTTTTGGAGGAGTGCTGCAGATATTGAGGTGGTGGGGGCCCCAAGTCCGCCTGAGGATGCGGGGACTTGCACTGAGTGAGGAGGCTTGCACTGCAGGTGGTATATTTATTTAAGGGTTTGTCTGTGCGTGTGTGTGTGTATATAAGGAAAACAAAATGCTGCTTTCTAAATACACWACTTTCTATGAAGATTCACATTTAATATGTTCAAACGACTTGACTGTATAAAGTCTGAGGTGATCCATTTTTGATTATTTTTTTTCTCTGAACAGATATTAGGAAGTACTTAGGCCTGTCTATTTCAGCACTATCAAAAGCACACTTTCAAAATTTTCTTTTTCTTTTTCTCTCTCTCTCCACCCTACCCCCTATATCAGCTTTCAGGATGTGGAAACTTTTTGAGCTTTTTGGGGGACTGCACATGCTTATGCTGCTCCTTATGTGAAGTTGGAAGGGAAAGTCAACTTAACYGCCCTGTATATTTTGGCTAGAATTTTTTCTATTTGGGGGCATAATTACAAGCAACTTATCGTTATTTATTTATTTTAAGCAGCTAAGCCACTGCGGTGGCTTTAGCGAGCGCAGCAGGGTGGTTGGTGTGTACGCTTAGTGCTCAGCTGTGGCAGCAGCCTCATGCAGTAGATTGCACTGCCGGGAGGGAGCCGTTCTGCTCCAGTGGGGAAATAATCTGCAAATTACAGAACCTTCTGCTCCCTCCCCGCTCGCCGCCTCCCTGGGAAGCGGCAGCCCAGGGTGAAATCCCTGCATCTCATCTCCGAGCGCGCAGGAAGAGTTAGGGCTTTTCTGGTTTTGCTCAAAACCGTGTTTGACTTGCTGTGATAAGTATAATATTCGGAAATATGGTTAAGCAAATGTGAGGCTGACAGAAATTCCAAGGAATGTGAAATAGGAGGGGACAGAATTTGAAAGCGGCCCTGCCAGCTGGGCGCTGTTTTCGTGCGGCTCTGGCTGTGCCTGGCTCGGCCGGGCTCGCTGTGTCCTTGGCAGTTTATCTGAGTGAATAAAGTAAATTCAGGTTGTTACCTGAATGCATAAGTTAAAAAAAAAAAAAGAGGCAGACCTAGCTAAGGGCTCTGTGCATGTTTAAAGCAAGGACTTGATTTACTTTGAACATCTCACTATTATGGTAATGCTGAATGTTTTTAGATACTGTGATATCACCAGTGTGAGTAAACGAGAAATATTATTTCATCTTAATTCATTCACTTCAAGGCATCCAGATGGCATATCCATTGCCTGACAGCAGCCAACTGTGGCTGCTCTTAGATACATGGAGAACTGGGGATAACTGGTTTGTTACCACACTTAACAGCATATGTGCTATGCCGTTTCCCTGGTGCTTGAGCTCAGCTATGCTGTCAGGGTTGTGGAATTTCATGGAAAAAAAAATACCCAAAGGACTAAAATTTACCATGTAGGAGTTTTCAATAGCTTGTATGTTTTTTTTCCCCTTTTYTTTYTTTTTTTTTTTTTTTTTTTTAAAGGAGGGGCATAAAAATGATGGTTATTTTGTTTTTACATTTAAGGTAAAGACAGCTTTTGGATTGCACCGTGGATCTATCTGTTTATATATATATATATACACATATATATATGTATATAGGCTTCCTAGGCAACTGTGGGAAGCAGCTGCATGAAAAGGGAGCATGGAGAACTCCAAGGATAAGTCTAATTACAARCATATTGTAAGATGTAAGAAAGTGGGAATGGGGTAAGCAGAGAGAACACTTTGAGGCCTGTATTAACTGCTGCTCACAGTAAGTCCCTGCAGCAAGTGGTCAGTTCAGAGGCTAATTGCCCTCCAGGTTCCTGTCTCACTTGAGCTGGTATCAGGCAGCTGGACTCTGAGGTCCACAGTTGAAGCTGRGTGACAGATCCCTTGCTGGCGTTTGCTCAAGTGGAAAACCTACATGTTGTTTCCACACCCTTTTGCAGTGTTCCCAACATTTCCACAGCTGTTGGGAATGAGATATAAACACATTTGAGGTGGCTGCTGAAGTGGCTGCACGCAGGACTGTGACTGTGCATACAGGGCTGTCTCTTGTCTTCTCATGGCAAAGGTCATTCTGAAAGTCCTCTGAAAGCCTTTTGTTCTGAGAGGAGAGGAATCTGAGGGTACAATGCACTTAGTCTTTGATCTCTATGTTTCCGGTTATTTTCAGAACTAAGAGGCAGCATTACATAACCTGGGKCTGCAATAAAACTTGGTGCTTTCTTCTACCTTCTCTACAGAAGAGAGGAGGCATGAATGCATGCAGCAAAGCTGTGTGGGGAGGCTTTAGACTTTACAGATTCAGACTGCCTGAACCTCCCAGCAGAAGAAGTATTTATAGAACAAGTGCCATTACCACACCAGCATCTCGCTGCCACTGCATGCGCGGGGCCGTCACGAGAAAGGCAGCACTGCAAGCAGCGAGCTGGGGGATGCTGGCAGGGATGCAGTGTGCTCTGCTGCTCCACCTCCAGCACTCGCCTCTTTTTTTTTTTTTTATAAGGACCTCAATTCCATTTATTTTTGGTTTCCTTTAAATATTTTAGAGGATTTCATCAGTGAATATTTTGTTTCAAGCCCCTAGGAAACCAATCTGAGTAACCAAGAAAAGACTAAAACTCACCCGGGTCTGAGATCCTGGAAGGCAAAACATCAAGGAGCAGAAGTAGCACAGATCAAAACTAGCTCTCTTCAGAGCTCAGTGTGATCAGCTACCGAATGTCAGGGACTTCAGAGAGCTAGGGCAGCTCAGTAAGAGCAGATGACTTCCAGCACAAGAACCCAGCAAAGTTATGTATAACTTTGTATGAAAAATAAATTGGCTTCCTGAAAAACAACACAGCTCAGAAATATCTCAAAGAGACGGTGTGGATTATTGATTAGGACAGTAGAGGAGCAGAGAGGATATCTCAGCTCCAGTCCCAGCTCTATCGCTGAGCAGCAGCAGGGCTGCCAGCAAGTGATTTTTCTCCTTCTGACCCCTCTCTGCTTCCCCCGTGAGCACCATGYGTGCTCTGTGCTTGAGCAGTGTCTAATGTTCACATATTAGAGAGGCAGGGAGAGAGGATGTTCATGCATTTTGATAAGCTGTCTCCTACCACCAACTTCTTGATTACGGATTTCCGGTACGACTGAGTTAGGAATTGCACTTATTATTCATCTGCATTAACAAGAAATAGCTGCCTTTGATGCATAAAGCTTGATTACACAACAGCAAAGTGTCAGTCTCAGCACTGGCTTCTCAGCATTCAGCACCACTGCGCTAGCATGAAAGAATAAAGAGAAAAGAAAAACCCCAAAAGAAGATCAGGAGGAAATCGCAGTATTTCGCCCGCAGCATTCAGAATTGCTTAATGAGGATTTTGTTGCGAAACTGAAATAATCAGCAGTGAGTAAAACTTTTGTTGGGAGAAGGTTTTACCAGAAATGTTGCACCTTACTGTAGTCGGGAGGAGCACTGAAGAAGCACCTACATGTCACACATAGCATGGGCAGGTTGGTGGTTTCTGCTTAGAACAAGGCCCCTGCTGTGTAAAAGCCTGGACTTCTTAGGCTGCTAGTGATGAGGAGACTTCCCAGCTGTGCCCCTGCCCTGGCCGACGGCCCCAGCTCTGCAGCTGTCTCTCGGTTTTCCACCACGTGCTACCACCATCATGCAGTATTTGGTACCTTCTGCCAGATTAAATCCTTTAATCCTATGTGTATCCATAGTGTAACATCTTAGGTTAAAAGAGTTTAGATTAAGACTTTTAGGCAATTTTGCTCTTCAGCTTGAACATACAGGATTTTGCTTCTAAAGGTATTGTACCTTTGCGAAAAATAAGTCCAGAATAGATGTGTTCTGAAATGCAGCATAGTATGAAATAGACTTCATCTGAATTGTATATGACTATTCAGGACTATTAAAAATAGCCATAACCACCAATTAATTTGTTTTTGATTCAAGACATTCCTCTAGAAACTGCTGTTTGGACTGATGGTGAAGAGGCGAGCATCCTCCTCCTCCTCTAGCTGCCAGTTTTCCTGAGGACAGTGCCTGCCCTGATGGTTGATTCGAAATTGTTTCTGGCTTTTGGAGGGTTCTGTCTTGCAGAAGCCAGGTGCAAACCTTCAGCAATGTGCAAATTAATCTTGTTCACAAGCACAGCTAACACGTAACAGCAGAAGCATACAGTGACAAAAGTAGGTGTTGCAAAATAGTCTAAGGTGTGACTGGTGAGGAAATTGAATGGAAGAAACTAGCTCCAACGGAACAGTTAGTTATATGCTAAGAAAGGAGATGGCAAATGTGTTTGGGTGTATTTTTAAACTCTCGAGCTTTTTAAGAGGATGTTATTGACATTAGGTGGAAAGCAAAATTGTTGGAGGAAAGAAAAAGCAGCTGTCAAACCCAGAATCTCTTCAGCTCTTAGGAGAAAAAGTGATTTTTTTTTTTTTTTTAATCAAAGACTAAGAAGGAATAAAAGCACTGAAGCAGAAAGAACTAGGTTGTGGTTAAAATAGTAAATAAATGTAGAGTTCAGAAAGCAGAAGGTGTCACTGTGAGAGAAATGAAAAATGGCAAACAGTGAGATGATGTGCTAAAATTATAGTTAATTCCAAGAACAAGAGTGAGAGAAGCCACAGGCCTGTATGCAACAGGCCTGCAGGGAAGGATAAAGATGAAGGGGATGCTTAGTTTGAAGATCATGTCTCAAAAGAGATAGCAGTGAAACATGAATAATTTATAACTAGTATCACCATTTCGAGTCAAGCAGATCAAGTTTAGGATGTAAAAAATTCTTGGGAGATTACAGATACCAACTTCAAGTTCTAGTTCCTCAGTAACGGCTTTGCAGAAAGAAAGGCAGAGCTTGCCGGTGTATGGAATCACTCGGGTCCAAATCCTATAAGGTATTTAAATGATTCACCCTTTTTAAGGAGACCTTCGAGGATCTGGRCTGCATTTATTTCTCAAACAGGCACGTCCAGAAGAATGTTCACAGATACTCCAAAGCAGGTCCCTCTGGGGCACTCAATTCCACATCACAGTATGATCACACTGTGTGTTTTCAGGCCATAGAGTGCAATCTCTTAAACTTTAAAAACTGAAGGTACAACATTGTGAATCCCRTGGGTTATGTCTTCTTAAGGCTTTCTACTTTTAATGTTTTTTGAAAAATGGCGTTGAGGAAGCTGTGGATGGAGCTTTASCAGGCAGGCCGTATGAAGCACTTGGCCTGTGTCCATGGGAATATGAAAATCCTGGTATCTAGATGTCTGGAGCGTGTTCTAGATTGTTTTTCAGAAGAGCAACTAACCTGCTTCTTACTCTGTAGAATAGTAAGATTGCAACTGTAACTAGGCATGAGAGGAGGTTAATATGCACACAATAATGCATAAATAAACCAAAGGGGTTTGTATTTACCTCTGTGCAGTGGATAGTGTCATAAAAGACATAAGGGTGGAGACGATGAGTTAGATAAAGGAATTTTACAGTGATCATTCATCATCTCACCTGCTGATTTAGTAGGCATAAACGCTAAGTCAGGCAATATCTGGTGCCACCAAAGAGCAGAGTACTTAAAACCGAGCAGGTAGAGCAATGACATGGCAAGTGATAACTCCTCACACCTGACATACCAGAATTTGTTGTKAAGGAGCCCTGGCTTTCCTGCGAGGGACGTGGCTTTGGAAATGYCATCCAGTTTCCCTGGAGAAAGCAGCATCCCCGTGAGGTGAGAGCAGCGCTCCATTTGACAGCTGCCTCCGTTCACGTCGAGCATCTGCTGGCCCCTTCCCTGCCCGGCGCTTGGCCGCTCAGAGGCACATACGGCAGGTGGGAGAGAAGCAGGAGCCAGAGCCAAGAGAGCATTTAAAGCGCTTCAGAAAGTGGCGAGGAAGAACTCCAAGTTTTGTTGGTAACTTCCAGTTTTCACTGTGGAAATGACAGCAGCGTCGGTCTCAAATTGCCTTGCAAAGGTTCCCAGCAAGATGAATCCTAAGCATTTTATTATTTCTACTAGTAGAGCAAGTTCAAAAGAAGATGAGTGACAGGAGTTATTGAAAAATACATGTAGTATTGATGTAGTTTCCTCCCCATCTCTTGATCCTAACAACTCCATGTGAATACCTTTCTAAGCAAAGCAGAATCAATGTTTGAAGATGTGAAAACAGGTGTAAACAAAGTTCTCCAAGAAACTGTCGATGTTGAACAATGTATTTATTTTTCATGCTACCATGAACTAGCAACCCTCATCCTGGGTAAGAGTCACGCTGTCATAAAATTATATCTAGAACAAAAAACAGAGCTTATAAACTCCAAATTTTGGTTTCCTAGGTAAGTGAATTATTAGAATTACAACTTTGTCTTTTATTAAAACTCTGAGAGCTCTCACGGCTTTCTCTAAAAGGGTACTTAAAAGGGTCCTTTGTAGATTCTTAAATCTACAAAAATTAGGTTGAAAATTCTYAGGAGATYTAAGTTATTTCCTGACTTTAATATAATTCTTTAAATTCTCCTTGGTATACTTTGAATCTTTGCATCTCCTCTCTGAAGGTTGGTATTACCATAGCTTGGGAAATTTAGTAAGCATTGAAACAAATCCTGAGTGCCTGCTTATTTAATAGTAGATGCTGTTAAAAATGTTGAGAAACCTATTGCATTTTACTCTGCTTCACTGTCAGTAATGGAAGTTATACTTYTGCAGGTCATGCTAGTTTGTAGATCTGAATACTCTGATTAAGTATAAGCACAGTCAATGTTAAGACAGAAGCTGTGGAGGTGTCAGCAAGACAAATAGAGGTATTGGAGGGGCTGTCAGATGATGCTTCCCTGCTGCTTTCCTGTGGATCAGCCACTCTACCCACCAAGGCATCAGTGTGGTTCTAGTTGGACTCCAGAGAAACCATCTAGAAAAGACCTATGACAAATGTTCCAGCTATAGAAAATGCTTAAATTTACATGTTCCTTAAATGCTAGTGAATTCTATCATGGATGCAAATCTGTGAGAAATCTTTCTTCTGCCCACAGAACTGTTGGGTTTTGATTTGCTAAAGAGGGAATCTCTTACCATATGAGGAAACTAAAATCTCTCTTTAACTCCTGAGAACATAGCAATGAATGAGGTTGGGCTGGGGCCAAAGCAGAGAGAGAATTTTTCTCCTCTCAGTTCATTGGCAGTGGTTTTCATCAGAGATAGGTCTACAGGATACAGTTAATTCTGAAACCTAATGAGGATGAGGTGGGCACTGGAGCTGGCGACTGCCACAGCGGGTGTCTGTTTGTGTTGCTTTTGGATTGGGTCCTTCAGAAAGTAGCTGCCAGGAGCAGCAGTAGCTGCCCTAGGTCCCAGTGATCTCGGCCCCGTGTGAAGGGGCTCCCAATGGKGCTTGGCTACATGTTGGAGACCTGCTGGCTGCTAGGAGGAAAAGCAGAGGCAGCTGTGGTCATTACCAAGCCCCCAGATAACGTTCACCTTACGAGACCCAGTGCCGAGGTGAACTAATGGCTGTAGGTGGTGCAGGGTGCGAGGTTTGCGTGGTACCTCCTCTCCAGGACAGTGGTAGGACTTCCTCTTGGCACATAGCGGGRACCATTTCACAAGTGGAGAAACATCTTGTTTCTAGAAGGCTGATCTTTCCCTCTCTCACTTTTTATCTTGGTGTTTTTTTTTTTTATGTTTGCACTTTTTGCTAGTAGTAAATCCCCCCAGCCGAGTTCGTTTCCTCTATCCATGCTTAGAAGTCGAGGGTTTATTTCTGTAATATTGCTAAATCTAGTCATATGTCTTTTACAGTTGAGATTAAAAAATAAAATAAAAGAAAAAAGAAAATARGCAAAACAAATGTAGTTAGGTTCCTTCAAATTCAGTCATGTTCTTGCTTTTCCCCAAACAGCAGCAACTGTTGCCAAAATCCTTAGCTCTAGAGCAAATATAGCAGGAGTGACAGAATGATCTCATAAATTACCCTGGTTATTGTGGCTGAATTTTGCAACAAAGGCATTAACTTAAAGGAAAAGCTTTTTTTTTTCTTTTTTCTTTTTTTTTTCTTTTTTTTTTTTTTAACCTTTTTGATTATTCCTAATAGCTTTGTTTCAGTCAAGTAGTTTGCTGTGGTAATATAAGAAACAAAATTTCGTTGAACTACAAGGGTACTTTGAAGGATTCAGAGATGTTTTGTTTTTAAGTATCACTGGATAACAGCAGGAAATAATTGCCTTTATACTTTATTAGCTGTATTTTCTTGTATTTTGCATAAAAAGGAGAGACTTTAAGTAAGTTTGAAATACCTTTTGYGATCTATCCTTGGAAAAGGCAGGGAGTGAAACATTTTAGGGGTTTTTCTTTTGCTAGGCTGAGRGACCAAAGTTGTCTTTTAACTCACRTGCTCCGAGAAGGGAAGCAGCCCCGTGTGCCTGGTTGTTGCCACAGCAATTCCTTGCTCTTCCAACTTATATTCTCCAAGTTAAAAAAGAGGAAATGCTAAGATACAGCCAACAAGAAAACATGATTCCCATAAGGGAGTTTTTTTGCCCATTTTCTCATTTCTTAGAGCTGTATATAAGGAAATGAATAACGATTTGCTGACTAGTTTCATGGTTATTTCTAGTCACTTGCATTGAGACGCACAAAGGGTGTTGTGATACTTTATGCATTAAATCTTGAAAAATATTTTAAGATTCTCCTATATAGGGCACGATAGAGGAAGAGAGTATTATTACATAAATTTTATCCTGCAGCTCTTTAGCCTTAATTATGCAGTCTTCTTGAGAGTAGGAAAGAACTCACTTAATARGCTGTATCATTTTTGAGATAAGTGGCATATTTATAGCTTCTATAACGTACATCAAAATGAGGACAATTATGCCTTGTYTAAAAAGGCAATGTTAAAACACGCTATTTACCATTAAGAATTTAGTTTAATGATAAAAAGGAAGAGTTAACATTTATTAAACATAAGTTCCTAATGAAAAATATATAAATACTGCTACTATACAATTATGCACCTCTGTGAGAATGTGCTGTTGAAGTTAAATGATTGTTTTAGGGAATTAGACTGTATATGTGCAATAAYAGGTATTGCACTGAGTATTAGAATTCTGTACGTCTTGTGCATATTTTCATTAAACCACCTGGGCTGTTTTCTTTTTATTTCTTTTTATTCTTTCTCGTTGATAGAAAAAAATACAAGTCAAAGGTGTCTGGTAAGGTCTCTCTGAACTTGGTGGTGCTAAATTAGTTTCACTAGCTTTGCATGTGGGATATAGGCAGGGATGGGAGCCTCATCGGCGGCCGCRAAGGCTGCGCCACTCGGATAGCCCTGTTAGGGAGCCCGGTGTGCCCGGCATCCAATTAGCCTCTCAATTAGGATACTGAAATGCAGTGACACCTCCCTGCAACCAAACAGCAGCTCGGATGAGAGGCTCCTGGAAATGCTCTGTCGCGACATCTGCTTCAGAAGCTACACATTTCACTTAGAGACTGAAGGGATTTAACTCTGCGAGAACAACCTCCGAGGCATCTGCATTTATTATTTAGGACACATAAATGCCCCAGGCAAATCCCAAATTATTTCAAATCAACAATCCCTACTATATGCACGCCAYTGTCATTAAGTTGTTGTCACCTTCAAAGATCCTTACTGAATTTGTTTTTGTCCCCGAAAGAGAGGGAAGATGATGAAAAGAAAAAAAAAAAAAAAAAAACCTCACATTTTTTCTCTAAATTATTCTACCACAAACCTATTTTTTGAGCACAAAAAGGGTTTAGAGAAAAACCTACAGTAAGAAGCTGAAACATCAGTGCTATGCTGATCATTTTACAGGTTACAGAGTTTACTTCATGACGCCGCAGCTCAAAGACTGAAAAGCTCTGGAAACCTGCAATTTATTCTTCCTTGAAGTTCAATTATTTAAATAACAAAACACTTATTATTTGCATAAATCAGTAATTTCAACACACCTATTTGAAGAAAGCTCTTCTAGAAAATGCTTTAATATACTGCATCATTGTAATGGCAAAGTAATTGTGTGAATATCCATTTTTCTTTTCCCACTTGGCTGTTATGTCTAATCCCTTTGAACTAATGATTTCTTATCACAAATCATTATAATTAGATCTAGCTCTGGTTGCAAACAATGGAATTATAGTGATTTTCTTTTGTGATATTACAACAGTTTTTGTGAGAGCCRATCAGGGGATGGGATGTGATTAAAAGAACAACAATGACAAACGAACAGGAATTCACAAAAGGGGACTGAGATGGTAACATGCCTCGTGTCTCAGAGTCATCAGGACTTGCAACAACATTYGCCAAGTAGCATTATAGGCAACGCAAATACTTGTCTAAGAACTTATTTGCCAGACTTACAGTGAAAGAAAGTCTAATTTTTCTGATTTTGTCATGAAATGAAAAGCACTAAAAGTATCTGCTCTTCTCTTTCTTTTTAAACCATTTAAGTCTCCTGAAATATCTAATTATTTTTCATGAAACTAGACAAACATTTTTCTTGAAGTCATTGTTTTGTAAATCCAATCTTTTACAAACCACATCTTGCCTTCAGCATCCAGGCTCTTGCAGTTACCCTGCATTAGGTTCAGTGAAATTGTTTTTCCGATGCCGCATGATCCCTTGTTCTCTGCTTTCCTGTATCATTTCTACCCTTGCCTGCCCCTTCTAAAGCCTGGTTTAAATTGCTGCAAGTCACRAGGTCAGATGTGAAGCTTTCAGAAGGCTGAATTTCAGGAAGGCCTCGCTCGACGGGGTGGCATCGTGGGCACCACCGAGAGCCTCGTGYCCTGGTGCCTGTCCCCAGGGAAGGGCACGAGGGCTCGGGGAGCGGAGCTGCCCTGATGCTGATGCTGGGATGGGACCGTGTAGGGAGGGAGAAGCTGCCCAGCTGCATTAGCYTGTTCCTGCAGACTCGTAAATTCATCTATAAACACTCATTTGCTTGGCAATTAACCATCTTGGATGAGAGAGTGTGGAAAATCTGATGGTGCGGGGAGTGGGCACCGTACCATGTGTTTGCAGACATGATCCTCAGAACTAGACTCATTATTTCTGATGACCAAACTTTCCATCAATTACAATGTCAGCAAGCAAAATGTTGTGATCTGAGACGTTTCTGAGCACATAAAAATGTCTGGCTTATTTGAGAAATGTTGTTTGCATTTACTACCCTTGATAAGCAATCATTACCTAGGACTAGTTACCTGGTCCTGCTTTTGTTCCTTGCATGCACTGCTAAAGTGCTACACAGCCATAAGAAGAGTCCCAAATTACTTCAGTAAGACAAGGTATGAATGAGGGAAAAAAAAATGAAGAATATAAGGAAAAATATTCACTGGTCCTTTCTTTCCTGCGAGTTGACAAGAATATTTATATTATGGATCTTAAGATACAGYTATTAAGATGTCTTAAGGTGATCCTAAAGAAATTAAAGATATTAGCTTYGAGCTGAGTATTGAAGCATCTTTCAGTCACTTGCTGCTTTAAATGTTTTGCTGTCCTAGAGAGACAGGGTCCTTTTTGCTGGAATGTGTAAGGTAATAACAAATGTAGCTGTTTAAACAATTAGGATTTGGAGACAAATACCCTCCTAAGCCATCAAGAGAACAGTACAGATGCACAAGACAGCCGCAGTAGGCTGGAGTCTCTGCTGATTTAYAGCTGATGTCATCGTTTGCTCCTCTGCAAAGTGAGGACAAAGATGCTTAAATGCTGCCAAATGAAAACCACAGGTATTAGTAACTTATGCTGGCTCAGAATCCTCAGGCAGGGAATGTTTGTCCATGCTCAGAGGGACCTCCCTGCCTATACTATATGCAATGAGCAGTCAGTAGGGAAAACTGGAGCTGTTTATGGGCCTGCCAGGGCTTTCTAGGCACAGCATTATGGCTATATTTAATGCCAGGGCTATTTTCCAATATGTTTAGAAGTTTAAATATTCTGTGTACCTGCCATGCCATATTTGACTAAGTGACCAAAGGGAAAAGACTCCTAGTTGTCAAGGGGATTGTAATGAAGTGGCAATAGTGCACTCCAGAGCATTAAGATGAAGTATCAAATCTGGAAATATGCCTTTTTCCATAAAATAATAACCTGGACTATGTTTTCCTGATAAGTGGAAACTGTCCACATATCTATTGATGTGGCTTAAGTGMTGTGTAATGAGATAAGCATTTCATTGCCAAATTGATGCTGTTTATCAGTTCTGGTGCACAGTCCCTACTGCACAGTTCCCATTAGCTCTGTAAAACACAGGACAGTAAGAAACCGAAGGAGGAATTTGCAAGCACTGCAAGTTCACCCGTCTCAAGGATACTGGCAACCTGTTCATCTGTTGTTTCTTGATTGTTTTTATAATGCCTATACCTAATTAAAAATTCAGCATGAACTCTGTGAATAAGGGCTAGATAAAGTCCAGGCTAAAAGGAACTTTCCAGCCACAGAAATGAGCTGTGAGTAACAAAAGGTCTGTCTCTCCCAAGTAATCACACTTTCAGAAACTACTTTGTGTAGTTCAGTGCTCAATATCAGGTAACAGGATTGATGTACGTTCAAAAAAACTGAGTAATCTGCAGAACTAAAGTGTATCAGCATTATTAAATTCATAGAAACTAATTGATGGAAAAGATTTTGAGATACAAATTAGTTCTTTCTGTCTAAGGTATGATCACTGTATTTCTACTCTCTGATATTTATTTCTTAAAGCCTTTTAAATATTCTAACATTTACTTAAGTAGTCTGTACTAGTGCTTATTATTCTTAAGGTTTAAAAAGGGTGCAGTTATGTGTATGTTTTCTTTTTACCTCCTTATATCTTAGTTGATGGAAAGCAGACTATATATCTCAGCCTTTTTTTCTACCCAACTACCGATTCTCTTCTTATTGTGTGTTTGAGTATTTCCTTTTCACTTTTTACTGGAGAATTGCAGTAGCACTGTGGGAATGGGACCTTATACTGCGAGCAAAAGGTAGTTCTTGTATAGGATATCTTTGAGCAGTGACTATTGATTTAATTTTAACAGTGCAATAAGTCTTGAACCCATCTGAGTTTATGTGAGCGTGAAATCAAGTGGATTATTTTATGTAACTCRGATAATATTATGACTTACTAGGCATTTTAAGCATTTTATTCCAAATACCTTGAACCAAACCACTGGTGTTTGTATAGCACAGGTTGTAAGAAAAAACAATCACACACAGCCAGTGCTGCCTGTGTTTCTATATGCCCGGGTGTTTCTCTAGTGTGCAGACTATCTAGCTGTTTTAAGGAAATGCCCAKGTTCTTCCAAGTGGGGAGTTGCTAGTACCTTTTCCTCCTAGTCCCAGCTATTGTGGACACTGGATTTCATTAGCTAAATGGTGTCTTTTGGTTTGCATGCCTGTGAATATCAAAGAAAATGAAGTTCAGTGAGGAGCGTAACAAGATAAGGATTCAGGGTGACTCACTTCCGATAAGGGAAACAGGACAGCTTGCAATAGTCCAGCTGCTTTTTGCTGCTGCCACTAGGATTTTCTAGCGGCTCAGGGACACAACTGCAACATCTGGTGCTCTTACGTCTTACAGCTGTGCTGTCCAACATCTGCCAGGGGCTGCACATGTTCAGCAAGTCTGTGAGCTCRGAGGAACTGTATTCGTGAATGATCCCTGCCCTTCCCTGCCCATAGCTCAGCCTAGATCTCTTGTGTTTTGCTATGACAGGACCATAGTCACCACGGTGGTTCATAACCACAGGGTTTCTGTTTCTCTACTGTGGTAGCCTGGCCAGCTGGGACCCTGTGAAGGGCTGGGTGGGTTTAGCCCCTGGGAGACATGCAGGTAGAGCCACAAGTTTGGTCTGAAATGTGGTAAATGCGGGTGTGCRGAGTTGCCTTCAGGTACATGCCAGAACTCAACTCCCTTGCCAGGGAATATCAAACACTTCACGTTGTACATTCATTGAGAATAAATCTAATCTGGAATGTTTTCTCCTAAGCCTTTTCTTTTGGAAAAACTGTTAAAAATATGTGCATGTAGGAGAGTGAATGCAGGCGRTGAATGGGACTGGCTGAGCAATACTGGACTTGATGCTGTTGCCCGCACACCTAACTGACCAGTGAGCGCGGTCTAGCCCCTTCCAGCTCTTTCTCACTATAGGAGATTCACTACAAGTTCTGTTTTGTTGTTTCACCTTTGATTATTTAGATAATACAGACGAATCAAAATCAAAGGAAATTTTCCTGCCTATCTGTGGTCATAAAAACAGAAGGAGCAAGGAAGATCAAAGATAGCATAACCCCAGAGAAGAAGCAGACAAGCAGGGTTTTTTTTTTCCTCAGGTCTTTTTTCACCCAGCACATCTTTGAAAGCAGCTCAAGAAGACTAGGCATCTTTCAGGAGCATTTCTTCTTAGGAGTCTAGTGATAACTAGAGAGATTCTTTGCTGCTTTAAAGTGCATGCTAACTGCTAATTACTTATTTTTGTTTAAGCAAGTTAAAAAGGCTGATGTGTGTCATCATATTAAAACAACTGACGCTACATTATAGTAGTACTCTCGGAGAATAGTACAAGTTTGAGTGGTTGGCCCTGAAAAAATGCTTCTCTTTGAATGAGAATAAGTCTTTTTTTCCCTTCTTTATCTTTTATTTTTAGTTTATTTCTCCGTAAGAGCTGTCTTTGCATTACTAGGTTATTAGAAACTGCTTTTGATTTACCCATGCAAGATGTGCTGGAACAGTGGATCTGAAGCTTGTAGCATGTTAAGATTTTATTGCTTTCTATCTCTGCCTAAACCAATTTATTTGAGAATGGTTCAAGTAGAAAGAGAAAGAAAAACAGCACGTAGAAGAAGCTCAAATTGAGTCTGAAGTAAGAGAGGGCTCAGCCTGAGCAGGATGGGACTTTTCCCCACTGCTGACTGCTGCAGGGGCAGTCTCAGGTGAGATGCACTGTTGTTCATATTTCTGTTTTGAGGGCAATTCCAGCGTGTCCCAGATAATGGTAGTTATTAGTGGCAATGGCTCCTCTCGTGTCCTCTCTTGCACCTTTCTTTTTTTATTCTGGGAAAAATGTGAGAGGTCAAGTGCTGTCTCGACCGGCTGCCTGCTGGAGTGGCTGAAGGTGCCRTAAGGCAAATGTGGCTACAGCTGGGAGGCTTCAGTCCATTTTTACCCTGCTCATAAGACTAAACATGTCATCAGTGCTTAATATCCAGTGATTCACAAGTTGGATGTTGAATTAATTCTCATCCTCTTTGTTTGCACTCGGGTGTAATGCACAGCAGGCTGCCCTCAGCTCTAGGAGATCTTGCTCTCCTTTTGAATATAACAGCAATGCTGACCTTTTAGAAATAATTGTGTTATTTCTTTTAATGGATGGGGATATTTCTGAAGTCAGAATAAGCAGAAAGGTCTTTGAATTTAAATCAATATATTTGCCAGAACAATAACATTGAGGTAAAAATCAAAAGGAACCTGAAAAGAAAAATTGCTTTCATTTCACTGTTCTTTTTCAAAGTAAGAAATCAAAGACAAGAGATATCATGCACATACAAAAATATTAATATGCAATTCTTTTCATATCCACTGAATTTCCTTTCCACTAACAAATACAACAATATATATGTCTAGGAGAATTTATTTTCCTGCTTAGTTAGTAGTATTTAATTGCCATTTTTATTAAAAACYGAGTCCTTCCTCATTTATCATTTTAAATTCCATTACTTGTTTCCAAGGAGATAGAAATATGCAGGAGAATCATCTGAGACTCTGGCTTGCAAGGCTGCTTGTTTTAATGCGAGCTGAATGTGCCCTGTCGTAAGGAACAAAATGCCCTTGGAGCTGCTGTAGTAAAGGCTTTGAGATTTGCAATTTCATTTCTGCCCAGGCCAACATTCTGCTTTTGGGAAGTGGAGGATGGATTGGTAAGACCTTAAAAACAGTATCTGCTTATCACTGATTCCTCAGTGGCTTATCTCTGCTGAGGCAGGTTACACGGTATGATCTAACCTGCCCACCCCTTGCCAGTATTTGCTTTCTCTTGGCAGTTCTGGAAATTTCTTTCCTTGAAAATCCAACCTTGCAGAATCCAAGAATGGACAGTAGACTACAGGTCATTTTTCTTCCTGTGAGTTATTCTTCAGAAATAGAGATGCCAGGCTCATGTCACAGATGTTGATGTCACAGCCTGTATATGTTCAGTTAAGTGCCAACAGTGGGTTTCAGGCATCAGATTTTTTTTTTTTTTTGCTTTAGTAAGATTCTAAAATAATTTGAAAGTGTACAGATGAGTTCTCTTACCTGAAGTAGTCTTCACCACCTCAGTTGTATTTCTTAATCCCGTAAAGGAAAACTGGTAAAGCCTCCAGGACCTGGTGTCTCCCACCTCCACCGAGCTGCGCTTCCATTGGTAAATGATCTCTTCTCTTGGGTAACCATCTTATTGCAAGGCAAAATACAGAATGCTTTGCTCTCATAGTCATGGCTAGGATTTTATTGTACTTTTGGGGAGGAAAACTACTATTTTCTATTTCTACAGAAGCATATTGCAAGTCAGAGATGATCTGTTTTATTTCCAACTACCTAGTAATTACATAACATCTCATTTGATTTTAAATTAAAATAACACTTCAGATAATATTTCAAATAAAATTATGGACATAATAGTATGCAGTTTTGCTCAGCCTTCAGATATTGCCAAAACGGTTTTCAGATGGACTACAAATTCCCTCCTTGAGCTGTTTGCAAGAAGTCAAACATCGTTGACTCCAAGTATTGCTCACAGGGAAACTCCCACGTGCAAGGAGAAAGTATCACAATAAAAGTAAAAATTTCTTGTTATGCTAATATATAAATGAATCAYAAATGGCCCAAAATTTAATGCCATTTTCATATAACATTCTTGTATTGTATTTGTAAGCATATATGATTTGAGTGCATGAAAATAAGGTAAAAATAGAATTGAAAACAATGGGACTATGTCTGGTTAAGAATGTAACCCTAGCTGACTCTGTCAGTATAAATATAARTTTATAATAAGTAACTCAGTGTGGGATAGGAAAGTGATTGAATATATTTCCAGATATATTACTTACAGCTTGAAAATTCCAGTGGGCAGGAATGAGCGTCCATGGGGAAGTTATGTAGCTGCAGCTGACATTCAGCATCGATTGTCAGCCTAAGGARAGAGAGCAGAATATACAAAACAAACTCAAGCAATCTGTTCTTTCAAAACAAGATTATTAATGATATTGAACGGSCTTATGAAATATGTAAATAGATATATTGAGCAAAAACATCAACATRTATTTATTATTTTGGCTATTCCAAACATATTCTAGGACATCTGGTTATTGATAGGCAGAGCAGCATTTTTTGTTTTCAGTTACAAAGGCTCTTATCTGCTTTGAAGACTGTAGAGGAATATGTATTAAAGCTTTGTTCCTTTGCATCTGAAATGGCAGCATTACTCATAATGAGCAAATCCGTAAGTGAATATGCAGGTCATCTCATGCAAGCAGTGACAAATCTCTATGTCACAACATGCCATAATGTACTATGGAGATGTATTTTGCATGGAAAAAAAATCTATTTCAGAAATGACAGATGTGAGTCCTCTGTCCAAATATAGGCTTCTCCATCCAAGACAGTCATCTAGACTACCTTGATAGCTATTAGAAAAAGGCACTCTGAGGATAYGCTTCATTTCAATTCCAAAATATACGTTTAAACTAAGTTAGAAAAATGTACTAGAAATGTGTGGTTTTCCTCAAAGTGTATTAGATGAGTCTATATGGTAAGGCAGGTCATGTAGGCAATACAGGTATCTTTCAGGTAGGGACATGTACTTCTAGAGAAACAAAATTAGATGAGATCTGATGTAGCCACTAAAGCACTACCTTCTTTCATTCAGTGCCTTCATTGTTTCTAGCTTCTGCCTTGCCATGAGCCGTATGATAGAAGGACTGGTAGCAAAAAATCTGAGAAGAATTAGCTTTGGAAAGGTGGGCAGAGGTGGATGAGTAAAAGAAGTGTGTGTGTGGGGGGGGGAATGGATAGAACAGAGTACTACTTGTATGTTCCTCAATTCTCCAAAAAAAAAAAAAAAAAAAAAAAAAAAAAAAAAAATTTTGTTCTTTGTTCACTCCTTGGTGTCCAAGTGCGCAGTTTTATGGTTCCTGTCTCTTATGTGTAGGTGTTTTATGCGGGTATCTCCCTGTGTCGCATACGCAGGATGCAGAGGGCTCTTGTGACCGTTAGTCACCAAGCTGATGAAGTCAAAGGGAAACTCCTCTGCTTTAGGGATCTCATTTTCACTGAAAGTAATGGAAGTCTTGTCTCTGACACAAATGTAGAATTATCTCTTTGTTCTAAGAAGATTACCATTTCTTCTCATCTCAATTCCACCACCTTCAGTTTCACCTCAAGATAATTTGGAATGGATTCAGATTTGCTGCTCTTTTTATTTGTTTTCTCTTGTGGAAATGACACTTGATTTCATTCATGAGCAGAAGGCCAGTCTTCATAGAATCTCAAAATAGCAGCAATGCTGAGATTGTTGGCAAGGTTATCTGGAGATTCAGGGATCCAACTCCTTTGATCAAGGCAAGGTCAACTACAGTAGGTTGTCCATGATTCTTGTTAATCCACATGAATCTCCTGCCACTTTTTCTTGGTTTCTTATACAGGGCAGACAGTACTTTGGAGGAGGTGATCTTTGCAAATCAGACAGCTCTTCTCTTCAGGTGGATATCACATGCAGTTCTTCCCAACAGACCTCTGAAGAGGCCAAAATCTGCACTCCTTTAGTCCAGCACTGTGATCCTGCCACTTTTTTTGTTCCCTCATCTCAGGATGCTGAATTCCACCAGCTCATGGTCATTTCAGCCAAGGTGGTCCCAACTCTTACATCCCCAATAAGTTTCACTTGTGTTTCTCCTTAACAAAAACCTTAGTCTGAATTAGCAATTTGGCTTTGAGAGGAGAAAAGAAGTCCTTCACAAATGATAAGATTCTTGCTTTTTTTGTTTAGGAAATTATTTAAGGTTTGTGGCTTAATGCTTGGGTATATGAGGAACCAAAGTAATAGACTCACAGGCTCTGTGAAGATTTCATGTGCACATCTGTTAGAACATTGCATTCCTAAGTTTTCTAAAAAGGTGTTTTTGCCTTTACCTTTAATAAAAAACTGTAATGAAGCTATCACATTTCATTTTTGAGTTGATCCAGGATATAGGATAAATCATTTATGGTGCTTGCTGAGACTCACTAGAACAACTAACTATGCCTTAATATCAGATAACTGTGTTTCTAAACCTCTATCAGATATATCTCTTTCTAATGAGAGAGGCTGAATGGTTTGAAGAGAAAAGTAATGAGGTCTGAAGAGGAGGTAGTGTAGCTAAGTCCAATTTAGAATTTCAAAAGCAGATCTAGCATCTTCTTTATCAGCCTGACTTTGATTTGCACTGGATTTCAATTCCAGTCATTCTCTTATCTCTCCTGGCGATGCAGTGTGTAATGAATGTAAAATAACTATGAAATAAAACTCTTTTTGTAATTCGGCAGTTCTTGCAATATTAAAAAGGCTTCTTTACCGAAGCTTCATATCTGTTTATTTAAATGAAAATGAATATGCTTTCCTTCAAAACTTTCTTTTTTGTTATTCAATAAAAAAGGCAGAAAGCAAGAAACAATTAAATAAAAAAGGCAGTTTAAAGCTCAGTGGCCCTACATCTAACATCTATGTTTRTGTGTTCTTATTTTAAATTATATACTAGAATAGACCCTCTTTATGGTTTATATAGAGCTAAATATTATATCACATATGAGAAAAAAATGCATATAAGCTTTTCAGGCATAGCAAACATATTTCCTTATGGTCATTGGGAGTATGTTATTCAGATTAGTACATATTGCATGTGTAGCTTTTGAATGTTGGCATGCATGGAACTTAATACTTGGGTAGTTTATAATAGTAATCTGACTCAAAAATCTATTCACCATTGAGTAATTTGGAGATGAACATGTCTAGAATCATGAAAATACTAATTGAAGAGGGTGTATCTATAGACTTTAATTAAACCATAAATGACGTAAAAAAAAAAGAGTCCTTATTTTCACAAGAAGTTTAAGAAATTAAATGCATTTTATGGAATTTGTTTCATTTAGTTAAACTGTTATGAATTTGGCATAGAAGCCTTTGACATATATAATCTATTTCTTACATTGTCTACTTAATTCAAAGATATTTCCAGTTCCTCTATTTAAGCAAACATAAAGATAAAAGTAGAGTGACTGAACAACTGGTAATCAATAAAGCATAATGTGAAAATGAAGATGAGTTGCTATAACCATGCTTATATTCATTTTGGCCTAAGAATGTGACTGAGAGCCAGGCAATGTAATCCTTGGGTTGAAAAGAAACTCTTTTACTGTGTCTATCAAATACTTTAAATAGGCTGCATGCAAGTAATACCTTCTAATATTTCCCCTTTCCAGGTTGTACCCAAAAGTAATAGGAATTTTTTTTTCTTCTTTGGGTTAGTATCTGACCTGAAATCACAACTTGTATATCAACACATTTTTTTTCTTAGTTTTCCCTTGCAAAATTGGAAGCAAACTTGCGTGTAAATACCTTAGCGTGTACAACACTCTGCCGTCATTCCAGATCCGGAGCATCCTATTAGGAGTTGTTATCCAATGGGCATCAGCTTTCTTGGAATTTCGGAAGAATGTGTCTGGTATCCAGATCTTCCCAACCATGTTGCTGTTTAATCTGAGCACTTTTATAGTGCTGTTGAACTTCAGACGTCTGTCATACCACGTTTGGGCGAAAAATATATCAATTGTATATTCCTGTTGTGTTAACCAGAAATACTGATGAAAACATAGCACTAGGCATTTCACACTTCTCCTGATAAGATTTCCTTGATTTCATTAAAAAAAATACTTACACACGAAATATAGAAGATACTAGAACTGATAAAAAAGAAAAATCAACCTTTGGCAATTTTTGAGGGTCTTGTCTATCAAAGAGTATTGTTTAAAACCTTTTCTTTTTTACTATTTTCTTAGGGAGAGGTTGACCTAAAATACAAGTGAGTCACTGAGGTTCTTTTTTTCAATCCTGTSTTCCAACAACTCATCCGCATATCTGAACAAATTACAAGAAAATGATCTATTCTCTTGGAGTTGTGACAGGTAAAACTCAAGTTTGGCCTTGAACTGCTGCTTCCCTACTCACTGTTGTTGTCAAGATTGGTGAAGGGTTGCTAACCTGCCCCTTAATAGCAAGCCAGTAAAGGCTTGTAAAGGGAACTCTAGACCTGAAAAGAACAATCTGAGATTTTTTTTTTTTTTTCCTACACATAGGAACTGCTAATCCAAAGTAGAATATCTCATATGGAGATACAGTTCAACTTCTCTTTAGGAATTTCAGGAACAGAAGAGAGAATCAGAGCATTTTTTATTTCTTGATGGCATGATTTGTAGTATTACTAGTCAAGTTTTTGTTTAATTTGTAGCAATCAGGAAGCTCAGTTTTATAAGGGTTGTATTCTTGCAAGGCACTGACATGTATGGTTCAGCCATAGAAATATGAGCACGTGGTAAAACTACTAAGTTATTCCTTTTTTTTTTCAGCACAGAGTTTAGCTGGCATTTTATTATAGATTCATAGTTCATATAGTCCTCACTTTAATAATAGTAATACAATAAGGCTTTTGAAATAATGCAGATAAAGCTTCTATTGACATTGTGCTTTATAAAGTACAGAAATGATGCAGGCTTTGTCATAAAGTGAATATTAAAGCTGTAGTAAAACGTGGCAATTGTTTACCTACCATATTGATAGCATTCACCGGCCCAATGCTATTTACATACATGTCAGTGTGAATCACTGTAGGTTTAACTGCAAGAGAAAGAAGAGTTAGGAGCGTGAGTGAAGGTCAAAGTGAACTAGATGCAAGTCAAATATAAGCAGAAGGACCTCTATTGTATGGCTATGTTTGCCTCACGTTTACATATTTATCCTCAAAAAATAATAATAGAGTAAGCATAAATTGGCAGTGATGTCCCTAAGCTGAAATTAGATGGAGACAGTTTAGGACAAGTTCTTATATCATTTATGCTATCAGAACAAATGCGCTTAGCTATGAGAACCAATGYTGAAACCAGTGTCATCACCCTCGAGTGAGTCATATCTGACCGAGAGGATCTGCGTTTTTGTCAGGTCGCAGCCACGCACTTGACAAAACACCATCAGAGCAGGCAAACTTTTTCCTCTTGTGATGTGTAGCGTTACTTATTTTACGCTGTAATGCCAAATACAACATGACTGCTCTTGCCTGCAGAGATGGCTGTTGATAAGAAACAATTTCATGAGCCCAAAGCCACAGCAGTGCTCAGGGCTCTAGAACAAGAATAAAAGAACAGCTGTTAGATTCATTTATTTTGAAATTACTGTGACTCTATTATTCCCATGCACCTCGGCTAAAGATTTTTTTCCAGATGCTTTTTATGAATGTTTAATTTGTTTTTGTTCTCTAAAGTCTTCGATTGGGAGCATGAGGGAAATTCCTCTGCTAATTTAGAGTATAAACATACATTGAAGGTTAAATACTCAGGTATTCCTCATGGTGGAAACATTCCCTGGTTCACAAGGCTCTGTAAACGTGTTAGCAACAGCCTCCCTTAGCCTTGCTGCTCTCTGAGTGCCTCATCCCTGAGGTCTCTTTTCCGTAATGCTATTCCTGCTGTATCTTCTTCTGCAGAGGTATCATCTGGCTGCTCTGTGCCCACCTGGGATGTTTGCAGGGTGGTCAAGCCAGGCTCTTCTCTCCAGGCTCTTCACTAACCCGTGAGGGGAAGGTTCAGAGCAGCCAACATTCCTTGTGAGGCCAAGTTGGAGTCTACCTGCTTCCTTTGGCTGCAGGGAGAGTCCTGGGAGCTTGGCATTGCGAGACTAATGTTATTATTTGGGAACGCTTTCTCCGCTGTACCCCGTTCCCCATTGCTTCTCCGGCCGTGCACCAGGCAGTGCACAYGCTGCACCAGCCAGCACAATCCTCCTGCTCTCTGTAGCTCCGTTTGTGTCCATCCCACCATGCAGAAATAAGACTATGTTATCCTTGCTTTGGCCTTCCTTTCTTGATGTATTGTTTGTCATTGTCTAGTAATTTCTCTTGGCTATAGGAAGAAGAGAACAGGCTTTTCAGTCCCTCTGAAGTTAAGTCTAAGCTTGTTACACAGATGGGTGACTGCAGGCAGGCTGAGTCAGCAAATGGGAGGGTTTGCAAGAGGTGTCTCAGGATATTTTCAGAGGTGTTAATAGATGCTGCTGCAAAGAGCCGGGTTGCCTTTTGTGCTATTGGTGTTTTACTAAGTCATATTTTGTTTTTGTAACTACTTTGGATGGGTTTTGCTTCCTGAGTAGCATAATGCAATGTGAACACTCTTAATCAGCCCGCCTAATTAGAAGAGGACTAAAAAGAAAAGCCACATACCTCCTATGTCAGGTCTCAGCTTGTTGTCATATCCTTCCAGCAAGCCATTTAAAATAAGAGTGACATCACTCTCGTGGACTTTGGGAGTCAAAACCCAGGTCTTATTTGAGGTATAATCTTCATAATCATCATCTCCCTTTTGAGTGGAGCTGTTAAATAGAAATTAAAGGAAAGAGCGTTTTGAAATATATGAATTTAGAGRCAACCCCTTTGGAGATTGACATTGCACATAAAATCCTGGGTTTAGTAGTAGCGTAAAAATTATTCAAAAATAGTTTGCTTTATATAGCAAGGAGGTCACGTAGCAGCTGAGGTTACAGCTCACTTTGGCAAAATTTTGTGTTAGTGCAGTTAAGATCATGTTCTGTCTGTTCAAAGGAACATYAGTGCTTATCACCTTTGACATGTCTATTTTTTGTCTCCCTGACTCAGGTGGGACCTATTATGAAACAAATCTAATTGTCACTTAGCTTATGCAACTCTCACCAAAATAACATTTAGTATGTGCACAGTGCTGTTGCATTACTTCCCTTTGAGAGAGTGATTTGATGCAACATGTTACTGACAAGACCAATAATTAGATTCATTCAAACAAACTGTCAYGCAGGTGCTCTACACTCTGATGAACTTCAGCTTATTGTGCATTTGGAAAGTTCAGCACATTTCTTTCTTTTTGCCAGTGGCTTTCATTTTTGCTTTTCCTAACTGGAAAATAAAAATAGTCCGTCTGTTACTTTTTTCTGCTACTGAGCAGTATAACACCAGGTCTAGTATAATTCAACCTGCTTAGCACAGTAAAAAGGGCAGCCTCAGAATCAGAAATGTATAGACTATGTTTAATGGATGTTTTGCTTTCTTTAAAATCATTGCCTCCAGTTCCAAAAGAGAATATAGAAATTAATTCAGAATATGACATCAATGGATATTTTCATTGCAGAATGTCAGTAGTAATTAAAGCTGAATGCCTAGCATGGTGCTAGGCAATTCTGAGCAGGCTTTTTGCATAATATGCCAGTGCCCTTCTTTCCTGAGCTGCTTCCATGGCAAAGTTTGAACACTAGTGAATTTTAAAACTCTTAATGATGCTGTAAATATGTTAAACCAGTGGGTAYGGTTTGTGTATGAGTCAGTCAGAAGCAGAAAAGTTGATTATACTCCCATTTCAGCCAGTCTGTACAGTCTCTCAAGTGTGCAGGGGGCTGGGGAGGTGAGCTTGGGATGCTTGGCCAACCTGCCCCATCCTCACCCTGCTGGCACCCCCAGCCCAGCTTCAGAGCTGCACGGGCCTTAACTTGCTGCTCATTGTGTGTGGGTGTTTTTTTTGGGTTTTTTTTTTTTTTTTTTAATTGACATTATGCTACATAGTATTCTGCTGGTAACGACAAGCATGCTGTGATAATTAAGCTGAGGGGGGACCATTTGTTTATGCAGCTCTCGGGAGCTTCAGAGCTCTAAGTGCAGTTCACAGGAATGTAAGTGAAGTCGAGTTCCCTGCTGGAGGAAAGGGAACCTTTTTAAACAGTATTTGCAGGCAAGAGACACTTTGCTTTCAGCCAGCACAGAATGAGTGGAAAACCTGACTGTGTATAAAAAGCCATATTTATATCTGATAACCCATTAAACATCCTTTCTCCCAAGCAGAACTTTCTTCTGCAGGGAAAAGCACAAGGAAAGCCAGCACGTCCTTGCCCCAAGATAACGTGTTTCTGGATGTGAAGAGGATGAGTAAGCTTTGAAAGTCAAGGAACTGGTTAGTAGAGCCTTGTGTGCTGCACACAGTGAAATTAAAGGATGAAAAAGGATGAAATTAAAGGATAAAAATGTATCTTTTTCTAAGACTTGTCTCAAGACTACAGCCAGGAACAGCAGCATGTGAGCCTTTTTGACACTCTAAATCTCAAAAGCAGTCAATGTTTTATGAGAGGTTAGTGTGGAAGAGACGAGAGGGAGCACAGTCCATGGAACTAGGGTAAAAGGCCACTGAATTCTGGCTTTTATCAGAATTCCAAAGGCCTCGTAAATCAGCATGGACATCCAATTACCTAAATGTTTGTCTGTGTAAAACTGTACACATACCAGAAAAGCAGAAGTGCATCTCTCCCCAGATGAGTAGGGCTTTAGCTGTGCAAGTGCCATTATTTCTAATGAAAGCTATAATGACAAAGCCTGATTCATCTCCTTAAGACTGTCAGATTAGTCTTTCTGATAATATGGCCTACATTTTGCAAGTGCTTTTAATGTCCAGAACAAATTTGATAAAGCCCAGATTACTCTCAAATGCTTATTGAAAACTGTTTTTATTTTTAGGAGTGCTAGAGGTTTCCAAATCTAGTAATCAAATAGGTAAGCAAAGGAACATCCATTTAACTTTTAGCAAATTATATGATTTTTGAGAGTAAATTTTTTTCACATCCTTTTTCTGCAAGATATTTTCACTTCTACCACTAGCAGTATTGCAAGATGTGGGCCAGGCTGTTCTACAAAGACCCATTGTCCTCATTTGAAAAAGAGGGGGCTTAGGCAGTCAGAACAAGAATTTGAGAGCTGGAATCATAGAGTAATTCAAGTTACAAGAGGCTTTTGGAGGTCATCTGGCCCAACCCCTGCTCAGTTTTGCCTGCTGAGCCTGTATGAGTTTCCTATGATTATAATTGCTTACATATATAACCATAATTGTGTCTGAAATTAAGGGGGGGCTTTTGCATGTGTCAAAATACTTGAAATACATTTTTGCAAAGGAGTTGTAAGGCAGAAATTGCTAAATGTTAATAAGCATTTATTAATTTAAGTCAGAGAGTACATTAATTTAGACCACAGGGAGCTTTATGTGGGGATGGCAGAACAAGATGGAGCCTCTTTTCTTTTTAATTCCCTTTTTCATAAAATGTGTAAATTTCTAGGAACTGGTAACTCACTCTGCAATTACGTAGAAACTGCACAGACTATATGCTCTTTGTGACTGAGAATCTTACCAAGGAAAAGATTCTGAATAGTTCTAACTTTTCTTAGCTTTCTCATTGTAAAATATATGTACCTAATTCTGAATTAGAAAAGCTTTTTATTGGATTTATAACACTTATCTAGCTCTTTTGAGTGCTCCTTGGTGAGGTTTAACTTAAGCACAGCCAGATCACCCTAGCGAAGCGTTACCTCTTCAGGTATCGTCCACAGGCAGAGCTACCTGCTGGTGGGAGACCTGGTTTCTCCTAGCAAGGCTGAAGAATCAATAAAGAGATGCCTCATTTTATTGGCACCACTCCTTTTACAAAACCCTTAATGCTAAATGTGGTGGTGTTATGCTGGAAATATGGAATATACCAGAAATGTGTGGAAATAGTAAACCAGTCAGTCCCAGAGGATGCCTCTGCTGAGAAATCACTAAGGTCTTAGGAAAAAGGTCTTTCCTCAAGCTTGCCCAGAAGACATAGCAAAACCTGTTGTTCAAAGATTTTGTTAATACACTAATGTTTTGTCCTCTAAGCAGTTTAAAAACTTGGGTATTTACATTATAGCTTGGGAATTACTCCCTGTTCTTAGTACATTCAATATGAGTTTGCTGGTATTTTTTGTTTTTTATTTTAATTTCCTTGGAATTAATGGAGACCTACATAAAATTAATCTTCATTTTATAAAAATCCAGAGAATAAGTATGTTAATATTATTTAGCTTAATATTAATTATCTTTTGCCTTAAATTCTTTGAATCATAATTTATAATAAGGATAGATTATCTATTACAAAAATTACCATATTTTTATTATTTGCTTGCATAAAGCTACCACTTTAACTTTTTACGGTCTTTATGGTCTCTGTAATTTATCTACTTCCTTGGTAACTTGGGTTAGAACAGTTTGCTGTTCCTAAACTTTCCTAGACCAGAGGCACCCTCAAGTAATTTTCAGAAGAATTATTTTTAGTATTTCTTGGAAATGTGCTACCATATGTCAGTCAAGATTCACTACAGATTATTTAAAAATCCATCAGCAGCAATAATTTTGCAGTCTAAACTTAGGGACAGATTGTGAGCATCTAATTTCATTAGCGAGAAATCATTCAAAAAGGATATTCTTCTGAAATAAGGTAAATATTTCCTGATCCAAAGGAATATTTTTGCAACTTAGCATTAAATGTGCTATTAGGGTGATGATGCAATAGTAGAAAACACTTCTCTGAATCAAGACCCTACTATGAATGCTCTGTATTTCACTATCAGACATGAGGTCATATATTTAGCTGGTCAAAATACCTATAATTCCAGGGGCTTCAACCAAGATATGTTGGTTTATACCTGCTGTGACTCTGTCCTTTAACTTTTCTAAATATGGGAAGCAAACTTTAACCATTTCCAAGTGTTCTATTAAGAAACTTCACAAAGGAGTCAGTTATCCCTGTGGGGTTCTGCCTGCTGCTGCAGTGCTGTTTGCAAGCAGAATGAGAATGACCACAGAGTGTCTAAAACACAAGCAGTACTGGAGAACCACCAGCTAATTAATTCAATTGCAACTAAAAGCTTCAGTTTATTTGACAAAAAAAAATGACCACTTTTATTTTTGATAGCAAATAGGCCTTAGAAACTACAGAGCCTGCAGCAAAGATTTAATAAACTACTCACATATGTAATAAATCTTCTACTTAAAACCAGGGATATTTTCTACCTCTCAGTGAAGGACTGAAACAAAGCCTGCTGTCTTACTTAACAGCACTGTTTAACTTAATGAATAGTCAACTTAATTAATTTGCTGATGTGCATAAAAAATTACCCCAATCTGTATATCATACATTATTCATGATGAGAATACAGTCATTTGGAGGGAAGGACATATTCTGAGTTCCCACTGCAGATAGAGGGATGCTGTATGCAGAAGAGATGCACGAGTGTGTACAGAATGGAGTATTTTCAGGAGGTGACAGTATCTGCAGAAGTGTAACCGTATCTATATGGTCCTTTGTTGATAGTGGATCACATTTTAAGCAAAACTGCCTCAATTAAAATAGAAAATGCTTATGCAAAGCCATGGGCCAAATTCTCCCTGTTCACTTTTTGATTCTGTTGTATGTATATTATGCTTAAACCTGAAGTTGGGGCTCCAGCCTATGCTAAAGATAGGAGGCATCCTATCTTTACCTTAAAAATAATGCATGTTTTCTTTTCTACTATTATATGCCCACTAGAATATGAACCTTCATTTTTCTCCAAAATGTAAATCATATTATGCAAAGATTATTGTCCCAAATAATTTACTTGCTATTACCTAGATCAGCCACAAAACTCACTGGCCCCAGATGATGCTCTGCTTAAAGAGTGAAGAGGGAGATTGAGTCAGTGGTTGCAAGATCCATGAAGGGACATGGAAAGTGTGATGATAATTTTGGGTTAAGAATCCAAGGAGAAAAGGTTTCTGGCAGTCCTGCTCCTTCCCCTTAGGGCTCTATGTTGCTGATGGGCAGCAGGTCTGGCACTGCTTGGCAGTTATGTTGCAGAAGAGCCATAGGGGACTCAATGCTATAGTCTGAGTTTCCCCAGAAAAGCTTGTTTACTGAGCAAGCCCATGTCTTAGACCTGAGAGCAAATAATTTCCCCGAATCTGATGAAAGGATGTAGTGTAGCTGCAGTGGTTTTATACTGGTGGATTCTCAGCGGATACAGGGGAAGCATGGAGAGTAGTTTTACTGTTATCTGCATTAGGAGGATTTCATAGTGCAGGTTATTGTACTCACGAACTCTTCTTAATAAAGATGAAGTCTGTAAAAACAGAAGTGTTTCTACGGAGAAATCTGGAAGGCTGCACTGAGGCAGTGAACACCAATTTATTTCAGTTTTACACCCACATAAGTCTACTGAATTGTAAAGCATACACCCAGTAGTATGTGTTTCTATGCTTCTGTAATCAAAGATCACACCCCCACCACTGTGAAGCTGCTACTTGTACTTTATTTTCCTTGAGGTCTTCACTGGCATAGGAATAAGCAGCCGTACCTGTGAGGAATGACAGCACTACCCAGTGCCAGCTAACCTGGCCTTCCTCACATCCCGGGGCTCCTAGGGACATGAACTCCAGCAGTTTAATCATTATCAGGGGGGCTTAACTGATTTTGAAGTTCCCACGGTAACTTACACAGCCACATGATCCTCAGGTTTCAACAAAGAGAAACTGGATGTYAACTTAAACAAGGTATTTCTATCTTCTGGCAGAGGGAATGTATCTATCACATTATGTAGGAGACTGGAAAATGAATCAGTAATTTCTAACTCTACACAGAGTTAGAAAAACAGAGAAATTCATATCATTCTTATATAAAAATGAATTTAAATTGGCAGTGCAGGTACTACCTGTGTGTACTATCTGCTAAACAAGGATTTTTCTGTAGCAGAAATAATCTGACCTTGGAAAAGAMCTGGACTCCTTGTAAGGACCATATGTGCCAAGTTTTATTTTGTTATGCAAATAAAAGTAAAGCTGTCACATGACAAAAATCCAGATCTTTATCAACTTTTGGGACAGTGGAGTTGTATCATGTGTCTGACAGTAGATACATGATGTACATGATGTAGCTACATGATGTATGTGATGAGACTTGGTCTTAAGGGTGAATTGGTTGTATTTGGGATGCCTGACAAAGTCATGTGGTTAAGGAGGTTTGGGAAACCCTCATCAAGAAGGAGAAAGCGAATGGGTTTTAGCTCTATTTAATGGTTTCAGTAGGTGGGATTTTAAGTAGGTCATCTGTACTCAGTCATTTATTTGCTATAAAACTAAAGCTGTCACTCCTTGAACTGTTCAGATTATTTAAAACATTCACAAACCTCTCTAAACTTCTCAGGGAGTGATTGAACTGAAGTGCTGGCCTGCTAACATAACAGAAAATGAAGTTGGAAGTGAGAAACAGCCCACATCTGTCAGCTTGCTTTCACAACCAGGAGCACTGCTTAATAGCAGACCAAAGTTCAGGTTCTCAGTCATTGAAGTACTGGAGTGAACAGGAAAAGGGGCACAGAAATAATGTGGCAATTCCCAAAAATAAATAGTTATAGCGGAAACACTTAAGATTAAATAGGGATTGAGGCCATAGGTTGCAGAATGAGTGCTCTAAGTGCAGGAATCACTGCAGCAATGCAGATGAGCATCCCCAGAAGATGACAGAGTACATGGAGAYCTGGGATTGCCAACACTCAAGCAGTCTAACCCAAGTCATCCTTGAAAACGGTGCCTACGTGGATATTTAAAGCCTGGCCCAGTTCCTGTGAATATTTGCACTGATTCTTGCACTGTATAAGATGGTATCTGACAACACAGCCCCCAATGTCCTGCTGTGGGTTTTACAGGCCTYCCTGCAGCCATTCAGCATCTCACATCATCCTCCCTGGCACTTGCCAACCATTTCAAATAACAGGGTCCAGTTCTTAAATCTCTTCACTGACTTCTACTAAAATATTGCATGGCATTCAGGTTTTTTATTAGTCCCTATAAAACTGTCAATCTTAGCACACTGGTTTATCTTGCAGCCTTTCTGTGTCTGCCCCGAGACATTTACTAACATTAGCTACTGCTCGTTACCACATCATAAAGCTTAGCCCTTGGTAGTTTCACTTAATGCATCTGTTTTCCATATATGCAAAGTCAGCTGAATTTGACTAGAGCAGGAGTGTTTACATAGAAAGGTTGAAAGTGAAAAGTTTAACCTAGTTTAAGTTCTGTTTGCTGCCTATAAGCTTGTGAAATGCTTTAAGGGAAAAAAGAAGTTTGAGATGTATTTCTTGAGAGTGCTGTCCTGGTTTTAKAGTATCTGCTGTGTTTTCTACTCAGAATTCACTCTACTGAAAAATGGGCTTGTGACTGGTTGYATCTATGCAATTGATTATATTTAAGTTGAGAATGAAAATGAAGGTTAYTGTCACGCCTTACATATTTTTAGTATAAACTAAATGGACTCATGACCAWTCGCTGCCAAAATTACCTAAAGCAAACACTAGCATTAGCAATCTCAGAAAAGGACAAAATGGGCATGGAGACTGAAATGTCTGTTTTCTAGACAATCTGGAAGCAATTTCTGTGGCAGAAAGTTGAGGCACATTGGCAGGGTAGGTTGATAAAGGACTGCCATCTTCAGCTCTGTCAGCGTAGACTGATATATTGGACCAAAATGGAATTACACTACAATATGAGACCTTCTGGCAAAGATARGAAATATATGCTACCCCTAGGGAGTCAAGGAAAAGACAGAAGAATGAAACAACCTGCATAGCCAGTAAGGAAAAGGCGAGACAATTATGGAAGCAAGCACACAGCATTCATCCTGGGCAGCCGGAGCTACAAGAGCATCATTTATACCTACAGGAACTCTGGAGGAGTCTAGGATGTGATCATATGATTTAGACAAGTCCTGTAACTTAAGATGATTATTTCTTTTCTTTTTTTTTCCTTTTTTTTTTTTTTTTTGAGCTGAAATTTGATTTTGAATGTGTCTTACATTTGATTTGCTGGAAATTATGTAATCTACTTATATCTCTTTTCTTCTTGTGGTTGTTATCGTTCAGCTTTTAAATGGCAAGCATTTTAGGGCATCCAGAGTTTCCATGAGGAAAGTAAGCATTAGATAGAAATGAAGGAATAATGAATGATATCTCAGATATCTTCTGCATCATAGGTTTTGCTTAAGTTTATCTTCTGCTTCTATCTAATTGTAAAAGATATACCCTTGGAATTATACGAACTGTAGGAGATGTATTTTTTGTTTTTCTTTTATTTTTTTCTCTCTCCTTTTTAAAACTGTTCTATACATCTCTGCATGTGAAATCTGAAGCACTTTGGGCATGATTGTCTCTTTTTGCTATTACTCGGCTCCTGCAGATTTCTGCTATAGCTGGCAGAACTCAAGAAATGGAGTGAAATTAGTGGCCATTACTGAAAATGTGATCTGACCTGGTGTTTTTTAGTGTGAGCTCTCACCATCTTTCCTGGCTGCATTTTATTGTATCGAATTGTCATCARTGACATTATATAAAATTTCTCTTCCCAAGTAAGGTAGAAAAGATTGCTCTAAAATCTCACTATGATTTAACAGGAGGCGCAAAGAGTTTAGTTTTAATCTCAGGGAGTAAGATTAGGAAAACACAAGTATCCTCYAGCTGTCTATTTAAACAACAATAACTCTGAAGAACAAAAGCTTTTGCTTATTAAATTTGAAAGATGAGAGAATAAAGGTTCTTGCTTTGAAGTATCCTATGAGGGACTCTTATTCATGTTTTGATAGAATACTTGCACAACTTTTTTTTCTGTATTTTGTCAGCATGACAGTTTTACCCGGAGAGAAGTCACTTCTGGATCAATTTTTCATGATGTAGTCAACCTCACACTATTATTTGGCAATTTTTAAAATCAAACATGGGCGATGCTACAAATCTCAGCAATTTTGCTTATTGAATAACCCTCCTGAACTTTTTTTTAGAATACCTTTCATTTGCTCAGGGATATGGTCTTTAAAATTCAACTTTAAAAGACTATAAATTATCTTTAGAAACAAATTCTTCAGAGAATTTCCATCTTTGTATCCCAGTACAYGGCAAAATGCAATAGAGTAGTGCCTGAAAGTAAGGAACATAGTGTGTTTATCCCTGTTCAAGGACCTGTGTTCTTTTACTTGCTGTATTTAGCCAAGTCATATAATAAACACTGGGATAATAATACCTGATTGCACAGAACACCTGGTGATTTGTGCCTGACAATCCTGTGAGAAATATTACTGGAAAGGCAAAGTTATAAGCAATTAGAATGGCAAAAAAAGAAAGAAAGAAAAAGAAAGTTCATTTGCTTCACCAGTTTTACAGTTTTTTTTTTTTTTTTTTTTTAAGTAGTTAAGATCAGGAAGAAAATAAATGCCATAGATCTGCCTATCCCCTATCTAAAGAGCCAATTCTTGGACATGATTCTTGTTTTTTCCATTAAAAAAAATCATGGGAAAACAAAGTGTTTGTTTTTTTCTTCTTTTTGCATATTCTTTACTGGGTAACATTAAAAAAGTCATTGACCTGGAGATTATTGCTGCATCAGTATGATATAATCGTGGTCTTAGAATAGCATATAATCCAACAGAAATGACAATGCAATTTGGACATAAAGAATTAGATCTTGAATATTCCAGCACAGAATAAAGAAGAGATTACAGTCCCCTTGTAAGGACTGTACAAGGCTGAATTAGGATGTTAATATTAATGACTTAAATAAGGGAAAGTGAGAAATAACTGATTTTACATTAGGAAATCGGTGCTGAAATTTAGTGTAAATATGCAGTACTGAAGCACCTCTGTAGCCAAGGATATTGCAGGGAATGCTTGCCAGTAGGAGCCTTCTTCTCCAAACCTGTCTCCTTTAGTGCCAGCTATTGGATTATCTGGTGCTGTTRACTGGTGGAGCAGCTTCAGTTTTGTGGGGATCCTCATCTTGTGAGAAAGCGCAGATGCTGCAAGATGGAAAGTGTCTGCTCTGGTCAGTGGACCGTCAATGGCCTAATTAAGCTCTTCATGTATTTAGACAGGTAAACAAAACAAGTTTCTTAGTGTGCTAAATCCAATATGGCAACATTTTTATTTATTCCCTTTCGTTTGCAAGTCAAACTGTCAGTCAGTCTTAAGCTATAGGTCCAAATAGAGACACTCCACGCTGTTCATTCACACCCTGATGAGCCCTGTCCTCAGCTCTGCCCAAATGCTCCCCTCTGGGGCTTGCTCAGCAGAGCTCCTGCCCAGGAAACACTCTCCTCAGGTCTCCTATTGGTCCCGCTCCTCCTGATTGATTCACACAGGGCATCGAACTTCTTATTCCATGGCCTTGTGTGGTGTTATTACATACAAACGTGTTCCTCGTGCCTGCAGACCCCTTTGGACTGCCTCTCCTGACTTTACCTAAGACTAACGCCTCATCGCCTATGAACAAGTCTATTCTCATGTTGTACATATCCTTTTTCTGAAAGGTGTTGAAGATAAATTGTCTTTGCATCTAAGTTTATATCAGTTTTACAACCCACATAGGCACAAATATGTTTCTTACTATTTGCTTTTGCTGGAGAGTAGATGTGATGGCAAATGGTTGTATTAGGAAAGAAAAAAAAAATCATTGACCATGCCTTGCTAGAAATGAGCTTGTGTTTCTGGGAATGTGGCTTAGCAGCCACATTACAGCCTCTGTCTTCTGTAAAGCAAGCGATGATCAGGGGAGCAGTCGAATATGTATTAAAAAGATAGCATGTAKTTTTTGTTTGTTTGTTTATTCTTCTTGCTTGCTCCTTTCAGATCATGGAAGGATCATTACTGAAATGTTTAACAGATGGAAATATGTCTTGAAGAAAGAGATGAATTGACAGAGGATTTTTTTTTTTCACACACAGCTCTTTAATCAAATCATGAAAACTCATACATAAAAAGAGCATAAGCCAATAGTGAAAACTAAACTGTTTGGGTCCTTTTTATTTTTAACAACGTTTCTCATTTCACTGTATTTTTAATGTATGGTAACCAGTAGTAACTCGTGTGTTCCCAGATAAACTAACTCATATCACGCAAGACGCCATTTACACTCATGCTCATGAAACAGACTGTGCAGGGGTGGATGTGGAGTTGAGTCCTGATCACAGTGTAGATGTGTGATACATTAAGAGTGCAAGTGGCAAGTTAATGTCTCTGTGTCATCTGAGCAGGATGCCTGTCAACAAGTGTGGCTGAATATGCCCAGGTGTAATTTTCTTTTCTGATAAAGTGGCCTCTGTTGGTTTTGTTCTGGAATTCTRATGGACTTTCCTTTGTTGGTAGTGTTATTGGGATGTCTTCATGTCCAGAACTCCTTAACCCTTAGCTTTAGGGTAAGGTTCATCAGTTCCTTTCTGTTTATATGCACCCCAACAGGATTATTCAATGGAAATTTTCTGACCTTTCCTTATTTTGTAGTAAGTCTCTTCCTTCACATTGGATTAGAAGAAAACTTCCCYCAAAAAAGTGGCTGAGGACATAATCTAATAGTACCATTAGAGCTGCATTTCAGTCTCCCATTCTTAAGTGAGAGGATATTAGTTGCTTATCTCAGAGGGAATGGCTGTCTTTCTTGAAGAATTCTTCTATTTGCACTGCCCCATTAAAGGAACTACAGAACTTTTTCCCATGGTAGATGATATCAGTGCTATTCTGCAGGGAAGATCTGTTATGTTCTGCAAATATTTTTCAAATAAATTATTCAATGATATAATTTTAAAAATCACTTCCAAAAATGTTATTTATGAAGCTTTTCCAGTTTGAGGTCTTTGGAATGGAAAAGCATGTCCAAAAGCATTTGTGGATTAAACTATCTATTTCAGAAGACTTGAGTGATTATTATCAAGCAACAGAGTAATAATAATAAAAAAATGTCTCTGGATGTTGTAGACCATAATTGCTAGGGGCAGAAACTGTTCTTTTCAGAGCTGTCAGAGGAGACAGATTTTGCCAGGTAGCATCTGAGCTGATAGATCTGTATCTGCAGAAATCTTCTTCCATCTTTGCACAGTAAGAGACTATCAGGAATCCAGTTTCATTCCTACACTTCTGCTGCTGCTTTGTGACTTGTTGTTAGATTGCTCCTTGCTTGCTGTGTTCTTTACAAGGCATTTCTCCRTTAATATTTTGGTTCAGGGCAAGAGATCAGGCGTCTCAGGTACGTGAGGACTTTTTGCATGTTTGTTCAGTTTGGAGAGAGGCTTTTGGGGGGCAGGGGGGGAAGAAGACTAGTGCTATGTGAGTCTCAGTTTTGCATATTGCTAACTTGTTTTTACACCTTAGCTCTTTCTTCAGTAGCCTACTGCTCCGTGTTCCACGAGAGCTGACTGTGTACGATGCCYGTGTTAGATACTACTTCTGTGTTCACCTTGTTACCCGTTCTTTTGTGCAGGTCTGAATTCCTTTACCTGACTGTTGGGTTGTTTTTAGCCGTGGGATGTCCAGTGCGGGCCTGTGCCCTGTGTCATATCACCCCGTGTCTCCACCTCTGTATGTTGTGTCCCATATCTCCACCTCTTCATGCTCTTACTGTCATACAAGGCTTGAAACCCTCTACATGTTGTCGTTGTGTTAGTTGTACACGCCTCCTTCCACGCAGAGTGGCTGCTCGCCACCTAAAACTGGGGTGGCACCACACAAAGATAACCTGAAGTGAAGCAAATTAGCCATAGACAGCTGGTCAATTAGAGAAATTGCTGTCAGAGCTAAACTGAGTAAACCGAAGCTGCAGGGAGGTCAAGGGAAGTTCAGACAGAGCAGGCCTGACAAGCCCTGAGGCCTTGCGCACTCAGTAGAAAGCTGAAGGGCTGTCATTAGCAGTGGCGATGCTGGGTGGCAGGGCTACACGCTTATTCTCAAATGGCCCTTCCAGGGTGACATTGATGCAACCTCTTCCTTTGCTATTTATGCCCCCAAGATGATGAGTATTTTGGAATAAAATCTCAGAAAGAAAGGCCATGGTATAGGGAGAAGGAAAAAAAAAAAAAGTGAAATGTGTGTTGAAATGTGTGTTTTGGCTACGTATTCCATAGAAAGAGGATTTCACTATGAATTATGTTCAGCTTTTTATGTGAGAACTTCACATTCTTTTTCGAAAAAAATGGTAACTTGTTTTAATGATGGTAACAAATAATAAGATAGCAACTTCGTTGAGAGGAAACTGAGGATGGATTCATCCATCTGGTGTCTTATCTCTCCTTTTTGCCCCTTCTAGCACTCTCTGATAAGTGAAAATGAAGACACATAACATGTAAATGCTACTTAGCTCTCAGAATTTTGACGTTCGAGTGGGCTTGACATTAGGCGTAATGATCATTGCAAACCCTTTCTTCCAGTCCCTATATTTAAGTGTGACTGTTAAATCTAGTCAAAACACCAGGAAAGCAGGAGCAATTCTTATGTCACACAAACACACATATACACAAACATATATTTTCCAGGCTTTCCCTTTTCCTCCAGAGATAATTTGGTACACATTTCCTGGCTTTCCCTCATAAATACTGAAATTTTATTTTATTAATGGTCACTGCTACACTACTGATCAAACAGAGAAGTTTGTTTTTGCAAGAAGAATGAAATTTTTAGGGACAAAACTGCAAGGTTTTCTGAAACTGAGCAGCTCAGTTCAGAAATAGAAGRTGTTCAGGGACAGGGAAAGACAGATGCTTCCTAACTCAGAAAGAGGGCAAGAATCAGAACAGCAATGGAGCACAAGCAGAAAGGGCATAGAAGTAAGTTTGATTAATGTGTGGAATTGGCTACCAGGTCAGAAATAGCAGTAGATGTAGCCATAAACATATTCCAAAATTATTACTAAGCAAAACTTCACAGAGAACAAAGATTACAAGGTACAACTATAACTGGTTTATTTTTGAAATTCCTAGAGGGGCAAAACTACATCAAGGTCTCAGAGATGCAGACTCAGGTAAGTAGAGTTTCAAAGTACATTTAGCAGAGTAATAATGCAGAGTGCAGAAGATGCTGTGGAGAAGTGTATAAAGTACAGAAAAAGAGACACGAAGGTRGAAATGTTTCCTTCAGATAGGTTATGTAAGAGGATTTTTAGCCCTCCTCCCCTTCACTACGGCTTTAGGCTGTGGCCAAATCACTGCATGCAGTGAAAGTGCTGCAGAGCTTTCTTCAAGTATGAACCAAAATGCCCCCGTATTCAGGACGCAGTGTCCAGGCCCCCCAGGTTTCTTTGGCCCCTTTTTCAAAGATCCTGGGGAGCCACCAAGGCCACTGCACCAGCAGGAAGCTTTAAAGGTGACTGGGCTCGAGGCCAAGCACCGAGATGCATCTGCTGCCTCCTGACATTGCTCACTTGTCTTGCGTTAGTCCCGTCCCAGCCTTGGGCACTCCGTTTCAGAGACGTCAGCGCCACACGCACGTAGTGGCATTTTTAGGAGCTGTGGAGTTTATGAGGCCTGAGGCAAGATCCATGAGGACACTTTAGGGCACTCAGTCTCAGGACAGCAGAGCGTGGCAGGTTTGGGAAAAAGGCAGATTCCCTGCGGACAGAGAGGAATCTGTTTTGTTTCCATACAGAGGGCCTTGAGTAAAAAATGTAGAACACCTGACAAAACCCAGATGATTCGGTGAGAACTTTGGTCAGCAGTGGATTTTACCCAAACTGCATCACTGATCTGTAAAAGCTGGAAGAGGTTTTTCATGACTAGCATGGGTATCAGATGGGACCATCAGGGAGGAGAGAGATCTGATAACTTGGAAAGAGGGCAAAGTTCCAAAATTAATGGAACATGAGCAGAAGTTAAGCACGGATTTTGTTTGTTTTTGTTTTACTGCTTAGAGCCTATTTCCCATATAGATAAATTCAGTTTCATTTGCTACAAGTCAAACACCTTCTTTGGAGGCACAGACTTATGCAAAATCCTTGGCAGAGTGTTACTGAGAAGCAATTCCCCAGGAAGCCAGTGAAGCTGGAAGCTTCTAAATGCAGTTTGTTCTCCTGAAACTCTAGGAACTTTGGCGAATATGACACTGAAAATATATGTGTTTTTTTTTAAGTAAAAGCAGGTACTATGCCAAGCCAGGGAACCGTTTTCCGTGGAAGATTCCCAGTAAAATAATTTAGAATAGAGAATGTAACCTGAATACACTTATTGGCAGTGTTGGCATTTTTGGTCACATCTGTCAGATTTTTAAGGATTTTCAGTTCTTCTCACTGCTGATTGCTCAATATTGTGGTCCTGGTGCAGAAGAGATGCTAATAAACATTTCAGTGGAAGTAAATGTACTTTCCTGGCTGCAGACCAGAACGCTGAGAACCTTGCAGGATTGCGCCCATTCAGCTGCCTCTCAGCCACGTTCTGGCAGACGTGAGGTCTCTCGTAGGGAAATACATTCTTCACGTGCTGGGTGGGGGTGTTGTAGGCAAATTCCAATGACCAGTCTTACTTAAGTCTTGTTTAGGATACGTACTATTTGTGGTCAGATATAATTTGGTTTTAGGCTTCTATTTTTTCATTATATCTTTTCATTACTGTTCTATTGAGGATCTTAGAACATTGCGTATGTAGGAAACAAAATTACAGGTAACAGATGTTTCTCATTCTTTAATCTGAATACCTATTATAATAAATTAAATCACTTCTGCTGATTATCTAATATAGAGAGAATGAGAGATGTTGCTTTGGGGACTGTAACAGAATAATTGATTTTACAGATATAGTGTTTCCTCTTTCTTTTTCCATTAACGAATGATAAAATTAAAGCTGCAAATAATTTTCTCTTCTAATACTCTATAAAAATCTTCACACATTTAGAACTTTTTCAAAGTTACCATGTAAGCTAAAATTCCTGGTCTCTGGCCAAAGAAAAATTTTATTGAGAAGCTTAAAATAAAATCCACTTTCTGAAATCATTAAGGTTAAAATTATTCCCCTTTCAATTCAAATCTATAAATGGTTTGTTTTTACCCAGATAATCCGTAGATGACTGAATAGTAAATTCTGGAACTCACTATAGAAACAATCCTTATTGAGCAGTCTACCCAGAGTCAAGCGTTAAAAATGGCTGGATATTAATAGCAAGGAGTAATTTGGAATGGTTAATGCTATCACTGAGAAATGAACTCTCTCTGGCAGTGGTGGCATGTTGTGAGAGGAAACAAACCCTGTCCTCACCTGGGGAAAATACAGGTACTGTATTGTACTTGTACTGTACAAGTTGTTTGATATCAAGAGGACAAAGTTGTGGCTCAGTATGAGGACAACCAGGGGATAAAACCCAACATTTTTATCTTGCCCATGACTGCTTCTTAAATGTGGCTTGGAGCCTGATTAGTTACACTGGACTTGGAAGTTAAGAATTTTGCCTTAAAGATTTGTGGTAGCTTAATCTCGTGTGCTACATTAGAGATTTATTAAGGTTTTAAGTCATTTTAAGCACATGATTTAAGTCTTTAAAGCAGCTTAGTGAGGTTTTTGAGCCTAGCCTTTAGAAACCAGAAAAATAAAGTCAAAAACATTATGAATGTAGCAGATTGTCTTTGCCCCCCAAATCTTACAAATATCCATAGGTGTTTGTTCACTACAATGCAGCCTTTGGCACTAGTTAACACTTTTGGTAAAATTTTAAAAAAATGCGGTAKTTTTAATTTTACTCTTCAAAGCATTTTACCATTGGCCACTTTCCCTTCTTCCAAATCCACYCTTCTTCCAAAAAAATAGTGATGCTTTATTACTTTACAAAACCCAATTGTAATACACAAACAGATTTGGGTTCACAGGCCTCCCTGGCTGCGGAGCAAAATGCCTTATTTCAGTTTTTTACGTGGGAGAAGAGGGTTTACAAGTTCAGTTGCTGTGTTCAGTTACACAATTTGCAAGTTCAGTTACTAAGACAGTTCTTGGCTGTAATTACCATTACATGGCTCTCAATCCCCATCTCTCCCAAACCCTCTTACCGCATCTCCGCTCCTTTCACCAGAGCTCTTTGAGCAGGGAGTTACTTTGGGAACTTCTCTTTCCTTTTACTGCTTAACCAAGAACCTCTATCAGTTTTCTCACTTCTCATAGGAGCACTCAATCTCCCTTTCCTCTAACTTCCRAAACATATACACAGTATAACTTCATTTCATACAAAAGGCTGTGCTGCAATCTTCATCTTTACCTGTTGTTTTGTTCACATAGCTTGTCTTTCTGAATCCCCATGCTACTTTCTTCTTTGAAGTAACACCAGGCTTCCTGTCACTGTGTTCAAAACGTTGTGTAATTCTAATTCTATAAATCACATCTGTATCTTTCTCCTCTGCCTTCTGTTCATAACGTCTGTAAAATCCTTATTTTGCATATTAAGTCCCTCTAAGATGGACCCATCTATATGTCAGTGATGCATCTCTAGAGAGCCAAGCTGACTGTAACTTGAAYTGTATATTGATTATTTAGTGACATTCTTCATTCGCTGATATCTATGTGCTTGTTTGCCCTGAGATTGGTATCTCTTTGGAGCCGTGACTTCTTAATTGTTTCTAAAATAGTAGTCATTGCTCCAAATACACACGAGCCTGTGACTTGAATCTAGGACTATTATTGACTTTTGGGGATCAAGTGATTCTTTTTTCAGCATAGAGAGGCAGCCCGAGTGCCTTAATTTAGGTAGAATGACCCTTTGGCCTGCAGAGATTGAAACCAGAGATATAGTTTAGGATATGAAAATGTTAGAGTGATTATGCAGCCCTCGCAATGAGCTAGTCTCCCTTCCTTGCACCAGTATTTGATGTACACGTGGTTGAAGCCTATTTAGTATTAATCAACAGTGTTGATTAACAGGTTTTTGTGTCTTCATCAGTTTGTGGAGAGAAAAAGCAGAGTAAATCCTATACCATCCTTCTGTGGTTCTGTAAAAGGTGGCCAAGAAATGACTGGTCTCTTTATCTCACTGTTTTGGGGTTAACTCAGYGTGGTTTGGTGGCACAGTTCCTCTCTTAAGTATGCATAAGCCAGAGGGTCCCACAAGTGCAGTAGTACTAAATAATACATTGAATAATATATTGATTAGTTTAATAAGAGTTTCTAAAATTGCCTCATTAATATTAATTGTTCTTAATTCATCTTGTTCTCCTTCTTTCTCTTTTTCTCTTTTTGTTTGTAAAGAAATATAAGGGACATTTTTTTCTGCAGGATAAATTAAGCGGAAGTGCAGTTTAGTAGATAATCCTCAATCTGTCACAGCAGGCAGACTTCTGTTTATATCTGAAGATATCTTACTACAGATTAACAGAAGCTTCATATGACCAGAACTGCTATTTATGATGCACAATATCAGTACTGAAGGAAAACATTCATTTTCTGGTATCACCCTCTGATTTCCAGGGAATTCTGTTGGAGGGTTGTTTTGGGTAAGCATGAGATTGGTCCTCTTTAAAATGCTTTTCTCGTCATCACTCGATAGAACCAGAGGTAAATGGCTCAGAAACCAGCTAGCCTTTCATCTCAAGGACTCACACTGTATTCCACGATGACATTCAGTAAAAAATACAATTTCATACATGATTACCTACATCATTTGGAAAGAGCTAGTGCAAGCATAAAAATAGATATCTTCTTCTCATGCCATTTACTTCAAAACTGTCATTATTCTCCATTTTTAAAAAATACTTTTCTTGCCACATATTGACATTTGTTTATGGTAATAATCCATATACGTTGGCTTGGGTTTTGTTAAAGTGTGATTCCTTTAATGTTTCACTGGCTGTCTGCAAACAGATGAAAATTTTATTTTTTGGAAGCAACACTAAGCTTCATGTGTAATTCTGAGATTTCACAGTTAAGCCTACACATTGTCTTGTGCATTAATAATTATGTGTGAAAATATCCTTCAAGAAAATCTGAAAAAAATATAACTGATTTTATAGATAAGAAAATTTGACTTGCATAGTAGCGTATGCTTAATATGTTGCATTGAGAATCTTGTATAAATAAGTGAAGTTCTATTACCTGCCATGACTTCGCAGGCATAAGAGCATAATGCACTGATGATATCCTGCCTTTGACAAATGCCCGTAGCACAAACCCAGCTAAGAGCAAAAGATCAGGTCAAGCACAGAGTAATGCTTCCCTGGGAAAGCCTCTTAGCTCCCAGAGACCTGCCAATGGAGATTTCCTATAATGAAATATTCCTGTGGAATTTAATGGGTCTTGATGGTTGTGGGGTTTTTTTGGTTTTTTTTGTTTTTTTTTTTTTTTTATCTATATAAACCTTTGGGCTCTGCAGCTACCCTACCACATAGAAAAAAAGTGGGTTTTTTAAGTTTCCAGCCCAGCCAATGTTTCATTTGGGACATCCTATGGTAAAACATTATGCAATTGAGATAGCCATTTGTATGGGAAGGTGTTTCCTTGATTTCTCTTACACTTAAGCAATCACTGAGTTACTTTTCCCCACAGCTGGCTTCCAGCAGCACCAAACTCTCCTCTTGATTCCTATGTAACAGAAGTCACATTAGAGTATTACCCAGTTATATAAATAAGAGGATATCACTGTGTATGAGAATGTATACCCGATATTCTCTCAGATGAGACTCCTCTATCAAATTTTAGTCACAACTGTACCAGAATCATAGCAGATAGAATTCTCACTGGTCCCTCAATTGCTTTCTCAACCTACCACTTTCACCCCTCCTTTACCTCAGTTTATCTCTGCCTGTTGGCAGATGCTGGGGCTTGTGAAAATATCTACCCACTATCTCCTTCTGCCTACTCCTTTTCCATATGGATGAAAAAAACTATTATCGTTTTCATATAAATTCACTCTCACTTTGAAGGAGATGGTTACACTTTCTGATCTATAAGAATTTCTAACACTTTGCATGACATGTTTAAAAGCAAAAGCAAAAAATTATTTTCTAGTTTCCAAAGATAAACTTAAATGATGTTTCCATCTTCTAACATACAGCAAAGAAAAAAAAAATTTTTAACTGGATTTTCAAACCAAGCAGGTTACTTTTGTACATTATACATTGAAAACTGGATTTTTATAAGAACTGTATTTTCAGAATCTCCTGCTGATTGCATTGGAACACATCTGACACAGGAATTCATTTAAATAGAATGCCCATAAAAGTAATATGCCTCCATAGGTGTATACATCAGGTGAACTGAGACTCTCATGATATACTTTTATTACTATCATTATAGTTTGGGCTGTAATCTAGTATGAAATAGAAACATGCAGTGAGCATTAGGTTTTGAGTCATCAGAATGARTATTGAGTCTAAAGCCTAAAATCAGCATGTTTAGAATGGTCAGTTTATGCTGTTCCATTCTCACAACACTTTTACCCTTCAGCTAAGATAACTCTTCATTCTGTCTATTCTACTGAGGGATATTTTCATCAGCGTAATCGTATTTAATAATTTTCTTAGTGCTCAATAAGTCTGTATTTAATATCATTCTGTGAAATAGGCTTTTCCTTCCCTAATAATTCTTACTGTTACCTGACTATACTTATTGGACTTGTTTTCTRGAAGTTGTGCATCTTTCTCTATTCTTCCTGCAGAGATTTAGTGKTTTTAGTCAACATATAGCACATGTAACTTGTTCAAGGAAAACAACCTCCACCTTTGATCCCTGAGGCGCACCTCTAATTCTGGTGAAGTTACTTGGATATCTATTTCTGTCATCGGTTGTTACATCTTGTCTAAAAAGAGATAAACAAACATGTATTTTTTACTGCCACAAAGCCTCCCAGGTTCTTGTTCAGAGCKTCAATTCACAGAAAACAAGTCCTGTTTTTAATGAGAAATTCCTTTATTTCGAGAGGGCCAGAGCAAGACCTGTGCGCCCTTGAGATCAATTTGCATTATGGTCTGTGAGCTGAAGTGGAGTTTAAGTACTTGATACATATTGTGCTAATTTTTTTTATAGAATAAATTTCACCCTGATACAGAGAGAGAGAAAAAAATAAAGAAGTGTTTTATACATTTGTTAGAACAGTTGGCAAGGATGTAGGTTGAAAGTTTTTTGCGAAGAGTAAGGCATTATGCAGTGTAAGAAACACTTTCTGAGGGTTCTTACTGAGTTATAATCTAACTTTGGGTTATTTCCCAGTTCTTACATAGGAACACACAACTACCTATAAGAAATGGTATTGGGTAGGTCCTGGTTTTTATGTCAACAACTGGCTGAATTCAGCGAGCCAAGCAGGGGATGAAGTTAGGGCCATCATTTGAGGAGGTTCCTATGACTCCTGAGATTTTCAGTAGTACCTATAGGGCAGGGCATTGATTTCTTAGTAGACATCATTGGGAAAATGGACAGTCAAATCTCTGTTTAAGGGAGTTTATGGTACAACAAATGTCCATGAAACACGTACAGCACTAGAGCAGTGAGGAAGCACGAACATTTTAAAAAGCTTCAGTTCCAAAATCCCTTCCTTAGCTATTTATTTTATATGTATATTTTCTAAACGCGTTTTCAAATGGAGTCAGCCCTTCAGTAGTGTCATATTCTGTTGTTTTCACAGTCTCTCTGCTCCTCTGTGCATGCCTGGCTGCAGGCAAGGCCACCAGGTTCAGACTCCAGCAGTGAAGCAGAGAATCAGAGTGGCCTCTTGCCATTCTCTTGATTGCTTGCAAAAATAATCAGATGAGTAAACAAACTAGTACTCCAATACAGTCTTTGTATCTAGGAGCATATGAGGCTTTACTGTTTGAGTGTCTGAACATAATGATAGAGAAGCTGCAGGGTACTGAGCAAGCTTCAACTGGGCTCATACCTGTCCATGGTGCAGGACGGTGCTRGGTTTTGACTTGAGTCCTTCATTCAGTTCTTTTTTTGAGGAAGTGGTAGTCATTGCTGAAGTATATAGGATTTAAAGTATAATTTTTAAGTGACTTTTGTAGAGTATCTTGACATACCTCACCGAGCAAATGGAGCATAAAGAGGAAAAGAAGGCAACGCTAATCCAAATCAACAACATTTTTCTCTTTAAGCTTCACACCCAAAAGCATGATTTGTAAGGTCGTGGAATATGAATCATATGGAAAATACTAGTTTAAAAGAATAATTTCTGATGCTATCTTTTCCCATAGTTAAGGATAAAATCGTATGTTAGGCTTACTCAGATTTTCAGAGTCAACCTCTTCTGAAGGACTTTCTAACATCGCTTGGTGTATTAACTACAGTGGTTTGCAATATGTGAATTTTGGTGTGCAAGTTATGGCTAAGTTTTGTAGTCGTTAAACCAAATGGTAAAAAAAAAAAAAAAAAAAAAGTTAAGGTCACATTTCTAAACGTACACACTTTCCTGCAGGGAATCAGTGTCTGTAATCTTTTACATTCATGTTGTTAATAACAAGATAGTGCAAATTTTAGTTTTTTATTAATTGTTTGACTGGTTGTTGGTTTAGAACATTGTATTTGGTAGCCTTTCTACCACAGGGATGGTTGCTTCAGGTTCCTCCTTTGAATGAGCTGGTACCCCAGCATGAAAGCTGGTACTTGATGTCAGTCAGCAGTGCAGCACGACAAGGGACATCTCAAAGGCAGCTTTGCCTTCATGCCACTCCTGAAATGCTCATGCAGCGTGACTATCCTGCTCCTAGACAGCTTTCAGCTCTGCGGAAACAAACTCTGGAGTATCTGAGCTGGTTAACATGAAGTGTTCAGTTTTATAGTAGCATAGACAATAACAATAGTGATAGTCAGAGAGTGCATAGATTGACATCATCTGTCTYGAGGTTTGGTTTACATAAATCTATTCCTTGTTATGTGAAAAATCTTCTGCTGAGAAACATCTTATTCTAGCAGTGCTCCGGGTGACTTCTATGGGACCTCTGACTTTATATGTGATATACAGGATGTGAAGGTATCGGAAGCTATTGTACAAGTAACTGCAGCTGCAGATTTAACACCAAACAGATGCTAGCAACCTTTACAGTAATTCTGAATGACTCTTCAGGGATATTCATGACCCTTTAAATCATTATTATTACATCTCTTACCATACAGTGCAAAAGCCTAGTTCACACTGCCAGTGCTCTACAGGAGCAAACCTTTTTATTTACTCATATATTGATTAACTCTGCTAGTAAAAATAGACATATTTACATGAGTACAAGAGTATTTTGGTGTTAATATGAGTTTTTTGAGCTAGGATTTGTGCTTTTTTAAGCTAGGTCTTGCCAGTTTTCCATTTTAGATATCTAGCTGCAGCATGAAAATCTTTCCATATGACTACTTGGATACTTACAAGCAACTAATTGRAGTAGTCACAATCCAACATTTCATGGCCAGACATTACTCTGTTCATGATTTTTGATGATGKTTTTTTTGGCCTAAGGACTATGCAAAAATATCAAATAACATCTACATGTAAACAATGCTGAGATTATARCTTTAAGTCTGTCAGAAACTTTGCTGGTCAAAGAGCTCTATTAATGTAAAACATTATTTTTCAGTTATAAGTTAAATAAGTTTAATTACTCCCAATTAAGCCCTGTATTGATGAAAGCATTGTTGTTGCAGTGCTGCTTCACAGGTAAAGTGGAGTAAGAAGTTGACAGGGGAGCTTTAGGCAGGACATTTGCAAAGCAGTACAGAAATATACTGGGCAAAAACACATCTTAATGCTCACAGTTGTCCATGAGCTGTTCATGTAATTAAATTATTTTAAAAGTAAAATATTGCAATGATGTAGGACAACATATTCCAAATTGAGTGAAATCATGGTTGGCTGAAGTCAGTGCTAGAATTAGAGTTGCTTTCAGTGAGGCTGGAATGATACCCTAACTTTCCTTTTGTTTTCCTCTAGTATTTTCAAAGGTCAGTGAAGTACAACAACTGACTTCTGCAGGAAATAACTCGTTTGTTTCAATATCGAAAAAAAATCTGCAAAGTATTAGAAATTAATTTTTATCAGTTCTATTACTTGGCCAAATATTGCAACTACTTAAACTTTTCTGCATACTCTGTTGTGTGTTATTTCACATGCAGAGCACGGAGTATGAATGTTAGGTCATGTTGGCCTCTAGGAATTTGAAAGTGTTAAACAAGTGATACATCAGGAAAGGATGTTCCCCTCCCTCTGAAGTGTTGCTAAGTTTTTAACAAAGACGAGYTTTCATTCTGCTTATAAATAAACAGGAGCTACGATCAACTTTTGTCKCTGTCAAAGAGTTTCCAAAACAAAGTTTTAAGACTTGATCCACAACAGGAGAAAGTTGTCCTAGTTATTAGAACTAAAATCCTTTTTTTATGTTGATGAACTGCAAATATTTTCATATAGCACTAAGATTTTTTCCTCTTTAACACTATCTGTTTACTATAGCTTCTCTGTATAGTACTTCCTTAGAATATGAGGTCAGAAAGGTGTCAGAGGGAACCATCTTGCCTATCAGATAGTTATGAACAGAAACCACAATCTTTACTGAGATAAAACATTAATTTCCATTACAAAGAGTTTTCTTTCAAAGCTCATGAAAGAGTTTTGGGAATTTCCTTCCTGGCTATGTTTATATGCAAGATGACAGAAAAGAAAAACATAGGTTAAAATAACTATTGGAGATTATTATAGAGGAAGTATTATGGTTAGATAATCTGAGATATGAGTGTGTTTGTGTAAACAACACACTTTGCAAGGGGAAAGAAGAGACACACACAGGGAACGGTATAAACTACGGTGCCCTATCCTCAGCTGGAGACTTCCACMTTATGCAGGTCATTTGCTTGAAATCCTCTAAAAGTTCATTTTCTGTTGCTCTATTCAGAGTGTTTGTAAATAATTCTTACAAAATCTGAGAAACCTTGCAGCTGCCTTACTCCAGATATCAAGTGTTCCTGCTTGTAGGTTCTCCAAGTTTTATCTCACTTTCTACTCCTTTTTTAACCATTTTTCATGTCCTTTCACATGAGTTCTTCACCCAAGCTTCTTTCTTGTGTGTGTGTGTGTGAGTGTGTGTGAGAAGAAACAAATCAACTTTTTTCCCTAACTAATAGTTTTGGCCTTCTAATTTGCTTAGAAACAAGATCCTACCTGCACAACTACATGGTGTGATTTTTCTTAAGCAGACCAGCTAAAAAGCAAACAAACCCTTTTTGCTGTGGTAGTTCCTCAGGGGCTAGGAGGGAGAAGAAAAGGTCAAGGATCCTGCCTGGAGAGACCATGAATAGCAACCGAAGGGGGAGTGGGCACGAACTTCAGTGTATCGCTGGCAGCGGAGCTTGTGCGTCTGGCAGGAAGAGGCTGTGCCGCGTTCAAGGCCAGGTACTTTACAATGCAGAATTTCTTTGCTCCCTAACCCGGGAGATGCTCAGTGCAGAGAGGGGTGCGGAACGGCGGCTCCGCGGCGCGCTGCAGCAGCAGCTCTCCCCCAGCACACACTTTCTGCCCATCTGCACATAAACTCCTTCCTCCGCCGCTAAGGTCTTTACCCACTTGCATGTCTGCGTACAGCACGCGTAGCAGGCGTGCAGGGTTTCACATCCAGCAGAATGTGTGGATAGACGCCGTGCATATTCTCTGACATGACCGACTCCACGATCAGCAAGCACTCCATATCTGCCCTGCCTTGTTCCATGGGCGCCAAAAGCGCTTTGCGCGTGGGAAATGCCGGCGGCCCTGAGCTGTGCAGGGGCCGTGCATCCCTGTCCTTGGTCCTAAATTCCAGAGCCCGGCACAGCCATGRTGGGGCTGCCGCGGCGGAGGCGAGCGCTGCCCGCAGAGCCGCCGGGCCCCAGGGCCGGCCGTAACGCGGCGAGGAACCTTCCGTAACGTGGCTCCAAATTCCATGAAACCGCCAGCATCCCCACGGCTGCCGCCAGCCCTCCCTGCCCGCCTCGCAGCAGCAGCGGCCATGGACGTGCAGCCCGGCCCGGGCGGCTGCCGGCGCGCGAAGAGCCCAGTGCCGCTATCCCAGCCCTCGGCATCCCCGCTCCAGCGCCGCGAATTTGCAAACGGCATCTTCACCCCCCCAGCCCTCCCTCTTCCCCCCAGCAAACAGAATCAGAAAGCGCATCTTACCGCTGGATGAGGGAGAGCAGCACAAGCGCCCGCACCATCATTTTGAGAGAAAATGCAGGATTCAAGAGTGCAGGGCTCCCCAGGCTTGTTGGATTTAGAGGAATCATCTCTGTTTTTCTCCCCCCCTCTTTTTTTTTCCCCTTTCCTCTTGGTTGCAGATGGATCCGTCCCCTTCTTAATTTTTTTTTTTTTTTGGTAGTGGTTCTCCCCCCCTCCCTAGCAGGTCCCGTCAGTGGGATGATACATTGCGCCCAGCTGCGGGAATTAATATGCAGGGGGGGCAGAAATTAGATCCGCACAAGCCCTTTGCAGATATAATCAAAAAATGTCAGCTCAGGCAGCAGGCAGCAGCATCCAGATGGAGAGGAATAATATAACGGGGAGGGAAAAAAAAAAAAAAAAAAAGACACATCCACACGCTCACGGAATAAAAGCGGCGAAGGGAAGGAGCAAYGCACACACATGCACAGGTTTACAGGATCACTCACGCATGCAACAGAATCCGATGCACCGGGAGAAGGAGTAAACGASAGGAAAAAGAAAAGAAAGAATAAAGCAATGGAGCCTCTGCCTGAATGCAGATTAACTCTGAGGTCAAAGTGGAAATGATGCACTCTGCTGCAGCACAGATTAACACATGCGTGGTGTCAGCCGGGGTGCTTTTTAACCTTTGATTACACATATGCAGGCAGCCTGGGTTTTCGTTTGGGGAGCGAGGAGGAATTGGCAGGCATAAAAAGGGAGGTTGGAAGGAAAAGCTTGCCCTACGCYGCTGAGCATATTCATTTTTCTAAACCGTCTGGAAACCCTGATTGCAGAGGGGAAGGAAAAAAAGGATGGATCAGGGGAGTGGAAAAGGGAGGGATGGTTGTTGCTAAGTAACTCAGGAAATGGGGAAAATAGCATTGGTGGAGTCGGTATGAATGAGGTGATTTAGTGTGCGATAGGATTAGGGAGAATATACAAGATTTTCATCTCCCCTCCCCCTGGTAATATCAGGGTAGACAAGTGCAGGAAATGCCTGCTGCAGAGAAAGGACACAATAGGTGAATACAAAAGCTGGGATTTTGGAACCGGCTTCCCAAATTCCATTGTCCAAACATGTAATTTCAGCTGCTACCAGGCAAGTACCAAAGTCAGGGAACCTTAGGGCTTCCATGAGGAAGAGTGTGTAGAGGCAGCCTAGGACCAGCACTTTGGACTTAAAAATTTTGTCCCCCAAATTTTTGCTGCCAGATCACAAAGCAAATATAGACAACGTCAGGCCTCCGCAGCCAGGCCTGCTCACAAACCAGAAGACTGAAGTGCAGATAGAATCATCAGGAGCTGGACCTGGTCACCTCATCCCACTTCGGTTTGAAGCCCATCCCTCTATTCAACCCAAGGAATTAAAAAAGAAAGATTTCTTTTAAAAAGTATCGTTAAAAGAATATAAACCTATTAAGCATTCCCAATTTTTCTTCTACTATCTCTGAATAGATATACAAGAATATATATGTATGCATATTCAAGAATCAACATTTGCTCCTGTTTCCCTTTGTTACCTGTGAACATGACACCTTTGTGATTTTATTGCTGTAATCTTTCTCATCTTCTATCAAAATATTTCTTTGAGGGATGATGATGTTAGACATTATTTTTTTCTGAAAATAATTCCAAGACTTCCTACAAAATTGTTATGTGGATCCTCTCCAGGGAGCCAGCTTATGATGATGTCTGTGTCTCTAAGCTCAAAGAAAATCTTGTTCTTCCTTACTGCTAAAATCCCTTTTTCCCGTGTATCAAACATTGTATGGTATGTTAACCAAGAAGACAAGAGATAAGAAAAAGCAAATGCAATAAAAGATAAAAGATATGTTATTTAAAAATATACACTCTCATTGCTAATCATAGGTTATTGAGAGGTTATTCATAGATTGCATTTATTTTTTTTTCTTCTACTTCATGTTCCCTATCCTGAAATCCTTGGTGTTTTAGCTTGTAACAGCATGTGTTGTTTTAGACAAAGAGTGAAAATGAAATGGCTAARTATTCTTGAAACTAGTCTCGCTATCTTTCAGGTGACATAGAATTTGGGTAAGGGATGACTTTGATTTTTATAGGCTGTATTAAATATGCTTTAAAAGCAATGAATAATACTTCTTCCAGGTCTAGGTGGATCAGCTCCCTAGTAATGATGTAAGAGACATTGTTAATTATATATGAACTAATCTTCTTTGTTTGGAAACATATTTTCATCCATAAATAGGATATCCTCATAATAGAACAAAAAAAAAGTCTTTAGAACTGCTTCAGTCTGCAAACTTCAAGCAATAACTTGTTTAAAGCTATATAAAAATACATAGTAATTATAATAATACTGATAGCATTTAGGCCATCCAAGGTTCCTATTGCATATTCTAGTCCTGGGGAAATATACCCATCCTGAATTCCTGAGGAAAATGGTATCCATCGCAAACATTTCTTAGACTAYATTCTAATCTTCAGAATAGACAATATTAGACTATAATCTAAGATTATATATATATTCTATGTTGGACTATGTTCTAAGCTTTGACACAATCTCTCTCTCCAGGGCCTATCTTCTAATACACTTTCTGCTTATTGAAGATGTATAAATTTACAGAATGGGCACAACTGCAAACTATATTAATCTTACAAATGGATTCACCTCATGGAAGAAAGGTATCTTATACTTTTTTCAGGATATTATACTGCATATATTTATGTACTTGTGTGTGTTTTCTTGCTATCTTACCAGTTYATTAGGTCACAGCTAAAGGCCTGTAGCGAGGTGGTTCTGCTGCCAGGTGGATTCTGCAAGTGGAAGAGCTCAAGGTTCTCTGGATTCGTGCATGCAAAAACATCCACGGATGTTTTGTGGAGGCGCAGCACGGACGTAGAGGGAAAAGAGGGTACAGTCTTCAGTGCCAGACTAAGATCTTAGATCAGAGATGATTATTCACTTCTTAAGGGAAAGGAAATTCAGGCWTTTCAAAGAGTGCTTTTAATCAAGTTGAACTGAACAACACTGTGAGTGTGAGGATTGCTATCAGTGTTAAGTAGATGAACTCTGATCCACAGTTCATTATGTATCCAAATACAGATTTATTTGCATCAGCAAACGTAAATCTAATTATTTTTTGTGACATAACTAAAAATAATCTCTTTTTTTAAGCAAAACACCTCATATCTCAGCATTGCATTCTTTTATTSTATTTCTAGATTATTATTGTAAGATTCCAGATGGATTATATTTTTTTATTGAAAAAATTGAAAAAGTGTAATATAAACATTGTCTGAATGCTATTAATTACATTATGATAATTAACTTGAGCTTCCTGGGGGAAAAAAAAAAAAAGAAGTAATATTTCTTTTAAGCAAATCATCAAGTTGAGGTTGACTTTTCAGAGGTTTCAGCCTACTGTATTATTACAGTAGCAATGTCTTGTGCTGTTTAGGAAGTTATTTTTTTTCCTTTTAGAATTATTTTAGACACTGACCATAAAAATGGGCATTCTTTTGCAGAATATGGGAAATGCACTTTTGCTGTTTCTGCTGCTGTTATGTAAATTGAATGTTTTTCAGAGAGATTTTTACTTGGACTTTTTTTATGTGCTTTCTTTTTCAAACAATCACTTTCTGAGTACCTGATTTACAAGAAAAAGTGCTGGTAGCCTAGATGCAACCACAACACAACCCCCCAAACTGTGTTTGTTTATGTGCTTTGATCTTGTTTTAGAACAGTACAGAAAATATGTTCTTGGCTAAGAGCTCTCTCACAGTACTTTGATTTACAAGCTTCTGTCAGCAACAGCTTTAACAAAAACTATTTTTACTATATGCATTGAGTATTCCCTCATAACACAATTCCTTCAGTAAACCGCTTTTCCCTTTCTCCCTCCCAGTGACCCTGAGCTTCCTCCCCATCCTGTAATATCACTGAGGTTATTTATGAAGTTGAGGAGGGAGTCATGCCTTATTTCTTCAATTCTTCTATTCAGTCTTTTCATTTATTTTGTAGAGCACGGTTTAATTTTTTATGCTTACTCTTCCCACCAATGGGGCTCCGGACAGTGCTAAACTTTGTTCATTTAAACTGTACCCAGCTACAATATTATTCTTATTCCCAGATGAAGAATGAAAATCYTGCAGGCCCAGGAAAACCAGATTTTTTCAGTTATTTGTTTTGCCCAATCTGTAATGCAATAAGAACAACATCAGGTTCAGCACAAATGCAAGACAAAAAAGAAAAAAATAACTGACCTTAGCTGTCTTAATATTATTAAGAATAATAGCTCAGCTATTGCTAACATTATTTTCTCATTAAAGACAACTCTTTTTCTGTGTATTTGACTCCATCTCATATCAGAAAAATGAGATCTAGCAAGATAAATCTGAAACCTTTACAAATGTAAAGAATGTTTTCTCCTGTTAGAAGAGGATGGTAACAGCAAAAGCCTAGAAAAAAAGGCAGCAGTTCATTCTCTCATTTTAAGAAGAGAGAAAAACTAGTCAATTAGGTGGGAAAGTGTTAATTAGCTGTTCAGGAGTAAGAATACACATGACATTGTAAATAGTTATAAATATAGTATTTATCATTTGATTTCCATGTCTGTGTTTGAGCTGCAAGATAGACTTATTTTTTGTCCACATTTTCCTTTATAAACTGCTGAATTAAATTATTTAAAAGGTATTAACTTCTATTCAGGAGATGTTTGTATATTTATGTCCTTTGTCCAATACATCCACCCATTTTACTGGTCTTCTTTTTCTTGCATGAATGTGAAATGTTCTCAATGAAAGAAAATTTAAAATGTTGGTTGTGAAAAATATTTCTCTTTTAGCTTGATATTGTCTAAGAATATATAAAAGCCGTTCAGCATATTGGCAATCCCTCCTTTCCTGCTCTTTCTTTCATAGAATTAAAAGATTGGGAAGCTAAATAATTTGGGCTCTGATCCTGCAAATATTCTCTGCCTGTCACATTTTCATAGGAGCATGGTGAGCAGGAAAGTAAAAGCTCTCAARAAACTAGGGTTTAGTTTTGGGTTGAAACCAAACTAGTATGAATAGTCATAATGCTCTGGCAATTTACACTGACTAAGGAATATGATGGTGCAAGACTGGCCATTCACAGGCAGTCTCATTGCTTTATGTCTTTCTGAGAAAAACTTGTAATCAGTGTTCTTTTGTGCTCAGCACTCTGGAATCGGGGTGTGTAGACATTGAGATTGCATAGAGAATGCAAATAAAATAAAATAAGCTAATAATACTAATACCATCAAATTAAGGACTGAGTGATGTTCTTGTCTATTCATGCAATATAATCATTTTTATTACTCAAGTTCTACTAACATGTTTAGAGATGAAATTTATTCCTTTCTTATCTGGAGTAAATTCTATGAGAATATAGTCAGTATCTCTTGAAATATTTTGGCAACCAAAGTCGCTGAAATGTGACCTTTTGGCAAGGCCAAGTCTTGGCAAGTTCTATTTGGAAGCAAATATGATTTATGTGCATTTTATCCAGAGCTGCTGGAGTCTATATTTTTTATCCCTTTTTTATTAGAACATGGATTTTCTCCGTGGCTTTTCTAAGATAATTCCGAAGAGTGAATAGATCTAAGCTATTGCAAACACTTACAGTCAACTAATTATTCTTTGTKTCTTCTAATGCTGTATCTGATGATCATGCTGACCTGCTTGAGTCATGCTGACCTGTACAAACATAGAGGTAGGTCTGTGCCCCACAGAGCATACAATCTATCTGGAAAAGTCAGATTAGAGGGGAAAAATCTTCCTGGGTCAGACAGCAAATACACAATAAAGCTAGTGATAAAATCTGAAACCACAGCTGATGCCAGATAGTGGTCCATGTGTATTGGCAGACTGGGAACACGCCTGCTCCCACTGGCCTTCTTATGTTGTCCTGAGTGACATTTGAGGAGCAAAGTAAGCATGCATCATTTAGGTCTACAAATCTGTTCTCCAAAAGTGATTTTTAAGCATTTGCTCTTAAAATGGAAGGAGGTTCTTAATTTGGAACCTTTATTCCTAAATATTGTCATTAATGCCCTGGATGATAAAATAAATAATGTTCTTACTAAATTTAGTAAGGATCTTATGCTGGAGGATATTTATTTATCATAAGATATTTAGCATAGCTTTTTAGACTAATTTTTACTGGGTAGCTCAGAAAAGATTTCCCATAACAGGAATCCTGAGGCACTGGGACAGCTCACTGAGTTCAGATAGGCCTAGGAGGTCCCTTCTCTGTGGTTCTCCATGAGTCATCAAGAAGTGCATAGCTAAAGACCTACCTTAAATAATGGGATGGAATTAAACTGACAATCGTTCAGACAAGCTTTTAGACATAAAAGTAAAAAGACAATCTTCCACACAGCTTTTATCTGTAAGAACTGATAGAACTCCATGCATTTAGTAGGGCAAAGGCCAATGAAAACATTTGATGCCACTTTAAAAAAAAAAAAAAAAAAAAGAAAAGACTGATGCATTTTTCATGATTTAGATGAGAAAATAATGAGGAAAACTACGCATATTAAAGGTAATGAGAAATTAGGCGTCTGAGATAAAAAGCAAATGGAGAAAAAGTAATGGAAAATTAGGAGTATTGCTTATAAGATCAAAAGAAAATGAAGGGAAAAAAAGCAATTTCTAAGGATGTTATGTAAAATCCGTAGCTTCTTTTCATCTCTGCCTCTCAAGTTCAGTTTTCTGATGTGAAAGTCCACAGCTAAGAAATGATTCTCAGAAAAATATTTCTAACATAATCCTGATTCTTATTATGTTTCATTTTATTTGGTCTTGTATTACTTATACTCAGAACTGTGTCTTCATTGGAAAGTTCTTCGAGTTGCAGGGACTGTAGCACTTTGATTTCTCTTTGCTGTTTGCTTACTACTTTTGTTTGTTTCAGAGACAGAGTACAAACAAATAGCAGCATTTTCTTTAATACTGTTCTCTTTTGCACCTAGAAATAACATGAACCGTATAATAATGAAATAAAAATGGGATCTGAATCATCCCTTTTCCACTGAAATCCATAGTGTATGGTATGAAATGCCTAGTGCACAGCGTATGGTATTATCTCAGTTGCAGACTAGATTCTAGCTTTTACCTATAGCAGCAGATTTCTATTTCTTCATGGTTGTAAATTTTAAAGAACTGTCATATCCCAAAATGCAAAATATATTTTAAATAGTAACTCATTAAGGGAAATTTATGTGATACATTTTTATACCATCTATGAATTTCCCTTAGTGGGTCAAATGTTTATTGACAAAAAAAAAAAATCTGTTACTCTGGAGGTTTATACTCATGTCTTTAACTGGCTACCTCAGATACACTGAATTACTTTCTCTTGTTAAGGTCTGTACAGAGACAGAAATTTTATGAACTGTAGAAAATTAGTATTTGACCTCTCTTCTGCTGTATGAAAMTTGCTGAAGTGGTACCAAAACCAGAAAATCTCTGAAAAATCTGTCATACACACATGACCACAGTGGCAGAGTGAAAGCCGAGGTCTGCGCGTAGCCCTGGGCTGTTCCTCATTGACTGGGAAGAGCCTGGCTGGACATGGCCGTGTGAAACATCCAGCTCAAAGCAGGGCCAGCGCCGAAATCAGACCCCTTTGCCCAGGGCCTGGTCTAACCAGGTCTGGGAAACGTCCAAGAATGGAAATCTCACAACCTCTGTTCTTGCAAGGCTTCTTTACTGACATAGTGAAGTACCTTCTACTCTACTGAGGCTTTCTTCTTGGCCTCCACCATGCTGTGAAGAGGCAGGGCCTTGGTGGATGCCAGGGCATGTTGACAGCTCCCATTTCTTCCCACCTTGGGCCAACCAGTCCCCAGTCCTCCCCACAGCACAGACTGGTAAAAAGTACAATTAATGGTTCTTTTGGATGAAAATGAAAACAGTACTTTTAAAAATACTAAGATTTTTAAAATACAACCACCACCAGATTCCAGTGACCAGAGTTTATGCATATTTTTGTTTTGTATCTGTTTCAAATTTTATGTGCTCAGTGTACATTTCTGTGATTAAAAAAAACCCATAAACTGCCTTTATTTTCAAATGCAAATAGTTTTGCAGTACCCTTATTTTAAAGGCTGTATTATCAGAGGGGCTGTTACAATGTGATTAGAAATAATGATTCCATGTATCAACCCAATCCCATTAAAGCAYTGGGAAAGGAAACTGAGCAAAAATAACTGAAAAATTATGTAGGTTCAAATAAATTTAAGCATGCAAAAGACTATTATGTCAAGCCAGGTTAAGATAAGAATGGTTATTATTAGCAATGGTGATTATTTAGCAATTGGGCCATTATTTAATTTGATAGTGTGTTAATAAAAACAAGGCAGCATTACCTAGCTTGGAGTCTGGAGGCCTTGAGATGCCTGTTGTTATTCAAAGCACTTAGACTAAAATTAATGTGAATGCATGTATATGAATTTATATTTATAAAAATGAAAACAAGAAAAATAGAGTTAAACCAACTAGTGAAAGAGAGATTAACTTTGAATATCCCTGTACCAACTATGACTGTCATATGTGTAAACCTAGTAGAAAATAAATTGCAAAAAGCCCCAAATTTATCCACTTGAAAATGAATTGTTTTGCCCTCTGACACAGTACCAGTGCACTTCTGAATTGATAGTGCAGGACACGGTTAGAAAGAGGCTCTCAAGTACTTTTTAATTATCAGTTTAGTTTTACAAAATCTCTTTTCTTAAGAATGCACTCTTACAAGCTATAAAGCAAGATCTATTTTCCCAAAAYTTCTCATCTTTTTCATCCAGCAAATATTGATTTATTTTGTCATACTTCTCCCAGAGAATAAGYACGAAATGAATGGGTTGTGCACTTGCATTGTGATCAGAACAGTYGACAGCAGTGAGGCCAAAATGAATCCCGAGTGCAGGCGAACCCGGTGCTTTTATATTTGGGTGTCTGGTAGGAGGCACCTGCATCTTTATTTAAACTGGCAATTTAAAATGAAATAAGTGACTGTTTCTTTCAGAGGTGCTTCTTAATGAAGTGTTGTATATTTTCAGAGTAAAAGTCTCAGTAGCAGAAGCAACTTGTATCTCTGTGGTAGCATGTTTGSATACCCACTAACAGAACGTTTATTTAGTTAAATATTATTCCCTGRGGTCTGTGAAACCGATCTCAAGCAAAACCCAGAAGGAAGTTGCATAGCTCCCCAGTATATATCCCAAACTGAATCCTCACAGACATCTGCAGACATGTAGGAAAGCGAAAATCTAGAGATTCTATTTTAAAATTTATTAAATAACTAGGTTTGAATTTTTTTATTTTATTTATTTATTTTTTAATACCTGATCTGTGTCTTTCCTTCCCCTCGTGAACTAGAGTGGAGATAGAGCCACCGTGCCTCCCCGAGCACGGCTCTGGAGCACCCAGACAGCTGCCCCGCTCTTCTCAGGCACTTTCCACCTTGCAGGATGAGGAGCAGTGCTTTGGTCCTCTCCTGCCAGCTCTCCCTCCTTTTTTAGGTACAAGGAGTGGAGGCAAGAAAGGAGAAAAACCGTCAAGATCATTCTTACTTTCATTTAAGCAAACCTTGTTTTTAGAGGCTTCTCCACTCTGGTTTCATAGATGTTTGCTCTGTGGTGCTGCTGCGTGGTGTAAATGGAATATATAGACAGGGAGAAAAAATAGTACTTAACACTGTTGGAAAGAGACAGCAGATGGGGAGCTTATTTTTCAAAATAATCCTCCCTAATGGACATTACAGTCACAGTCTCACAGAAGGAAAGAGGGGGGAAAAAAAAAAGAACTTCTCCACAGCAGCTGTGAAATGAAGTCCTGGGAAAACAAATAAACTAGGTTCTTTTAAACAGAAGGACCAGAATTCTTTATACATAAAGATATATTCCCTCATTTACATCCTTTTGTGTTGTTCAGGGATAGTTTAACTGAATTCTTAGATCCATTCTGTCAGAGCGCATTTGCAATCCTGATTCTTTTACACTGTTCCAAAGGAGGGACAGAAAATTTGTTAAAGAGAATTTTTCCTGGCATGAGAATCCCAAAGGTAATGCCAACCACTTAGCCAGCTTTATGACACTTATTCTTGTCTCTGTCCCCAACATAGAAAGCAGAATGTTGAAATGGAAAGATGGAAAGTTTTTTTTTTTTCTTGAAAGGACACCCAAATGYCCTTTGAATGGAATCCCTGTGCAAATATTTCTAATTGTTTCTCTTCTCCTTTTGGCAGTGAGCAAACTTCTAATCTGTAAAACTTCACAGAGTTCTAGCTCTATCCTCATTCATTTTTTAGGGTAATTGAATCATTATTTCTTTATTCTGTTTGTTGATCTGGCTAGTGCCTTTGTAGTGTCTAGAAGCTAATTAAAATCTTCCTTTTGTGTTGTAACATTCATTATAGCTGCTCACCAGTATTTCAGTTCTGTATTTGTGAGTAGACTATGTCTTTTTTCTTTCTTTCTTTCTTTTTTTTTTTTTCTCCACCACCTTCTTTTTAAGTCTTCCTATTTTCAGACTTTGGGTATTCATTTTTGATTGGGTCTATTAAATTGTATGGAAATAAACATGGAATTTCCCTGTAGCAAAATGTTACAGAATGAGCTTCAATACTGCTAAAATGAGTTAAACGAAGGGAATGCAACAACAACAAAAAATGCATGCTGGAAATAGGAATAAGAACAGATGGCCTAAGTTAGCATTTTTAGATGTTATATTACATAAAGTGGTAGGAGGGAATCTAAAAGGTAAATAGCAACCTATTTAATAATAGAAATGTTCTGTTGATGCTTTTCTACAATAGCAAAGCAAATAGTCTTAATAAATAGCAGTTATTCTCTACGCTTTATTTGTGTACAAAATGTGAAAATACCATTACTAAATATTATAAAATTCAGTATGAAACTAGTATTTAAGCTAAATAGAAATTGCAAGAATACCTACAAGAACTATGAGTATGTGCTCCCTGTGGCTTAAAACTGTTTTGATTTATTTGGAAGAATATATAAGTATTCATTGATTATTTCACATAATCAGATCTGCAGGACTCATTCGCAAATTAAATGCACAGCAATATCCATCGTTGTGGCAGAGTGTCTCCAATGAGGAAGAATGATCTCTAGTTTCTGGTTTGATGCTGTCTACCACACTTTGTACTCGATTTCTCCAATATCTCGCTCTTTATTTAGGAGCTCTTTTACTACTCAGAATTTTGTAAGGAAGCCAAGGAGCTTCTAGTTGAATTCAGCCTGTACTTACTTTATTCTGTGAAAAGCAGGGTAGATTCACATGCATATTCTGCACTGTGAAATATCATTCGGTGGAATGAGTGTGGCTAGATGCACTCTCTTTCTGTTTTTAATTATGGAAAATGGACAGGCCCGCAGGTAAGTGTTAAATTGTCACTGAYGTTGTGTTTAAGCGCAAAGTTATACATCTAAGATTAAAGAATATAGGTCATGCTCAAAATGGAAAGGGCAATACAATAGAAACAATGGTTCTGAAAGTGGTCCAGGTGATGGTTAAGAATCAGTTGGACATTAATTTCTAGTGAATTCCTTTGTTTGGCAGCAAGAACAGGACCCTTGGTGTCTAAGCAGGGCGTGTGTATCAGTAATGAAACACAAGGTACTGAGTCACTGAAAAAGGTTTGAATGAAGGTYGTGGGAATGATCTGAAAAGGAGCTAACTTATCCTCAAGTGAGGCTTACTTAATTCTATCTATTTGATTTATCCAAAAGTAGATTAAAAAGGGAGACTGCATGAGAGTACAGAAATGCTTGGCAGGAGGAGGAGATTTCTGACAGTAGATGGTTCTTAAATTGAGCAGGGAAAAGGAGACATAAAATCCAATGATAGGAAGCTTAGGTCTGATGGACATTCTTACTGAAAGTAAAGTAATATATATTGGTGTGGAAAATTAACTGAGTACAGCTTACCTTATTGCTACTGCTGGCTCTTTATCACTGCAATATTGAAGCAAGACTGAAGGTCTATCCTTACTGCTGGGTTATGGTTTGAGCGAGTGTAGAGGTTAGCACAGAAGATAACAGGTAGTGCCTGATGAATTTACTAGGCCAGACTAGATGGCGGCAGTGGCCTTCCTTTACTCAGGATCTAAGAAATAAAAACATGAGAGTAAAAATGGGCCAATCCCATCTCCTGGTTTTTATTTTACTAAATTACGAAGTCCAAAATGGCCTACAATCCTTTATCAAAGAAGTATTCACTTAATCCAGGATTTGGATTTACTTTGTAGCTAGATGCAGGTGCTTCTAACACAAATATTTTGAACAAATTTAAGAAGTAATAATATGAAAGTTTCTTCCTAAATCGCTTAAATTCATCATTAACCGAAGTCCAAAAGTGTGCATATCTCTTATTCAAAAATATAGAAGGGAGAATTTTTTATCATCTTACATACTGCTTACCTACCTTATGAATCCTGCAGGTAGACCCCATCAGTTTGGAATGATTGACTCAAAGTTTGGTGCAAAACGTCACTTGTGCAAGTTCCTACATGTGAACTGCTAAACCTGTGCTTACTTATTTTCCTTCTCCTAAATAGAGATGAACTTAACTGAGAAGCATAAAATACATATACGCTGGTGTTTCATATTGCTTTTAACTCCCCCGCAGCCGGGGCTGTTGGTTGCTGTCCACAGCACCTCAGAGGAGCTGCTCCAGCCCCATAGGGAGGTCTGGCTCTGACTCCCACTTCAAAAGACTAGAGTCTATATCTAATACAAAGGTTCTATTCAGGTCCTCACATCCTTTTTGGATCTGAACACTGAAGTGAAATGTAAGAACAGAAGATGAAGAACGTGAGAATGAAAAAAAAAATCCGAAATACACATTTGCCTATTGAGCTATCTAGCATATAATGAATCTGCTATCAAAACATTGTTTGAATAACATCTTCAAATGGAAAAATTTAGTATTGATGTTAGATAATATTCAGTAATTGATTAGCTAAGAAACTTTTCTTACTTACGGAGTTAATGCTATTGCTCCATTCCTGTCTAAAATATTAAACATATTTCACTAAGCCACTTAATTTAGCTGTAATGCATCTTTCCAATTAGATCAGACCTGAGCAGCTGCTCAGAATCTGGCCATAAAACTTTTTATGACTGTGCCTGTCTCGCAAAGACAATCAGATGGTTTCATTATCTTCACTGCTTTGACCAAAGTAATACTTCATTACATTATAAATAGTCATTTTCCTTTACCTTTTGATGTCTTTGCCTTTCAAAGAAAATGTCATTTACAATATGCTAGTTAAAATGTTATAGGAATCAAAGTTCTTCYGTGAACAGCTATGCTGGGTCACGTTCATCTGTTCCATTGAGATGAATAGACAAATGTTTCATTTATGTCATTTTAAGTTTTGCTTTTAATATCATATATCATATTCCTATTTTATGCCTTCAAAGGAGCTTTTTTTAAATAAGAATTGAGTATTTAAATTATGAAATTTCTTAACATAACATTATTTTCAAGTGCTATGAATGAGGTTCATCATGAATGGATTTGTCTACCTGAAGAAACTGTCATTGATATCAGCAACTTTTTCTATACCAAATATATTTTTCCAAAATGTATTTCCTGTTGGTTTGCTTCCATTTATGCTAGCAATATTTGTGTAAAAGCATGGGCAAGCATTGATGAAAGCAGGATTCGCAGAAAACATAGACAAAGAGGTTTATCCAGATAAAGTGTGTGCTTTGATTCATTGAATAGATATATTAGGGACTGCTTTAGAGTCCATTATAAAATAGAGCTGTGCTATACTCAGATCAGAAAACCAGATTACAGTCAGATCCTCATTTCACCTGAACCGATAATGTTTGTAAGCTTTAACAGTGCAACAGGAAGAATTTTTTTTAATTTTAAAGCAGTTTTCAGACATCTTTTACAAACTTTATAGCCTTTCTTTCAGGTATTGCACAGACGTGGCTAGCTCCTCACTGTTGGACACTTTCATACACTTTCATAGTGAAATGTCTCTCCTTTAACAGCAATATCTCAGAGTAGGTTAATGGAAGTGGTGGTGGTTTTTCATGAAATTATATTARCTTAGTTGAAAAATGCCTGTATCARTTCCACAAATATTCCCCAAACAAGTGATCAATTTTCTTCAATTCCATATTAATCTCTGAGCAAATGTGGCAATTATGATTTAGCACAGAGCTTCATTGTATTTTCACGATGTCTGACCTGATTTAGTTCTTCTTGCACCATGTATATTTTCTTCTTGATACTGCTTTATGACACTGCAAGGAGTTATATATCATAATTAATTAAAAAAAATGTTCAGTTATTATTTTATGTACAGATGTTCAGCTCCTAGAAGGCTCCAGAGACATAAATGGTGCATTTCCAGGAAGGAATATTTTMTCTTACTGCAAAACAATTGCAGAGGACAAAATTGAGGTAAAGTGTAAACAGASATTACAGGGAAAGCAGTAAAATAAAGCTAGATAAACAGCATGCCATGAAGGTTTTCAGCACAGAATATTTTCTGCACCTACGTTTCTGGAAATTTTTCAAACCCTTTGCTCTGTGCTTCTACATCAAGTAGCTGCTGCAATCATGGATCTGTCTGGTGCCAAATCAATTAACTTTTTCTTTCCTGTTGACTTGCAGCTGGAAATGTGTTTGTGATAGGTTTTTGGGTTTGTAAACATGATGACAGTAAATATGCATGGCTCTCTATTTATTGTTTGAACATTAGACTGTCTTCTATGGACAAGAAAAGTGATGGTAATGTGCAAACTCTTTTCAAATCCTTGGATATTGGTAGCATAACCTTGGCAGCGTTTTGCTTCCCTGCCTACCTTTTCATTTCCTACCTGCCTTTTAACTTTATTTCTATTCTCTTCTTTCTATGCTGCCGCAATATTCATTTTCATTAGAAGCAGCTTCTTTTCCACTATTCTGAAAATAGAGCTTAATACAGAAAACAAGGGAAGTGAATTCTGGACTCTTTTTTCTTTTCTTTTTCTTTTTTTTTTTTTGATCACTCACTATTCACGCTAAAGCTTGTTTCGAAGTTATGGTGCAAACGACTGGTTTTATGCGGGAAGGAAAAATTAGGATGTTTAAAAACATTTCAGAGTACCCTAGATGAATCACAGTGGAAAAAATAATAGTATTATAACTAGACTTACAGAAGTTAAAAATGTATTAAAGCATGTGTGCTTACTTTGGCTGCAATCAGAAGCTGTACTGATATAACATTTTACTGGAGTGTATATACAAACTGCGAAAAGTCATATATTTTCAATAGAAAAGAAGTGAAAGAGTGGTAACATTCCTAGGGTAGGGTAGAAAGTTAAACTGAATTTTCTCACATATTTTTATTAAAAGATAAGAAATTTCTTATTAATATTAATAGCTTATTTCTTTATGAGCAAATTTAAATAGGAAATTAAAACTCTGAAAATTATATCCGGTTGTTGAAATGGTTTTATTTCAGGCAGTATTCATTTAATTGTATCTTGTTCTTTCATATGGCTTCCACTTTCAGTTCACACTGTGTTTTACAGACAGAGCTTTCCTTCCACTGGTCAGGTTTATGGTCTCCTTTTGGTGCTAGAGAAATCTTAGTATATCATTTATCATTTCTTCTATAAATAGGATCTCAGCACCTCTTCAGCTCGAAATCAAGCTGAATCCCCTTTCTGAGTGTATGGCATCATGGCAGGAGGCACTGCATGCAGATCTGGCACTTCTAATCAAATCATCATTTCCTCTATCAGTTTGGTAGCATTATTAAGTGACACTTACAAGTAATCTTGATGATTAAATGAGCGGTTCTTCACAACAAGCACACGTTTTTGTTTTCTATGAAGAATACAAATCAACATATATAAAAGTTCTGTACTTGGTTTATCTGTGCCAGGTGTAAGAAAGCTGGTACAAATTACATCCTTCCTTACCCAGCCCTCAAATGGCTCAGTCATTTGTAGCATACATTCCTTTGCTGGTTTATTTGATTTTGGGGACTTATTTTGCTTCCAGATTCACATGCTGTCAAATGGAGACAGTTCTGACAATAACTAGGAATAGTTATTTTCATTAGTAAAATAGAAAATAATAATATTAAAAACAAAAAAGGAAGTAGACTACACTGGCTCAGTTAATCCCACTGGTATCTATTAGAGTTGTAAGCCATCCTTGTGGTATCAGATGGGATCTAAATCTTTTTCTACAGTCATCATGTAAGCAAATGGAAACACTTCCTTTCTCACTCAGATCTCCCACTAAATCTAAATGCTCTTCACTGTAAGGAAAGAGTGTCTTGTTACCATTCTTGTTCAGTATATGATGAAAAATATTAAGAAAACACGAGAAGTATTTGACATTTCAGTATCTGTTAATATATCATGATCTGGCTCATTTTCACCAAACATTGAATACATAGCCTCTTAACCCTCTTAACTAAGGATGAAATGGGAGAAACTCACTCTGTGACGGATTTTTCAAGTWCAAATTTATTTTGTTTTCCTTTGGTGTACAGGTATTATATTGAATTTTACTTTCTGCAAATGAAGGTCTTTAGCAGCTACTGTGAGAGATTCCATTTATTATTTTGACAGGTACGATTTARTCATAAAGGAACAAAACCAAAGACATGTTTTCAGAGAAGGAAACTGCATTCACAGCTTCATCTATATATATTTTATGATTGTTGAGTGYTGTATTACTGCTTTAGACATGTTTATCTTGTTCTTTGATTGAAAGACTAGAATTTCTATTTTGAAACGTGGAGTTTATTTCAAATTTTGAAGTCAATCTGAGAACTGATTGCTGTCATATGAAGGTAACCCACCTACAAAAATGCTAGGTAGCTGCTTACAATAGATTTTCAGAACTCTAAAGCCTTAAATGTTCATTCCTATAGCAATAGCATTTGCTAGTTTTATAAACTCAGATTTGCTTCAGACATACAGGGTTTATATAAAAATAATAGGCAAACTTGAGGTACTTTCTACTCTAAAAATACAGTGAAACATTTGGACTCGGAATCTGCCCCTGTTTGTCCAAAAGCTGTTGGACTTTGATTTCATTCATGACCTCTTTTCCAGATACCTTATGCAGCATATATTTCAAGAACACCTAAAAAGGTAATTGCCATTTCGAACGTACCAGCTTCCAGTGTGTGCAGGTGGTGGTCAAAGAGTGGTGAGGTTGTGTCAGATTGTGCACCCTCAATATTTAGCAAGTGGTCATCCAAGTGTCAAGAAGTCAAGCAGTGGATGAGCAGCCCAGCAGTGGAGCTCCTCTAGTCTGCAGGCAGACAGGGAGGAATGCCAGCCGTACAAGCTCCAAGGCTCGCATGCCACAGAGCAAGCCAACCAGCTTGATTAACACCTGGCAGAAAAGTGCCATACGTATAATACTATAACTACATGAAATTTGCTGAATGTAAGAAAACATATGGTGCATTTTACTTATCAGTGAGATTTTTTTCTTTTACATCAAAAATGCAAAGTTACCTGTTAGCCTGTGCCTCTCTACTCATTCATATTGTTCCATTAAATATGTTTATTTTCCTGTTACTTACTCATCCTTTGTTACTTTTTTTTCTTTAGACATTGTGCCTTTCTTTATAAGGTATTAACACATTTAGTCACATATTTCAAGACAAGCTTTTTAAAAAAATCCTAAATGATAGATGGGATTTCAAAAGTGATTAATGCTGTGGCACCCACCAAAGAAAACTTCCACTGACAGTACATGCCTTATTAAGCCGTCAGAACTGACTGTTCACTATCTGACTTCACAAGTTCTTTAAAATAATACAGAACTATAGATATTCTGTTCTGTTGGCTGGGAACATAGTATTTTTGTTCAGATGTCTATAAGAATATTTTATTTGATTGTTCTTTTCATAGCTCAAATTCAATTTTAGAATATGTTAAAATTATCTGCTATATTCTTGTACCAACTGCAAAGCATATGACATTCTGGAAAGCTGAAACTGCTAAACCTCTTATGCAGATTTTTTTTTCCAAATGCTATCTCTAATTTTAGCACCGTTATCATTGTTATCGTGCAATTAAACAGGGGCATATACAGCATGACCTGCAAATAATGTATCTGCAAAGGGTTTTTCTGCAAAGGGTTTTTCCCTCCTACAAGATTCTATTTCAAATGTTTCATGAAATCAGAAGGTATGCAGAAGTTATTCTAAGCTACTAGCCCACCTACAATGTGTCAGTGTGGATTGCTGAAAAGTGCTATTAAAAATGAATTTAAGAAGGTGAAGAGGATAGGAGTTGTTGTGACGGAATTTGTAAGCTGTTCAGCTTTATGAGTCAGTTAAAAGCAAAAAAAAAAAAAAAAAAAAAAAAAAAATAGAGAATGTATTTTTTGAATCCACAGCTTCCCCAAAGTATTTTCATGAATTATTATTTTGCCAAGTGCCAGATGGTCAGTGACTTATCTGAAGGCTTAGAAAATTTAGTGAAAAATGACATTCATTTGTTTCTGTCAAATTCCGATTTGTGAATAATTTGAGGTCTTTCTATCATTTTTTGCTGTGCACTGAGTGAGTAAATGAAGAGATTTTGCCGTGTCCTTGTTGTTTTTTCATGTYGTTGGGCGAGTATTCATTGGGGTAGCTGGAACACCCAGTTGATGGGGGGACAGTATATGCTAGATGCCTGACTTATCAGTACTGCATCATAGGATAAGTAAGGATAAGAGCTGAGATAAGCATGACAGGTATAGAATTTAATAGCGTGTTATTCAGCACACTTTGATGGCATCAAAAGAAGACAAGTACAGTATCCCAGAGAGCGCTCCGGATAAGTATATGAAGGATGGAGGCAGTAAAGAGACTGACAACTATCCTTCCATTTCCTTTCCCTCCAGCTTCCCTTCTTTTTTCATTCTTATATTTCAGCTTTTGCAGTTCTAAAAAGGTTTTTGATTCCTAAAAGTCTTGAGACTAGCACTACTGATTGTCACAGAGCCCAGAGACCTGATGCAATGGTGTATTAAAAGGTGGCAGTTCAGAAAGTTTAAATATCTGGAAATTAAAGTCCTGTACTAGAGATGAACATTTAATAATTGAGCACAGCCATGGAAGTAATTGGCAAAACTCCATTGCTTCGCTCCTGAGTACTCTCTTAAACATCCCACTGTAGACTAATGAATATTATTATGGCTTTCTAGTGGAGATTTTCTTTAACTAGAGGATTTGAAAGAAGAATAGACRTAATCTTCTCAATGCTCTGAAACAAGTTCGGCCCATAGAAAGTGTATTTTCACCATATCTGATACAGATTTTCTTCTCTATCTCAGCTATGTCCTTGCTGCCTGGGTGCTTGTACAGCCGCAGTGAACTCAAATCGAACTTCAGACTTGATAAAATATTGTATTAGGAACCTTGAAGGTGATATGTAAGGAAGACAAATGTAGGAATATGTAATTAATTGTTCCAGTCTTTAAAATTCAAATGATTTCTCTTTGTTATTGTAAGTAACACTTGTCTTTCTCATTAAGTRGAAGACAAGAAAAAGAGTAGATGATTGAAATGAGTACAGTCAGAATAAAACAAACAAAAACAACTAACAAAACAAAAAGGAAAGTTGAATAGCCAAGAGATGAAACGTTAATGAAAAAGGTGAGCATAATGAGCATTTAGAGGCAGTATTTAGAGCCTGAGAGGTAAATCTTAGGTAGACTTGTTTTTATTTCATAGTGAAATCATTTTAATAAAGCAATATTTTTGAAGTCACTTTGGTGGTATAAGAATCTGCGATACTTAAATCTATCTTCATGCCTATTAAAGGCATTTCATAGAAAGATATCTCCTTGTAAGGGCAGGATCTGTCTTTTGTTATGTTTTCTTTTCAGTGGTTTGSACTTGGCTTTGGAATTGGGATTTASATTTCACTTTAGGTTCCRGGTGCTATGAAACGTGCTAAAAATAATATAATAGAGAGGACTGTGGTAACTGAAAGAGTAAATATCTGTAACATTCACTGATGCTTCAATATTTTAACAAATTGTGTGCACGGATGGAATGTACTCCTCATCACAGGAAGACTAAGATGTTTTTAAGCTTAGCTCTATATTCACAAAGATACTATCATTTAATGCTTTCTGGTCCACTGGAATCAATAGGAGCTAGACCACAGAATAATATTAGACATTGGGGCCAAATGTCTTACAGACATTGACAGCAGAGAATRTAATTGAAATCAGGCTCCTAAAGGTCTAAGTGAATGACCTAGCTGGCCTTTGCTCTGAAACAGACTTAGCAAGAAAGGAAGCCACTATGTATTTTTAGGCAGTACAAGTGCAACGTTTTTAAATATCTGTGGTTCTCAGGTGTTCTAGATATTTTCCTGTTAGAGCCCGTTATTTATTTCACTGTAGTTGACTTTTTCTGGTACTTTGGGTTTGTTCCAATGACAGGAAATGCAGGAAACTTATTTATGCTCTAAAAAAAAATAAATCTTGCACTTATCATGATAGAATACAGAATGAAAAGTGGAATAGTGGAATTACATGAGCTCTGTTGAATATGTACCTCGTAGTTTAGAAAAAAGATACAAGTATCCTAAAAAAAAATCTGTGATCTTAGCTCAAATAAAAGAGAGAAAAAAATGARCTGGCTCTAAAGTTAATTATTCTAAGGGCAGGAGGCATAAATGGAAACTGTATGATGTTCCACAGCAATATCATAACCCACATGACAGCACTGTGCCCAAGGATAACAGGGAGGTAACATTCATTAGATATATGATTAATGGGGACATTGGTAGTACTGATGGATCTATTATATAAAAAGAWGATAATTAAAWAGTATGAAAGTCTTATAAAAGGAAGAGAAAAAAATAAGTAAAAAAATCTGCTCAGAATGGTGTATTAATTTACTGTCCTGTTGAATTTGTATTCTGATACTAGTATCACTAAAGGTCTGTGTGCCAGTTGCGGGTATTTAGTGTGTTATTTAATTTAAAGCTATGATTGACTTCTGGAAAATCTAACAAGCATTTAGTTTCATTTATTAACATCTAAAGATGCAGTATTCATCATCAGTGGCTTTAATTAATGTTCCCCTTCAGCAGTGATATACAGCACTTAGGTGACCTTGACAAGGAAACATTCCACACTGTTAAACAATAGACATTCAAAAGATTATTTTGATTTCTGCCTCCGCCTGATTCATTCATTCCTTTGGCAAAACTTGGTAGAATAAAGCAGGCATGCATGCAATGAGGCAGTTCTTTGAATTTTAATTCATTTTGCTTTAACTTTGAAAGTGAGGCTTAGCTTCCTTTGAGGGAGGTTTATTGCTGTGTATAGAAGTCATTTCCTGACGATGAGCTGAAGAAAAGTTACAAATATTAATAACTATATAGTACTTGTTTATAAGAAAAAGCTGCCTAAGTTGAGTAAGTATTCTCTAGGCTATTTTAGAGGAAGTTATTCGCTAAATTTAATCAGGAGGCCAGGGAAAACAAAATACTGTAGACTGTCATTTAACATGGATGTCATCCAAAGGTAAAAAAAGAAGCTCAATAGTGATGAGAAACCCCAAAGAAATGCATTTTTGTGGTTAGGGCTTTAATTTAACACATAATATTTGTTAAATAATRTAATAATAAAAACTTATTAAATAATAATACAGAACTTAAAGGAGAAGGAAAGGATCTCATATTTATTACAGAAAGAAGAATGTTTTGCTTTGAAGATTTATTTATTAATGTCTACAATTTCCTTGATCTCTTTCAGTCATGAAAAACATGGGATGAATTCCTTGCATAGTTATTACATCTGTGCTAATCACATGGAATGGAGATCACTCATTCTGGACACAAATAGATTCCTTCCCTCATAATAATTCCTTCTTGGTGTGTACTCTCTTCTGGATCTGCAGCCATTGAAAGACTTGCAATAAGAATACCAAGAACCATGAGACACAGGACTTGCCTCCTCTGTGCTCAAAATGTATTTCCAAGCCTTTTGATCTTATTTTGCTCACCAACCACTGTAAAATTTATCAAGATCCTGTGCCAAAAGGTGCAAGTTAAAATATTCATTTATTCCCATGAATATTGGCCTTCACCTCATTTTACCCAGGAGCTATTTCCTGGGAAGAGAGGCATGGTGCTCAGGTGCTGGCACTTTGGTAAATCTTCAGAGGCTATTTGGGGTCTGGCAGCAGAGCAGGCTGGTTAGTTGGTGGATGTTGGTTTTAGCTGCTGAGAAGAGAGGGAGGAAAGTGCTGTGAATGGTATGTACAGCAGGAGTGAAGTTAGGATAGATGAAAAGTTTTTTACTTGTATTTTATTATCATTTGGGTATATAGTATAAAATATATAGTTTGTGCAGCTAGCAGTTCTGCTGATCTGGACTAGCCTGTTTGAAAACTTCACTAGTTTTTTTTTTAAAAAAAACTCTATTCAATTTTGTTTCAAAGATATTTTAGTGTGACTTGTTAATAAGTTTCCCCAATAGCGTGCCTTTGAAAAGCTCACAGCAGGACTACTGCRTTTTTACTATACATTGAAGTATGGTATTAGTAGGTTTTAACTTACTTTATTCAGAAACAAGAAAGATTTTTTTAAGGAATTGGCATTCACCTGGCCTAATACTCRAGCAGTAGCAAATCTGTTAGGTGGAAGAAGTGATTGCATTATATCAATATATTTGAATGTCGAAGAGGGTGCTAGATTCAGGAGATACATCTAGCTGGGATAGTTCTGGTGTTGGTTAAAAAACTTACAGGGATATCTCAAGTAATCTGTCTTATGAGACGTTTGACTGTTTCAGAACATCATCTTGGCTCTTCTAAACAGCTCTTGCAGCTACTTGCTCTTTTTATCCCTAGTAACAAAAGCTTTTTTGGGGAAAAAATACAGWTTTATAGTATACAAAAAGTAGTCAATACCTGCCAATTTGTAAAAGAAGGATCAATAATAAATTATAATGAAAGTGTTTCCTTGGAGCAACTGTGACGGGACAAAGATGATTAAATTAATATGAGTCATAAGTATGTTTTCATATTTTTTAAAAAAAAAGTAAATCAACTTATTTAGATACTTCTAGAGTCTGTTAATCAGACTTGTTATCTTATTTGGTAGCCCCATATGTATGGTGAATCCTAACCAAATACCAAAGTTAAAACAACTCTCTTTTCTCTGCTAAAGATCTATTTGGRGTGGGGGTAAGCCTAAATAATCTTCCATCTAAGTGACTCTAATCTACCTCTGTTTTCTCTAGTGTCTCTAATGTACCATGACTTCTCATGCACACTGCGCAGTCTTCATCTGGAGGCAATCAGAATTAATCTGGATGCTTTGTGCTTTTTGCTCCCTTGAAACCAAGGCTTCTTCTGGGGTCCAAGGTAAGTAAGAGCGTTTGCTGTTTCTCCTAAAGTCTTATGTCTTATTGCTGCTCTTGCTGGGATGAGTAGCTTGTATGTCATTACAGAATTAAGTAAGACCAAATAAAAATAATGCAATGCCTATACAATGCTTTGTATAGCCCGTTTCCGCTAGCGTGTTTAGCCACAGTCCTTCCGTGCAACCAAGCCGTAGGAAGACGGATCTGTAGATGGCAGAAAAGCACCAACTGGAAGAGAAGTGAAGGAAAGTTTTTAAGTAATTGAGATAATGAAGCTTTCCAAGAAAAAGATAAGACAGACTCATTTAGATCATGGAATAATGGAGATAATTCCCAATGCTTTAGTCATCTGTATTTTTAAACTAAGTCAGTGTTTAGTAAGAAATATTTAATTAGAAAACTCCCATGAAGCTCTCATTATATAATTTTCTCTGTTACCTTGTTATTATAAATCTCAAAAAGTAAAATAACCAAATATTAGTGTTAAAGTAGTAAAGCAAAGGACACACAAATAATTTTGGAGTTTTAAAACTGGTGCTTAGGAAACAGAATAGGCAAAAGTATTCCTTAAAACTGAAAAGGAAAAACAGCTTCTAAACTAATGCCAATTAGACTTCTTACGTTATTTGGCGAATTCAGTAGCTCTGTTCAACAATTAGTGAAAACTTCTTATTTCATAGATGATGTTGATTTACTGGCATTCATTTGAAATATGTTAGGATTTATCCATATGCTTCATTATTACATAAAAATCTGAAAAAAATTATAAAATGTATTATATCATAACTCCATTTAACTCTACTTCAGAAAATTCCAAAGTCTACCGTTCATTTAAAATCTCTGCTGTAATGTCTTTATACAAACTGTCTAGCACCAGTGCTGTACTGTTATACTGATTACCCTGAAGCTATCTAAATGTACAAACATTGAAGTCATCCAATAGTTTTTCTGTCACTCTGTATGTCACTACAGATGAAACTTCCTTTTAAAACAGCACCCTTCCCGCTCCCTTTTCCATGTTTTYAGTTGTTTTCAAGCTCAACTTCATTGAGAGCAGATATCTCCCCAAAATATGTTAAACCACTTAACCTTTCAGTGGCAGCAACTCTTAAGTAGTACACTAACAGAAATGTGTATGACTGTATTTAAGTGTATAGAAAGGCACTATGATAAATGTTGAGCTGTAATGTGTTTCCTGGAAGACTGATTGAAAGTCAAGGTATGGCATTTCTGACTTTTGTTTTAGCTCTAACTCATTGATACATTTAAGAAACCTAGAGAATTAACTATTCCTGCTTTAGCTTTATTATCTGTGAAGTGAGTGTAATAATACTGATTTTACCTGAGTTTTCTGAGATTGCATTAAAGAGAAGAAACATTTATAATCAGCCTTATAAAGGGGTACAATAACAGCATGACCTGGCAACATTACAAGAATTAAATATGTTCAATGTGAAGGAGATTCTGTGTCCAAATGAATTGCCAAATGCTCTTTGCAACATAGATCTGAAGGAAGAGAGTAGGTTAATTTGATTACTGTATATATTGGGATGATATTTGAAAAGAATTGAAACAGAAGTAATTCAGTTCTAAACCAACTTTGGGAGAATTTGGTTGTTTATGAGGTGTGTTTATGCATTCACATAATTAAAATGGCTTATTTTTAATAATTATTTAGATTCAAAATTCTGTTCTTACATAACTGATGAAAAAGTACTTTATTTTTTTAATCATGATTTTAGTAGTTTAGGAAGGTAAAAATAATTTGCTGTGTGGCACTAATCATCTTGTTGAAGAGATTTTTCTGAAAAGACAACACAGAAAACTTAGCTSTGTTGATTAACGAGTCTTTTTCTGAAGTTTGTGAATGACATCATATGTATTGAGAGCTTGCAATCATATGCTTTAATCACTYGCCTTAAGAGTGTTTATGCTTATGTTTTGCCTTTCTGATTGCTGACTGTCAGTGGTTTGCTAAATCTCCTCTTTAAACACATACAGTCATTACTAGACTTTGTAGTTAATAGTGTGAGTTTTCTATAAGAAGTTTTCCGTCATGATGCAATAATTGTAGTGAATGTATAAGCTAGGGCAGTGTATTATGGAGCAGTCCTGGAACTACCTTTTTCTAAAACCTTGCCTGTTTCTGTCAGGGTCACCCTGAACCCAGGAAAACTGCTCTCTCCATGATTAAAGAATTCACACTCATTTAGAGCAGTTAACTGTGTGGGGCTTGGGGGGTTTGGTTCTTGGTTTCTTTTTTGTTTTGGTTTATTCTCCAGCATCTCAATATTTCAGGAAGCTTACATTTATTTTCAAGAATGAGTTCAGTACTGTCAAATCTGGTTCAAATAGCTAACTCTAAAACTATAATGGATAGGACTGCAAAATTTCTAATCTGTTGCTTTAGATACTTAAGTTTATTTCATCAATGGGCAGCATAATGGGCAGCATTCACAATTTTGTGGGAACTTTTCTACAAAATGCAAAAGTCAAATAGAGGACAATTCTGCAAGTTTCCAGGAATATGGAATCAAAACAGAATAAGAGTATCTTGATACTCTGTCTAAATGACCAGTTGGAGGAACAGAGGTGTCCCTTCTAGCTTGATAGAATAAGCAGTTCTTATTATGGTTAATGAAATGTTACTGACATGATATAGTTATGTGAWTATTAGACAAATTGTTGGATATGAGAGAGCTTATTTCTCCAAGCAGGCTGCYTTTGTGTCCCAAATCTGTTTAAATACATGTTTTCACAATACTACTCAATTTTCCAGATTCTTTCTGATTTTTGAGAGATTACTGTCATGTTAATATAAATTTGACCAAATGAGCCATAAGGCTCTGGACTTAGAAAAATTTCATGATTAAATATAATTTCAGAAATTTCCTTAGCTGGTTTTCTAAAATGCTGTGAATACTGGCAAGCATCTTGGCWAGTATTATCCCTTGTTGCTTTGTGTCCTCAAAGGATTTTAGCTTTATGTAAACATTTTCTGATTTGAACTTCAAACATCACCCATAACTATTTCACCTTACTCTGCTGTGATGGTCACTAGCCCAAACATYTCTAGGAAGGGACTAAGCTGCTTTATTTTCTAAGATTCAGTGGAGGTTCTTGGGAATCTATCATTTCTTGTGCTCTGGCAAGAGCTTTTAATTGTCAAGAAGTAGCATATTGCTGTCCCCTTTGTTTTGGAGGTAGCCAAAGTTTTCACCTATTAAAATATTTTAATTGTTCTTCTGCTCCTATGATTGGACCTCTTGCTTCCGTGCTACTTGATATTTGATAATAGCATTGCTTGCACTATGTAAATCTAATTAGAGGAGAGGCCTGATTACAGAAATGACTGGACTGTTCTTTTAACTTGTCTCGTAAGATATGATCTCTTGTTAGACTTGTCATTGTGCAACATTTATTTAATTAATGGAAGTGGTGGATCTGAAAAATACTATCAGGCATAAAATTACCTTGTATTTTTCAAAGAAATAGTACTGAGTCAAAGAGAAAAGTAGCATCTAGACAATTCCCATATTGTATCACTTGTCATGCAAGAAATGACGTTCATGTTAAATTGGATTAAATGAATAATTTATGACGTCTAATGAGTGTATTTGGAATTTTTAAAGTGAACAGGGTTATCTGAAAGCCATTAACATTGTTATTTATATATACTAGACCACAAAAATATATGTTAAAATTTCATTAACAACTTGGTATGGATCAACAAATGCAGGTTAAATTCAGTAGTAGWTATAAAATTTAACTCATTGACTATTTATTACTAGTCTTTTGTTTGGCTATTACCAAACAATAGCCAATTACATTGGCTATTGCTATTACTAGACTTACTAGTCTAATTGCTGAGGTGCTTTATAAAGGAGTTTTTGATTTGTTTGTTTTATTGTTTCTATCATGCTGGATTATATTCAGAAAATTGAGATAAAATATGTATGTTTCTGCATTTTTAAATTAGGCTTTTGATACTGTGGGCTTTGGTCTGAGTGTCACTTTGGTCTGTTCARGATGAAGAAGCATTTTTAAAATGTGTTTAAAGAGAGGGGGAGAGAAATATTATATTAAAAAAAAAGCGCCAGATAGTCATGCATAAAAGAAAAAAAAATAATCAGAGATTGGGTAAAGCTTGACATGCATATTGGATTACATCTTTGAAACTGGTTCAATTTGAGAAGATTTAATAGAATACAACAGATTGCAGGAACTCAAGAGAGGAACAAGTGGTCAGAGAAACTAAACCTAATTCTTTTCCTTCTTCCTTTCAGCCTGTAGATATTTTGAATTGCTCGCAGGGACATGGGTTGAGTTTGGGTGAGGCATCATTGGAGGTAATATTGAAAGTCTGTCATCAAGTAGGCAATAGACCTTGGCCTAGCGAGAAGAATTGATGTGGCCCATGATGATAATGCACAGTGTTGGGGACGTTTTCCAGAGATGAAATATCCTGGCAGTGTAACTATTAGATATCTGCCTATTCACAAGTTGTCATTTTTTTTTTTTTTTTATCAAAGCATGCCTTTGCAAATGGAAAGAAGAAGGGAGTTTTTAGAGAGTTTTCTGTAATTAGAGGAAAAATAGGTTAAGGAAGTGAATTGAAGATCAGTTATAGAAAGCACAGAGTTATTGAGATTCTAAATCAAATTTTACCTGCATTTTTTGCCCGTTGATTCAGTGTTTTGCCCTTCTAGCTTGGGTTTGTATTCAGCRCATATAATGTGGAATGGGAACCGTGATCCTCAGACAGTAATTGAAAAGCTTGGATACAACATCTGATTTATTTTAAAAGAAAAAAAAAGTATTCTGTCACTAAAAATGTAACTTTCTTCAAGCGAGAAACTTTGAAAGTCCAGGCACCAGTTGAAATACTGTCTTGTTTGTCATTTTGAGCATATTTGGACATCTTTATGAAGTGCTGTATCCTCCTCTTCTTTAAACCGTGCAGGAAACATTGTTTTGTTGAGCAGATTGGCTCTCGATTGTCAGCTGCAATTTAAATAGCAGTTCCATGCAGGGAAGCATGTCATTGAATGTGACCATAGCCAAAAATGAAAAAACAAAATACTTATTAAAAAAAAAAAAAAGTTTTAAAAGCAATAGATAGAACAAGTAACTGAACTTGGCTACGTCACTGCTATCATGGCATGTGCTAGAGTTGTCAAGGATGAGAAACGAGACCATACCCCACTGTAATGCCCACTACAGTTGCGGGGTTGTTGCTTTTTTGATGCAGATGCTTATTTCCACCACGGCTTCCATTTTCTCCATGAGGGATGGGGCTCCTGAGTGACTGTGCCCATACTTTATTATAATCTGACGTCCGTAGGGTTGGCGTGTTGTGGGAGTGGGTGGAGAGGTGCGTGTGCCCAGAGGTGCACAACCGAGGGCAGCCCTGTTGTTAGCTACAGAGATGCTGTTGCTTTCCTGTSGTCTAGCTAGTTTCCATAGGTAACTTTAATGTAAGCTATATGATGGAAATCAAACTTTTTGAAGTATATTCCATCTGATTTTTAAAGCTATGTATACTCCTTTCTACTGCGTAATAATTAGTTTGACTCTTACTAGATAAGCCAGGACCTATCCAGGCCATGCACTGCAAGAGCTCCTCTTAATGGAGCTGAAGTATCGAAAAATAAAACAACTAAAAAGAGGGTGGAGGAAGGAAGGGGGCCGTATTCTGTGAATTTGTCACCTTGTGTTCCTTAATCTGAAAGGTCTGATCTGTTACTGAAATAAATTGTTGCATATTTATCTGAAAGAAGTTTGGACTGTCCATTTTTTCCTCTGTAAATGATTTACAAAGTAAAATTCATGCTTAAATACCTGGAGAAATTGTTGTAATACTCTCTGTGCATAAGTTGCTGCAATTTTTCTTTTGAATAGGTGTCTTAGTAGAAGGGCTGAATGACATTAAGATGATCATAAATACTTCTTTCTGCATATATTAGCATGCAGTAAATTAAGTTCAATTCTGTTCTTTTTGCAAAGTCAAAAATCTATATGCAGTGAGCATTCACCTTCCATTTACACAATGAAAAGATGGTTGGGCTAAATTCAATACTTGGCTCATAATAAAGTCTTAAAGATTCCAGTCCTGTTTCTCCTCTTCGGCYGTACACATGCCTCTACTCACTGGTCCGGGTAAGGATGACAAAACAGAATCCTAATCGAAGTTGACAAAATGTTCTCAGCAAACAGATGAACATGTTTTTAATGCAAGCCGTCACCAATAAAAGAATGGGCTGCCTGGGTACAGCAGCCTGTGGCGGGTTGATAGGGAGAGCCTTTTAGGCTTTTATTCTATTTCTTTGTTTGCTCTCTTTTTGATATAGAGCAAAGTCACCTTGAAACAAATTTGAAATAATCACAGCTTGTTAAAATAATGGTCACCGCAATCTAATGAATTATCATTAAGTCATTTCTACTGGCTGTGACTAAAGACTTTCGTACTTTGCACAAAAGAAGCATGGCAAGTTTTAGGGGCCATTTGAGTCAGTGGAGCTACACTTGGCAAGGAAACAGATGGCAGTTTTGGCAAAAGCAGTTTTTTATCACACAGTTGCTGCTGGACTCTTCAATCCCAAGTGTAAAGTCCCAGAGCTCCCTGGAGACTGCAGGTCCACACCAGCCAAGGTAACCTCTGTGGGGCTGTTTTCAGATGGACCTTGTCACAATACTGCTTCTACCTGAAGACCTCAGTGCTGAAGGTGTTCAAAAGGAGCATGTGTGGCTTTATATTGAGACTCTTCACTCTTTTGGGGTCTTTAGGCTATTTATGATTATTTAGATAATAGAGTTTTGTAAGAGGAAGATTGAATACAAGTGAGATCTCTTCAGTAAGTCCCCCMCACACACCTTTTTTTCCCCATGTGTGGCCAAAATGTGTACATGTGTTTGGTTCTTTCATATTCCAGAAGGGTAGGTGTGATAAAAATGGCATATGTAGCTAATGCCAAAGTCTGAAGACAGCTGGTGATTTTCAGCTAAGACACAGTTCAAATCCTATTTTCAGTTTCCTTTGAAATCCAAAGAACCTGCTGAGCTACAACAGTGTATTGGGCATAGGGGACCAGTCCACTTACTAATAGTGTCGTAATAATAAAATAAAAATTAGGTAGAAGGTGAAGGAAGCACTAAATCCAGACGAGACAGATTATGCCATTCCAAGAGCACAAGTCTTTTCAACAACACAACTGTGAGCTTTTGAGAACGGTGGARTGTGCTTCACCACCTGAAGCAGAGATGCATTAAATGATGCTGAAGGATAATTCAGCTAGCATTGAGTAAAGGYTAGGTGCAGCACTTCCTTAGTGTGCTTATCAAACCAAGTTTTAAAACATCTGTAGAGTGTGCTAGATTTCCTAAAGTTAAAGGTTCTCCAATCCTCAATTTCTATTCATGGAGGGGATGACTTACACGACATTTGTTGGTTTGGATTTAATTATCTAAATCTGACTTCTGTAGTCAGCTCAGAGGGCCCCTTCCAACAGGACAGTAGTAGGCTGTGTTCTATTAACATAAAGTYGACATGACCAAGGTGTCCAAGGTTCATTTCAAAACTCATCATACAAAGTGAGACTTATTAATTGCAAGCCTCTATCGATAATTACAGTGATCTTCCTGTTTGCCAGTTCACACCGTGACCACCTTCAGTCTTCCAATGAGCAGAATAAAAAATGTTTGAGGCTTTTGAGGTTTTTTTTCCCCTAATTTATTTTAGGACAGTTTTCCCTTTATTATTTCATTTTCCATTTGGTCAAAGGACTTTATCCCAGGCTGCTCTTTTGACCTACTGTGCTGTCTTTATTTCCCCTGTGCCACCTTCCTCTTCAGCAAATATCAATTATTTCTCTCCGTCTTTAAAGCATTTATTCCTCTGGCTCTGTTAGGCTGTTTCAGTATAATATAGCGGGGGAGGGAGAAGTGTTTTATTTTCCACTAATGCAGGTCCATGCTTTACATTCAGAGAGGTGAAAGATCTTGAGAAAGCACGGCTGTTGATAATGCCTCGCTACAATGATTTGGTGATCATTACCATCCTTTCTAGTGTATTATGCAGGCAATATAGTATCTTTCTTTGGTTCTACTAGTGTCCTGACTGCAGAGACCAGCTTTAGGCTTTTCTGTTCTGTGAAGAATAGGGTTCAACTGGGAAGAAGCTGAGACAAGCAAAAAATTTTAATTCTCACCAGCAGTGTCAAGACAAGGTATTTGCTGTATAATCACTTCCTGCATGTCAATAAACAACTCGTAAGGTCTAAATGCCACTGCTGTATCATTGTTTTATAAATAGTGGCCTCAATTAAACTGACCATTATTTCAGCTTTGAAAGAAGTAGAAACAGCGCTACAACCTTTGGCTCTACGAATGTTTTAAGTTAAACCTTTTGCCAATTGAGGATTTTATACCATGTAATTTCTACTGAACTTGCTCATTAAATTTAGCAGAAGTGTCTGCAAGAGTAAGATGAGGTAGGCTTGCCTTGTAAAGGGCAATGCAATGCATTATACTTCAGACATATGAACCAAGATCAAAGTATTTGATTGATTTCTCCCAAAAACATGAGCTGATTAATGAAACTGTAAGTTTCATAACCATAGAAACACTTTTACTTAAAATAATTGTGCCATTAGCTTGACAAAAAGCAGTAAACTTAAGGACTCCAAGTGTATATCAGCAATTTTTTTTTTTTTTTTTTTACAGGTCTGCAGCTTGCTTTCTACTGCTGTTGAGATTATATTTGCCCCATATGATAATCTTTTAACTAGGAGGTAACTAATCCTCCTTTTATTTAAGAGTCCAAAGTGTCTAAATGTGAGATGTGTAGAATGGAAAAAATTGACATAATTGTCACTGAATATTTTTGTTTCCGCCCATAGCAAATAGTGCCAGAAATGGTGAACTGAAAATCCCCAGAAAAACTGCTGAATTTGTTGCTTCATTCAGCCTGAGTGAAGGCTKAATGCTTTATTCTTTGCTGCTTCTTCTATGCTTTATTGTTAGTTTTGGCTTAAAGAGTAGGGAATGGGGAATATGGCTCCATGTACTTGATGCACTGCAAGATTTGTCCAGCTCATTCCACTTTCTGTGGGTTTTCTTGCACACCATCCTTCCCTTAACTTATTGAGGCAATCTAAAGCTGGGCTTCTTTAACTATGTATTGGTTTACCATGTAGCACATAATCATCCTACTCTGCCTTAGTTCTCTGGGCCCAATTTATTCTCTAAATGTTTACGGTGATATATTTGTTTGAAGCCCATTTTGATATATTTGTTTGAATCACATTTCTGGATTAGTATGTGCATATAAATGCATTTAAACCTGTATCAATTTTCCCCTAGCACAAAGTCCTATGAATGCCACATTTGCCAAGACTGTTATGTATTAGTGATAACGTCTTCACTAAGACTCAATTTAGCCAGAGCACTGAGTGCAAGTCCCTAGGCCTTTTCTTCATTAGTGAGCAAATAGAACTAACCAGAATGGTCGAGAAGCTTCAAAAGGGAGTTTTATGAGAGCACTGACTAAAACTTTTTGGAAATAAACAACTCGGAGACATGATAGGAATACAACTGATCTTTCCCTTCATGCACCTATGTGTATTTTTAATCACGTATCTTTTGGACTYGCACTCAGACTCTTAACTCAGCAGCTTTCGTGGTTACAGCAAAATCTCTTCATCTCCTTTTGGGTCCCTGGGGAACTTGCATCTCTCCAAAGGCAGGCTGTCTGTCACCTCTGTTCTTGGCATAATCCCACCGCAGATTTTCTGCCTTCTGAAGCTCCAGTGCTAGACTTCCCCACACTTATTCATACTTGTCCTTCCTGTAAGAGAAGCACTAAAGTATAAGGGATTTCTAGGTTATCTTGAGTAGCAACTAGCATCAGGAAGTCAAAGAGACTGTGTAGAGGCAGTCGTGCACCTATCCTATAGCATGGCTGGGGAAAGGGGTTCTTGACAGTGATGCTGCTGGCTTTTCATAACCTGCAGCAGGAATTCATGAGGACCGAGAGCAACCCTAAAGCCCTTTCTGGAAGCAAGCACCTCAGAACCACACTCCAGAGTGYACCAACATAGGAAATAGCTCCTCAAAACCTCTATTAACTCTTGGGGAGGTTATTATAAAGAGGGTTTGTTAGATAAAAGCTGTAGGTTATAGAACAAGTTTATGCATAAAGTGTTGATGAACCCTAGGTTAAAATTTCAAGTGTCATAACTCTAAAGTCCCCGCATTCATGTCTTGACCCTGTAATGGGACWTTCCTAATGGCCCTGTGCATCACCACTGGCTAGAGCAGCCCYGTCCTGGTGTTGACACCAGCTAAAGGCTTATCCAGGATTCTAGCAGTTTCTTCTGTTTGCAAAGTTTATGCAYTCATGGTCAAATTCTGTTAATTTATCTCTACTCAGATCGGCTTCGTTAGTTTTTGAAATAACGTGCTTATAAAAGAACTGTGCATACATATATATATGTGTGTGTGTGTGTGTGTGTATATATATATAAAAGAAATCTTTGGCAAACTATACAAAGATCTAGTTCTTGAGTACCACCCTGTCAAATTTCTGTTTTAATCTGAAGGATTGGGAGAATGTGATCCAAAAAGTGATTGATAATTTTAGAAGCTCATCTGTTCTTTAGCAGTTTGTCATAATGTCAGAAAAATAYTCATTACAAGGTAAAAAAATATTTCTTCCCACCAAACTCCCTGTTTTTTTTCCTCAGGTCCTGTTTCCTTTTCATTAAGTGATGTTAGACAGTCTTTTTTAAGAATCAAGTTCCAGACTCTATTTGGGACAACAAACCAGTAGTTTTTGACATTTTGAATATTTTGAATGAGCTGGCAATTTAGGAGCACAGCAAGGGTGGTGGGCCTCTGCTGAACGCCTGGTGATGGCACTTGCTAGCAAAATTGCAGTACTTACACTTACTTACTTACACAAATTGGAGATTTGTGTAAGGCTGAAGGTTTTGGGGCCAATTCTGCAAGAAGGAGCRTTGAAGCAAGTTGGTGTCTTCTCTTCCAGCCCCTGTGGGAAGCAGCGGCCTGTCTGTGCACAGAGCTGACACAGTCCTATGGCGATGACGAGCGCATCAGTCAAAACCTACAAACCAGCATTAGTCACTTATTTTTTCAGCACAGATCGCTCTTTTCTCAGTCTGAGAGCTGACAGCTGTTTGTTCTTGGAGATGACAAGTCGTGTTTCCAGCAGGTGCCGGGGAGAAGTGTGCTTTAAGAACGGGGCCTTTTCATCACGAGCAGGAGGCCAGCCCAGCCACATCACGGGGGCTCTGGCTCGGGCCCTTTTCTGATCTCAACCGTGACTTCCTCAAAGTGAGGAAATGGCACCRCGCTTGAGATCACTGAGCTGATCTAAAGAAGTCCTAAGGATGTGTTGTTCTGTGAGTGGGGAGAAGCGTTCAGCTTTTGATTTGCCTGTTAAGTGGGGTTAGTCAGCTGGCAAAAACCCAGGCACTGAATGAAGGTTGATATTAGCTAGAAAAAGAGGTTTGCGTAGCAGAAAAATAGTTAATAAAGGAGAAGCAATGACATTATTTGTTTTTTGGCAGAAACAGCTGCATAACAAAGTGCCTTTTAAAATATTTTTTCAGTATGTGTTCTTTTGTTAATTTTTGTTCAACACGTTTTATTGGAGCTTTTCAGGACTTTTTAAGCATTGAAAAGCTCAACTAATCTAAATTGACAAAATTGAAAGGAGCAAAGAAAGTTGAGTAAGTTCTTAAAATAAAAAGTAGCTGAAACTACTTAGAGTAAAAATGTTAAATATATGTATGAAAATTTGGATATTGAGTGACTGATGTACCAGAAATGCAATATGTGAAATTCATTGGGAATATAGATCAAGAAGGAGCCACCAAACTSTTCAGTCCTAGACCTGTTTTAGTATGCATGCCCATCTGTGATTATGTGGAAATTTTGACTGGTTCAAGGTAAGCCTGGTAAATTACATACCTGTCCCTAGGAACTGTGATTTGTGACTTAATGGTTGATGGTGCCAAATCAAGTTGTTATTACTGGTTGCTTTTTCCTTCTAAATGGCAATAATTTCCCATTACAAGCTGAATAGCTTTGAAAAATACACATATAAAGGCTAGATTTCTTTTTTAACACCACAGCTGGCCACCATTTGTTTGAGTGCATGACTTTTTTCTTTAAAAATGTAATTTATTTGAAGGATATATTTCTGTGGCACTTTGTTTTTCCTCAGGCTGTCTCCAAGTCCATAACTCTGGAGATGGTGGKTAATGAAGACAGATGACATTTCCAGCCCCTAGGCTACTGTTTTCTTTTCAATACCGACCTTTGCATTGAGAAGCGAAGAGCAACAGAGCTGCTCTTTGCCAACAGCAGGGTCTTTGCKTCGTTTCCCAAGGTGGTTCTTTATTGGTAACTAAAAAAAATGTGTTTCTGTAATTATATATGTTGTCAGAGCTTTAAAGGACAGTGTTAGTTGTAAATGGAAGGCAGAAACCACAAAGTTCAGCTGAAATAATGATCATGACTATGTTGTTATCTCCTTCTTCATATGGCTCTTCTCATTAATCAATAAGCAAYGTGGGTAGAGACTCTAATGGGCACATGAGTTAAGTGAATGGTTGGGCTTTGGCAGGTGAATTAATACACTTTTATTTTATGGCTCTCACTGTAGACTGCTTGGACATTTCAGAATGCTCCCCACTGACATCTGTGCCCTTACTGGTACCTCCCTTTGTTTTAAATGTTGTTCCAATGGTGGAGATCTCATAGAATACATTAAAAGGAATAGTGGGTTCTTACAAAATGACATTAACATAGTGAAGTTGCTGGAGTTAAACTTGCACAAACTAGTTGACCCCCCAAACCCCACATATCTTTGAATCTTCCTCTTTGAACATGGAAAACAAATAATTAGGTTCTCAGTATAGGTGTTTGTATTTGTCTTCAATTCTCAAACCTAATTTCCATTAATATTTTGTAATACTCATGTAGATGATGTTGCTTCTGCAGTTTTCTGCTCCTAAGCTTGTTTACTAGAACATTCAAAAAAGCAAATATAAAATAAGTAAATTCACTTAAAATACAAATGAATATTCATRCAGAAACATGGAATTATTCACTATATTTTATACAATATAGGGTTTAGTAAATCAAGATGGAAGGATGGGACTTCACACTTAAGAGTATATTCTTCCTTCTATTAGAGTTTTGCAATTTTCTATCAGCTGCTTTCTTCTTGAATCTTCTGCTGTGTTCTGATTGCATGTAATGAGTTTACTGCTATAATTAGAACACCTATCAAAAAAAAAAAAAAATTTAGGATGGTTAAAATATCCCTATGAAAAAAATGTATTTTCTCCTCTAGATCTAGGCACTTCAAAGTTTAAAAAAAAAAAAAAAAAATCAAAGATCTAAGTATCTTTGAAGAAGAACTAGTTGAGAAATACGAAGATCATTCTACCTGTTATACTTCCTATCCCTTGGCTATAAAGATATGGGAATTTCAGGAATAATATTACACATATATGCATGTAATCATCTTTGAAGCATGAAATCCTCTTGAAGTCAATGATAATTTGACTTCAGCAGAATCATGATTTTCTCCACTCTTTGAATTCYCCAGTTGAGAAAGGGTCAGATAAGGGATAGTCCACCTGAATTTTGTGAAAAAAGTACTAATGCAGATTTTTTTCTGAAAAAGCTGAATTATTTAAGAATTTCAGTAGTAGAAACAAAGACAAAATGTTTTTAAGTGCTTGTTTGCTCTAGTTTTTAATAATGTGTAATTGACAAATGTGTTGGGTAAAATACTTCAAAATGACATTTGMTAATTGTCTGGTAGCTTGGGCAGTTACTGTTTTTGTAAGGAGTGCAGTGCTGAAACTATGGGTCTCTTCTCTGCTATGTAGGTTTTTTGAAGGATATTTTTTGAACAAGAAATACATAGAAGATGTCTGTTTTACTGAGCACCTTGGGTAATGCATGTGGTTAATACTAAAAGTCTCTGATGTGAGAGCTTGTAAAAAACCCCAATGTCCACAATATATTTCAGTCAGGTTCCCAGTTACTGTTAGTCAGCGTTGGCACTATTTGAACATAAGTGTACTTGCACTGTTTACATTAGGTGAACAAGCACCTTGCAGACAGATTCAAATTTTTTTTTTTTTTCAGTTGGACTTGGAAAACTCTGCTCAGTAATAAAGCTACTACTGTCATGGCCTCAAGAGAGGCCATGTCATGGCCTTGGAGATGGTTCTTCTCCTCAAACAACAAAAGACAGAGACCCTGTGAGCACCCAGATGTTCCATAGATGGCTATTGAGCTAATGAACCTGTGCTGAGTTACATTATTATTTATATCTGAGAAATGAAAGTAATTACCAAGTACTTATGAGCAGATAACAAGGAGGAGCACCTAAAATAGTTTTCCTGTTTGAAAAGCATACATACAGCAGAGGATTTCTTTCTTGATTGCTTCAGTATATACATTGAGGGGGAAAAAAGTACTTCTTRGCACAGAGAACTAGAATTAATGAACAGTGAGCCATTCATTTGTAATGTCACAAAACAGACTCAATGCTGAGAAGAAAAAATCTATTTTGGGAAATGCCCTGGCCGATTGGAGGACGGCAGGAGTGGCGATACACCCAGATACTTCTTAAAGGATTTCTTATTCCTGAGAGGGGAGCTTAAGTTTAGCAGATACTCTTCTACTGAAGTGATGTTTTCAGCATTGGCAAATATCTTTCCAAAATATTTTTGTGCCTCCCTTCAAACTCTCAAGTTGGCCTTTCACAATGGTAGATAGGAAAAAATCTGTTAGAGTTTTTTCTCTTGAGATTTCCCATATTTTTTAACTGGAATCATCGAGACAGGAAGAAATTTGAATTAAATTATTGGTAATACTTTTCTGACACTATTTTCTTTAAAATTGGGAWTTTTTTTCCTTTGGCTTCAGTAGAAGGGATTTTAAAAGGTTGGTTTTGTTTCAGAAAGAATTTGTAATGGGACTAGGAGGCAAACTGAAAGCATTTCTTCTATCCAAAGCATTAGACATGATCTCTTAAGAAGTTAAATGGGCACAGACTTCGCTGTTGTCAAATAGACTGTGTTGTTCTTTGCAACTGAGGTTTCCTGTGCTTTCCAGTTCAGCTGTCCCCACCATGTGCTACTCCTCTTCTTTGCTCCCCTTCTTGTTGTCAGAGACAAATGTGGGGCTAGTAACGGCGAAGCGGGGCAGGAGTTTTGCAGGCTGGAATGCCTGAGCAAGCTGCAAATGAGACACAATGAGGTCACTCTGTCTTGARTAGAGCTGACAGTAAATCATGATTCCAAAAAGTCCCCCTCATTGAGAAATCAGAGTTCAGCTCTATTAATTCAAGAGAGAAGGTTGGAAAAGGTTGTGAAGTCAATGGAGTTTTGCCTGCGTCGGGATTGCAGGGAGCAGCCCGAGTATCAGCAGGGAATAGCAGCAATCTGAAAAGGGTCACTGATTGCTTCATTTTGCCTAATGTATTCTGCTTCAGGTTATAAATAGAACAATTTACACATTAAGCTGGTTGAACTGTGAGCATCAATTACACATTTGGGGACTTGTATTGGACAGGGAAGGATCACAGTAGATATCCTTGAATGTATCTCAGCCTTTTCCAACCCTACGGAATTAATTTTGCTGAATTCTGATCTCCCCTCTTCCTAAAGACAGAAGTACAGAAATAATATAGAATATTTCTTCAGTATGCCGGCAATCAGGGAGACATATTTAGGCCTGTATGTAGACAGTTGTGTTCTYTTAAAAATAAGCTCATAGATGTGTAATAGGTTTGTTTTCTTTCGGCGTGGTTCTTAATGTATGATTTAACACCCCAACAAGTTTCACGTGTTGGTCAAGGCTTRTTCCATGTGGGCACTGTGATCTCCTCCCACTCACCCTCAGAACTTGTTAAGGCTTCCCATTGTGAGCCTGCCACACTGGGAATCTTTGGAGGCCCTGGCAGTTCAATGTGTGCAGTTCAAGTATTGGCTCCCGGGCACGTGTGCCTTCAGAGGTCCTCACTGCCCACAGAGGAACTGCATTAATTTGGATTCAKTTATCAGTGCTAGCCTTGTTTCACAACATGGAGCTAACTAAGACTGGAGGAGTAAGCAGTTCCTTCCCCAGAGGAATTAAGCTAGTGAGAAGAAAACAGATAAGAAAGGAAAAAGACCAGATAGAATATTTAACAAAAAAGGGGAGGATTATCTGGTGTAGGAAAAGGGAAACTGAAAAGACACCTGAGAATGTTTCTTGAGGTCTCTTCCAAGCCCTCATCTCTTCACAAAGCTGCCRTGGCACCCAAGAGGGGGCCTGTCGAACTGGTACTTGGTATCRTCTTCCATCAGGATGAGTTTCTTGCTTTTATTTGTGGGTCCTGGTCCTGCCGTGCAGCCAAAGAGACAGTGTTTACTTTTGCTGAAGAAGGCTCACTGACAGAACAAGGATGAGAATTCCTGTTTATGCTAGCTAGATATGTTCCAAAAACACCTGTAACAACCAAATGCAGTACAATAATCAGTACTGTGTTTTTTTCCAAATAAATTTTGTTTTGATTATTTTTTATCAGCCTTAGTTTTAACTCAGTGATGAGCTATGAGTATTCCTACCTCCCTAATATTTTCCTTTGAATCTGGAACCTTAGATTTTCTTTTTAATGTCATTGAGTCACTGCTGTGATGGATCTGTTAAGAGTGCTGAGATGTTTGATGAAGAGATCAATATTTGTGTGGTTGCCCTAAGTGACAGCTCCAAACTTGAGAGGGGGACAGGGTGGTACTGTTTAGACTTAACCACAATAGATGATTGATTATTTATCCATGGTAGTGAAGCCTCTTCTATCCCTCACCTGTATCCACTTCTCCCATGGACAAAAAGGTAGATTAAATAAGTAGTTGTTGTGATTGCCACCGTGATAGAAGGTGTTTTGAAAAAGTGTGTAGTTCTTGAAAAGCTGATGGAATAATCTTTCAAATTATGCAACAAGCTTTGGAAAGAGGAAAGTTCAGAGCTCATTAATAGCTAGGCATGCCACAGATGTTATTTTGGGAAGGCAAATCAATGTTTTTTCAATGCTTCCTAAATTTAAAAAAAAAAAAAGTTTTATCTCAAGCAAAAAAAAAATTAAATCAAAGGAACATCGTCATTGCATTTGAAATACACCTTTCAGTACTTTGGTTTAAGCTCTGAGTTTTAATGAAACCACAAATGAGGAGTAGGATTACAGTACTGTTAGTACTAATGAATTGGAGTTAGAGCCTCACAATTTTAGTGTTTTTTTTTTTCCTAAGCATATTTCTCATTAAAGCTAAACTGCAATCAGCAAAAAACACTCGCATTCAAGCTTATGCAGATACAAAGAAGCTCAAATTCACCAAAAGCTTTTTTTTAAAAAAAAATGCTACTCACAGACACTCTTACATGCCTGTCTAGGACTTTCTGCAAGCTCTGCCCGTACAGCCTTTCCCTGAAATGCTTCTGGCTAGAGTAGGTCATCCTCTCTCCAGAAGGTACAACTTTGATTCCATGTTCTGTTCTGTTTTTGCGCTCCAACTTTGCTTTTAATAGGCACAGGACGTTCCAGCGGAAGGCGAGGCCGTGCCGGGGGTTGCAGGGCAGGAGGTTGCAGCAGGAGGTTGCTGGGCTGGCCCGGGGCAGCAGCTCGGGTGCTCGAGGTTCTCGGTCGGTGCCTCCCTGGGCCGTGTCCAGGTGCAGCCGCGGGGGCCGCTCCCGGCAGCGGGCACTGCTGCGGCGCGCTCGCTCCCAGCCCAGCTGCCAGGTTAATAGGGGTCCCACAAGAGCCCGCTTCCAACCTGGAGCCCTTCTGATGGTTTTTCTCTGCAGTCATTAGGCAGGCCAGGTGATGATCTGATCTTTATCCCTTTGAATTATCACAATCCTGGGAGGAATAAGAGCTCCCTACAGGTCTTCCTACCTCAATTTAGAAGAAATCACAACTGGACTGGAGAATTCAAAAAAACAAATTGTGAATCTCTTATATTGCAACGCAATCACACGTTTTCTATTGGGTCAATAACGGTTTTATTCCAGGTCATGTTTTATTTATAGTATTCACAAGTTCAAGCTAATCTTGTCAATATTGTTTTGGTTCAGACAGTTTCTTGCCTATTTATGTAAATACTTGTTTAGCCTCATTTACTGAAGTACTTGAGCAGCTACTTTATGTCTGCATCTTGTACTGAGGGACAAGGGCCAGTTCCCAACCTTTTCTACAGGAAAAGGTACACATAAAATRCTCTTCTGAAGATGACTGGAGAATAAGCAGATGCTTTAATTCATTCTAGCCTACTATTTTTTTTGTATTCTTTTTATCAAGTGCTAGTGGACATAAAGACATTTTGCTTTGGAAGTATTTTGCAATAGCTGCAATAATTGTCTGAAGTGAAATTGAAATCTATGTCAAGCTAGATCTTKACAAAAGTAAAGTCACTTTAATGCATAGCTAACTCTCCATTTTATTTCTATCTATGCAGTATTTTGGAAACCTTTCCTCACAACTTATCACAGAGGTGTGAGCAGGGTTTATTTTGTTTGTTTTGCTCAGAACTGTTTAAATTATTTGAATTGTGTTTATGTGATTCGAAGATGGTAGTGGATTTATAAGCAACTCTGATATGATTAAAGAACCTGACTGCTATAGAATAGATCCTTTTCCATGCAGGTGATTCATTTCAAGGTGAATAGTGATTTATTTTATGTATATGCTGGTGTGTGTGTGTATATATTAGATGTGTGTCCTGCGTGTATACACATGTGTACATATATACATATATAGAGAGATACCCACAGGAGTGTGTGTATAKATAAAGTTGAGTTGAAGGTTAGTGAGCAAAAATTTTTGCATATTGTTATTCTGTTTATAAGAAGACACTTTTTTTTCAAAATAATGGTGCCAAATTTGAAAGGAAAAGGGTAGACAGGTAGGAAAATGTTTGAAATTAACTTTGTGTATGAAGAGAATATAAATTGCTTTTGTTGAATTTGTAGCATATTGATTAATTGTATTTTACATTATGGAAGAAAAAAATGCACAGAAATCAAATGGGATGCCGAATGATTTGTTGTTGGCAATCAGACATCCAAGGAAATTGAAAATGAGTTGATATGCTTGCAATCTCTCAGATAAACAATCTCTTCATATTAATGTCTTTAATCTTGGCCTAGAGCCTGCATCTCCTGGTTCCAGTAAGATGAAATGTATGCCATTATTTAAATAGACATAAAATACAACCTACTACTACWTTATCTATTTCAGTAACTGTGTCTTGAATTTATAATCAAAAAAGATTTGAATATATAATCAGCATAGCGAATAATTGGTAATTAAGATTTCTATACTAAGTGAATAAATGCCMTCATATATACACACTGAAAACATAAAATATAGGAGATTAATGTGTTTTAGGTAACTGTAGGGCTGTATAYGATGCATCTGTTTGTGCAGCTCTACCCAAAATTCAGTTAGAGTGCTTTGTGTTAGCAAAAGAACCAGAGTCAATCAGTTGTTGTTCCTTGGCTGTCTTTGATACTTGCTTATTCTGCATTTCTGTGCCCGAGATGCATTTTGTACGTAGAATCAAGAGGCAGTGCAGGCAGTCAGGGAGGTTTGCAGCCTTCCATCGGCTGTGTCCTATCTAAATAACTGCTGGAGGAATTAGCTGTGCTGGTTCTCTTCAAAACCTGACYTTTCAGAGTCACTCGCCTCATCTTAGAGCTATCTGCTAGGCAATTATATAATGCAAATAGGACACGACTGCGCAGCTGGTAATATGCAGCTTTGTTTTTTCTGAAGGGATGTTTTGTTAAAAGGTGTTCCTAAGAATATACAGCCTAGCTTATAAATGTTAATAGATGCAATCTAGGTATTGTAAGGAAGGATTCTATGTACTACTATGAGGTAGTATGATGCAAATATTTGGGGGAGTTTACAGTTCTATGAAGTTGGATTCTTTTTTGTTTGTTTCCATTGGAAGAAACAGTTATGTAAAAAAGAGCAAAATACTCCACAGTGTCAAAAGCACAGAACATACTTCAGAAAGTTTTTACCTCTCAAAAAAAAAAAAGAGACTTTCAAGTAAAGGAATTAACAGTTTTCTAAAGAGCTACAGAAAGTGTAAGTAGTTTCATGCAGAGCGATGATGTCTTTTGTGGCACCACYGTCTTTAACAGTAGCATAAAATATTTTTCAGTTGAAAGATATTACAGTACAAAAACAAGTTGGTACACTTAAAATCAATATAAAAACTTCAAACTAATAACTCCAAAGCAGAAGTCTCCTGGTATTCAGGAATGATGGGAAGGATATAGCTTACAGTTTCTTGATAATACAGCCCATCTCATATAGCAGTCTAAATTAGGCCTTAATTATGGAAAAATAAATTACTTATTTACTAATCCACCCAGTCTTCCCTAATTTCTTACTTTATTGCACTAAGAATAATTAAATTCCATCAAAACATCCCATCAGTTAATCCTCCCTAGAAAATGAGCTCRTTAAATATCTGTGAGAGGGGTGGGTTTTGTCAAAAACTCTTCTCCTTGTTGAATAAACAGTTTTATTTGTGTTGCTGAGTAGGAACATCCTCGTTTTTTTGGTGACATTTTAATTATGGCTGTCAATGCTGCAATTAGGAGCACAGTGAATCACTGCAGTCAGAGAAGGTCTCTCCCAAGTGCTCTCCAGTTGTCGTCTTCCAGAATATTTAGCTTTTCCTTTCTATGCACGTGAACATATGGAAGATGGGGGCTAGCCCAGAGGCACCTTTCAGTTGACAGAGGAAGTGATTTTTAGGTGGTGGTTCTTGGACCAGACCGCAAGGAACCCAAGGGTGGTTGTCATTTGATGATGACCTGAGACCTCTGAGAAAAGASAAGGTTCTTGTAAACCAGGCTGTAGCTGCTGTGTTAAGAGTATGTAATTTCTAAAATACCACAATTCAAAAGCTATCAGGTGTCTAGCAAACAAATTGGAGATGGAGGGTAAGAAAAGATGGGAGAAAAATGCCTTTGGTGATTGCAAAATGTTTCCAGCTATTCTGGCCGTTACAGTATTTTTGTTGCGGTCACATCAACTGCCACTGTCTTTACTGTTTGGTGTTAAAGCCACACTGGCACCAGGCACAATGCAGAGTGAGCTCTGGTACAACTCACTTGGAATGAGTGATAGTCAAGGGAAGAAGAATTAGTAACTAGTAATTAGCAACAAACGTGAACTGTTGGTGCAGAATAGGTAGCAGTTCCTGCTATCCAGCCTTTCGCAGAATCATAATATGYAAGACATTACATTTTTAAGACTTTTATCAGAGTATGGTACTCAAGCTTCAAACTTTCATTTTAGTATTAAGATCCCTTTATTTCTGTTGTCTTTCTGCAATTGTTCCATATATACATATTTCCATTGCCTATTGTATTCAATATTCTAAGCCTTCCTTCTGAAGTATGGAAGTTTGGGTGATTGTTTTCATTCCTTGATGATTTCAGTTGTCTATAAGCTTCAGCTCTGTGCTACAGGAAAGCCTGATGTCTATATTGCATGCCTGTCATTGAAACCAATGAAGAAGCTTATGCATCAAAAAAAAMCTTAGTGGGAGAATAACCATATCCAGATGACACACCAAAACTTAGCCTTCTATGTCTTTGTTGCTCTTCAGTCTCTTTAAATAACTGTCATGCAGACCCTTGATTATGAATTAAACTGACAGCTGTCACTCACAAAGTAGTGAGTGTGGTGGTACAAATAACTTTGAGTCTTGTATATGCTGAAGAGAATGCCTTAGGACTAACTCGGACTTCTGGATTCTTAAGGTCAAAGTTAGAGAAGAAGGATTTAGGGATTTTTTGAAGACTAGTTTTTATTTTGTTTTATAACCATCCTTGTTCTGTAAAAATAAAAGAAGTTCGGAAAAACAAATAGGAAAAAGGATTCCCCCAAGTATGAGCTGTCCACTTATTATCATTCCACCTTAAARATAAAATGTATTTCTTCAAGGTGTCTTTTTCACTAACCAGGCTGGAGCCATGGCATGTTAACATAATTTTGCAGGTCCTTTATGGTAAAACCCTTCATGATAGTGAGATTATCTGCTAGAATGAAGCAACAAGTGGGCTGGGACCATTTAAATCTATTTCTAAAAAGAGCCATGGCACTTCTATTACTAGAGGATTTAGAACAGGATTATTTTATATTTCACAGACTAGCAAGGGTGTGTTGTGGGAGGAGGAGGGAGATTAATTTTTCAGAGCGGCTCTACACAATTCCTTTCAGCGTAGGTATATTTAGAAGATGGTTCTTGCCAAGGCAGAAAGTGCCCTGCTGTCTGTTTGCTTGCATCTTCCCAAGTCAGAAAGGGCAAGGAAAGGAGCAATGACTGGAATGGTGAGAGGAGGAGTAAAGGAAGGCTAAAGACAAATTATATATCCTTAGTGTGACACAGTTACACTATGCTACAGAGTGGGGGCCAGTGGGCAAGAGTCAGATTTGCTTCTTTTTCTGATATTGATCTTTTCTGCTCTCATCTGTGGCTCTGATTCTCCTTGCAGCCTTTCTTCCTCTGGCTTTGCTGTAATTGCTTGAATTCCTCTCGTTTGTATAGAGCCTTGTTTCAGCAGAGCTGCCGGATTGCCTGGGGCTCTGGATTTTACCTCGGGCTGGCTGAAATTCGTGTTTAACRCAAGGTGCACCTAATACCTTTGGGATATCGAAATAAGCATTTAACAAATATTTTTCTTACCTGGGATTGGCTGGCCCATCTATCAATATGAGTTGGTGAGGAAATCCAGACCGGTTTGCTTTAATGCTTCTCAGCAGTCCGCCAAATGAGCAGGAAGTGGCCCTYGCTTGCCCTTGGCATCACAGCAAGATTTGATCTTAGATACGTGGCTTTTCTGACGAATAACATAGAGATATTTTGATTTTTTTTCCAAATTTGTTATACATCAAAAAAGAATTCTGATATCAGCTACGTAATGTACATTTTAGTTATGTTAACCAGTCAGTTGCTCAGTAATATCTTTCCATTTCTTGCCTCAATTTTATCTTACTTAGGGATGAACGAGATTTCTGTTTCTGCATCCTACCTCTATAGGTGAGAATAAACCAGGTAACAAACTCATTCTTTTTCTGATTTATATTCCACTTCTGTTTCTCTGGAGCTTTGATTCCRTTTTTCATTTTCCTCCTTTATGACAGCAGTGCATTGGAGTGAGGGTTGTAGGTTTTCAGCAGTAACTCCCAAATCCCAGCCCTGGTCAGTATGCAGCAGCACAAGCCTGGATTTCATGGCAGTGTTTTCCTAGCTTGCTTTTTTGTTGGGTTTCACCTTYCTACTTTTGGCTTGTAGATTTTTGTTTTATTGCTAAGTAAAAGGATCATACTTCTATTTGCACTGACCTGCTATTTCCATCATGTAAGACCAGGAAGAAAAATGATAAGAATATCCACTTTGAGCCATATTACAACAATCCACATTAATTGAAGCTTTCTTTAATCACCTCATAATACTAGGTTGTTTTTTCTTTTTTTTTTCTTTTTCCCCCCTAAAAGCTGCCACCCAAGTAGACAATAGAACCACTAAATATTGCTAAAAATGTTTTCAGCAATATTTTCAGCTAAATATACTTTAAAATGTTGTTTCACTAAATACCATTCACCTGTATGCCAATCTAGTTACAACTTGCAATCTTTTTCATTTTCGACGTGACTCAGCATCATACAACCTGAGATCTATATYAAATTATTTAAATTGCTGTTGAATATTGAGGTGATAAAAGTCCAAAACTATAAGCCACGTAATTTCCAACTCTGAAACATAAATGTCTAAAGTCTAGATGGTTCAAGCTGATTTTTTCTAATGAGGACTGCAGTTTCTCATCAAATCTCTTGGCCAGGAAGGAGCAGATAGTGCCAATTATCTTGATTAAAGTGCAGAAATGTTTTTTTCCAGATTTCTATTTTCTCCAAATGCATCAGAAATATAAATCTGATTTGAATTATATGTACATTGGCTCAATGACTAYGATAACAAAGGGTTTGTGATACAGCTGAAGAGGGGTCTGACTTCTTAGATAACTTAAAACCACCACTTGGCTTCTCACCATGAATTGAAAATTAAGACATACAAATAAAGCCAGATTGACCTAGAATTTATGTGAACATCCTCAGATTTCTTTATTGGGGGAATGCGAGTTTGMTGCTTTGCTGCTGTAGTCGATCGAAACCTCCCATTTTTGCATATTGGGCTTTTCCACTTTTCTTTTTCCTTTCAAGTCTCCAAAACTCAGAAGTGTGTTGCTTTTTTCCATGCCAGGTTTCAGTGTCTCTGTKTTTGTTTTTCTTGTACAATAATATAAACCTTTTCCTAATCTTGAACATCCCAACAGAAATGAGAAGTATTGGCATGCAAGGGCAGCACAGGATGAAAACACAGATCCAGAAGAGGGGAGGCACCTAGCACAAGACATTCCCATGACAGTAATCCTGGGCCTGCAATTCCTGTAATATAGCTATATCGATAAGGTTTAGCTTAAAGTAAGATAACTAGCATGGTTGCTAGATTTTAGCTATAGCTCTCTGATTCTACCTTAACAGGAAGATTTAGCATACTAGTGTCTTGTAAACACTGAATCTGAGCAGTGTGGGGTGTCAAAAGTGCCTGTTCACTAAATATGATCCAATGATCTAGTAAAAGTAGAATCTAGTGGTTTTTTTCATTCATTATAGTCAACTACATTAGATGTATTTAGAAAATTCAAGACCTGCACAGAATTATCCAGTACYTAATTCATTCTTTCTTATAGTTCCAAATATGGAAGCATCTGACCCATTTTAAGACCTTACAAAGCAGTGTAAAAACTATAACTAATGGCCTGATGGAGCTCGTGGTGGAGAGGAGGTAATTGCTCCTTTCTCAGCAGTGGGAAACATGAACATTACTAGATCTCCAGCAACACATGAATGAATAATTTTTTATTCCATTCTAGATTTTTAATGAGCGAAGTTTTGGTGCTAAGGATAGTTTGGTGATGTGTCACACTCTCTTACAGTGAATAACAAAATATTTCTGCTGTATCCTCTAACTTTCTGTTACCTGAATAGGTAGGTATAAGGTCTCCAGAATGGGCACAAGGGCAGTAGGAATGGTGGCCTGTTCCATTCTCTGATTTACTGCCTCCTTTGGACAAATCAGTGGTGGCTAAATGTTCTTTGGCAGTTAGGCCACATACAGTTGTTACATGTCACAGCCCTGGGGCTCTTCTGTCCCAGGACTTCTGCTCTCTGATCCTGACATAGGTTGCTTGTCGCCAGTAAATCTTCCCCCAAGCCTTTTTTCTTTTTTTAATCCAGCAGTCCCTTATGGCACAAAACAGTCTGTCATTCTAGTTCTGTCCTCAGTCTACTTCCAATTTCTAGTCCAGGGAACTCTTGGCAACAGCAAGGACTCAACAGAGGCAGGTAATTRAAGTTTCAGTAAAACAAAGGGAATCTGCAAGGAATTTCTTTCGCCAATTATCTGTAGACATCACACAAAGTTCTATTGCCTTCATATATTATTTTAACAGGATAAAGYTTTGTGTGGATAGTGAAAGATCAGCCTACAGGCTCCATGATCCAGGCTTGTAAAGAGATGCCTGTCACATGTTTGGCCATCACACACCCCGCTTTCCCTTCATAGTCAAGTGACTTGACTGTATCAAGGTGAGCACAGTCGGCTGGAGAAACAAGTTAGGAGAAAAACAAGCAAATAAAAGTAGCAAAGCAAAATAAAAGCTTTGCATTTATTTTGGGTTGCAGTCAAGTCAAGCCCCCAGGTTAGGCATGGGGTGAGCAGCACGCTATTTCTTGCCATGGCAAGCTGGAAGTAAATTTTGGCATTACTGTGTGTCACRCAGGCATTTGCTCTGCCTCATGCAGAACTTTGAAGAGGAAAGAGCCTCTTTAAAGTTGAGAGTGAAAGTGACATATACGTATATATGCATTTAAATATACATATATATTTAAAAGTGCATCTGCAGCATTTTTGTATTTGATTAGAGGGCTAGGATGGTTTCACTGGAGTTCGAATAAGAGATCCTCCTCATTATCCCACAGTTCAGGTTTGCATATATATTGAAGACAGAGTTATTTTTCCCTAAGGACAGTCTACCCTTGGCAAAGTCCCATGGCTAATGCAAATCTGTCAAAGGGTCAGAAGATTTTTGCGCTTAGTCATACAACATTATGTTAGTAATACAAACATTTTGAAATATTTTATACAAATCTGCACMGTTATTCCTTGAGCAAAGAGTAATTAGAGAGACGATAATTTAAAAAAAACCTTATTCCTCCTTTTTCTGTGATTAGCTACAGGATCTTATTTGATATTTACTGGACAGCAGCCTCACAGTGTCCTCCTTGGAAGATTCCATKGCCATAAGGCAGCTGATTGTATTTAGTCATCTTCTGCACCAGCAGTTTTGCCTTTTGGGCTCCAGAATTGATTTTCCCCATCTTGGCGTCTCTTTGCAGCTGTGTCCCTTGCCCTATCGCTCTGCTCTGGCCAGTGGCAGAGCAAATGCAGCTCCAGCGGGTGGTTTCTGGGACATCACAAGTGGCAGCTTCGTGAGGACAGCAAGTGGAGACACTTCTTGTGCAGGGCATTACAGCTGGGAATTGGTCACCAAAGAGGCAGTTGGACTTGGGAAATTCTTCTTCATAGAAACCCTGCTCTCCCGCCACAAGACAGAGATGTGTCTGCCCTCTAAATGCACAGCCCAGAGTTGTTCTGTACTTCTGCTAAGCATTTTAGAAACTGTAAGAACCATTTAAATCTTAGATTTTGATTACAGGGACATGCTGAGATGAAAAAAAAAACTGCAAAAATGGATTTTTGTTTTGCTTAGAATAGTTTTAAAAGTTATTTCCACTAAAATCTTCTCTAGTACTGGTTGGATATTTTTTTGATAGTCATTCCACCACTGAGACTCCTAACACAGACAAATGTAGCCACCTGCCTCTTTCTCCTAAGAAACTGAGATTACTCACTGCAGATTGTTTGCAGATTACCAGCCATGTATTTTTAGTTATGACATGTTTTCTGAAGATTGTCTAAAGGGCACGCAGGAAATCTGGGAGAGCAGTGAGGATTTGTTGTTTTGTTCAGCCCCAGTGAACTGCAAGATAGGTCCAAAGGGCGAGTGTGAATTTGGAGCGTTGGCCTCGCCGCCCCTCGGGCGCAGGTCGGATGCTGCCAAAGCTGCGTGCTGACCTGGGGTCTCCAACTTGAGCGTGGCTGTTGCGGTTTGTAGGGGATGGAAATTTGTTGAGAGATGAATCCGCTTCTGCTCTGGCCAATTCTCAAAGGTTAGAGGGACTGAGGGCRGCTGAACTCATCTCTTAATAGGGATATCAGATACTGTGGTAACTATAGGCCTGACCCTGGCAGTATCAGGTTCACCAACACCCTGCTGACCGTGGGTCCAGTTGCCTTCAGAACAAATAGTTGAGTTCACAAATAGCACAATTTATTCAAATGCAACATTTAGAGAACAGGTTTTGGATGTCAGTACAGGAAATTTTCTGCTACTGTGTGGAGCCCTCAGCTAGTGCCTCATCACTGACGTGCAATCATCACTGACCCCAAAAGATGGGAGAGGGCTCTCAACCTTGAGGAGTCTCCTCAGGCGGTGTCCTAACCGGAGGGGAGGAAAGGGGTTCAGCCTGTCGACTGATCCAGAAGTTATGATGGAGACTTCCCTCTCTCCTTCCTTCCCTCCCTTCCTTCCCTCCCTTCCTTCCCTCCCTCCCTCCCCTCCCTTCCCTTCCCTCCCTCCCCTTTATGTATTTTCTTTTACATTTAGGTGGAGCTTGGGTGACTCTAGTCATACTTTCATTATTGATTGGTTTTAAAATTCTCCTGAGTTAATTGAAAATCTAGAGAGTATGCTTAGTGAGGAGGGGTCATTCTTTGGAAGCAGGTAACTTCTAGGATGGGGTTGTGTATTGGTATTATATTGAGATTAAAATGAGGAGAAGTTTGAGCAAAGTCCATGGAAGGGACTAATCTGCCACTATCRTTGGTCCAGCACCAGACATCTTATCACAGTGTGGCTTATCAGCTGCACGGTACGGCCAGATTGCCACTTCTGCAGGGAGAACAACAGAGTTCGGCTGCAGTGTCTTCACTCGGCTCCACTCTCCATTTGCTCATCAGCTGTATGGCACCATCAGATTACCTCCTCCRCAGGGAATCCAACAAAGTTTGGCCTGGAGCAGRAGGGTTGGACTAGATCATCTCTAGAGGTCCCTCCAACTGTAATGATTCTGTGATGGTGTCTTCATTCTGCTCCGCTCTTCGTTTACTCTTACTAGTGTGTGCTAGGAAGGCAGATGGTGTTGCCAAGGGAATCATGGAGAAGTAGATGCTGTACATGCCAACCATCCTGGAAGTAGTAACTGTCTCTCACCTCAAGCAAACCTCTGTAATGCCGTAACTTCTGTTAGGTCCTGTTTTTTCTCTAATTTCCCCTTTCTCAAGCAATTCTCTCACAATGGCTCCATGAGAAGCAGCCCTGAGAAGAGCTCTCACCTTGAAAGGTGATTTTGTCACCCTCTGCTATTCCGCTTCTGACTTTCCAGCCTTTAATTCCCTCGTTTTTAGCATTAGCAAAGTTCCATATGACCCCAATCCTCAGTTTGCTGCATGTGTGTGGATGGGAATAGGATGTGCATTTTTCTAACTAGCCAAAAAACTTCAACTTCCTGCATAGCACCTCAAGGAACGGAGCTGAAATCTCAGGCAGGTTCTTTGCTCCCTGTCAAAAGTCGTAGGAGCAGTAACGAGATATGTTTTTGATGTGGGATTGAGGGCAAAGCACATTAGAGTTCGGTTTCTGCTGTGTTGGTTTTCTGTTCAAGATGTTTCACTGAGCTGACCTTAAAGCAAGTTTTCTTTACTTTAATAGTATATACTGTCCAGCCACGATTATGATGCGAAGAGGATGTGGATCATGATTTGCCGTTTACAGGGCCTGTAGTTTCAGATACCATCAGTCTTTTTTCTCTACTAAGCATACATTTCTTAGCTATTAAATGCTAGATCTAATAAAACAAAATAATAGCTAATAGTCCTTGTAACTTGCCTGCAATACATAGGTATAATAGCTTGTCTGACATTTTTTAGAGCCAATATTTACCTTTATCGCTGGTAAGTGCCTCCTGAGACTCATTATTCATGTAATTCCTATTAAGAGGCAGTAGTAAAACAGCCTGTTGTCTTACAACTCTTGTTGTTAAGTACACTGTGTTTAGTAATAAATCAGTCAGCTTGTGCTGCACAAGGGAATTATTATTAGCCCRTATCTCTAGACATTTATAAATAAGTGAATCATACTTATTTATAGACTTCTTTTCATTTAGTGGAAGCAGATAAAATCAGTGCTTCTTTAGGTATGTTTTCATATTTATTGAAGTTTTTCTTATTCCTACCCTTCAAGCCTATGCCTGTAACAAAATAAATATTCTTTCTTTTAATATCTTACATTTTGCAGTAAACCAATATTTAGGAACAATTCTATAGTGCWTTAAGAGGTAAGTAATGTCAGTTCTAGAATAATGTGATAGAAATGCCTCACAGAATTGGGTTACTTGAACTGCAAGCTGTTATTTCCTCTGCCATTATTAAGGCTTGATACAGAAAGATGATAATTAACTTTTGCTTCTAATTTGTCTGATCCATGACTCCATACAGATCTATGACAACCCTCTATAGAAGTTTGAGCTCAGTTATATAATTAAGGAAAGTTTTGACAACARTGTGAATATAGAAATTTGTTTCTCCTTCAAAGACTTGAAACCCATGTTTGTGTGGCTTACTACTTAGGTATTTGGGTTCATGCTTCTGGAAGAATAAGATTTTTAGATTGATACCCTGGAGAAACCCAGACCAAGAAAACTGAATTAAAARTTAAAATTTAAATGAAATTGAAATCAGTTAATTGAAAATTAAYTGAAATTTGTACAAAGCCTAATGCTCTTTTTCTTCCTATGACAAATTTTTACAGCTTCCCCCGCATTCTTTCTAAAAGTAGTTCTACACAGGGCTCCAAGTATTGAGTGAGACTTTCAAAAACCTCCAGTGTGGTTTAATCTGTGCTTCATCCTGTTGAAGTGCTTTGATTGTGTGGTATTACTGCTTTTAACAAGAGAAAGCCAATAGGAAATTTGTGGGGATGTTTGTGGGTTTGTTTTGTTTGTTTTTGAATCATCAGGACTAAAGCTATAATAAAAGTTTGAATGTGTGCTTCCTGTTTTAACTATTTTCTGTATTATCCACGGTGATTATTCTCTTTGATCATAGTGCTGTTGCTTTTTAGTATTATTAGTATTAATAATATACTCAATTTAGTCAATTTACTCAACTTATTCTATATTCAAAAAGAGGGTTTCTGCATCTGTATAGAAGCARGCAATTTTGACTCAACCACTTTGATTGCAAAAGAAAACCTAGACTAGATTCCTTTATGAGTGACTTTAACTGTGAGTTTAACTTGGCCCAGTGTTGGCAAGGCAAATTAGGGAGGAGCTCAGCAGAAATGTGCAGAAATGAACAGGCTGATTTGTAGTGGGTTTATTCTTCAGAATAGCTGTATGTATTTAGCACGGTTTTATTTTTTAATTTTCTTTTGAAGAAAAGCAAAACCAAAGTCCCAAACCTGTGCAAAAGGTCTCCTGAAACCACTGAAATTGTGTTAATTTCATCCAGTGAGGATATGGCCTCTTAACAATTAACACATTGGAATTAACAGAGATTTTTACTGTAGCCTTTCTTGACTTTCATCTGTTGAGAAGATGCATTCCTTTAAAATGATTCTTGGCTGAAATCCTGTATCTTTTTTTTTTTTTTTTTTTTTGAGATATTTTATTTAGAAAGTAATTTAATATAAATGAAAATACTGCAGCTTCACTATGTTTTATTTTATGGTTTTACATGACCATAGGAGACTTTCTTACACTGCCTTTGTGGTCAAATTTATCGTACCTTTGTGGTAAATTTGTTTCAGCGATAAATATTAGTACAATGGAGAACAACCCTAGAAGCTTTCATAGCACTTATGTAGAAGTGCAGTTTGGTCGTTGCAGGCAGTAATGGGATAGGAACTTCAAGTCTGGTTTTAAGATATTTACATTAATCCTACATGAGCTCCTTTTTTTTTTTCCCCCCTCTGAGGCAAGTCACCTAGTGCTAAGTGGCTGATCAATACATGTAAAATGTGTTTTGCAGCTAGGAAAGAGCGTTCCAGGCACCCATTAGCAAAGCACTTCTAGGGAAATACAGCATCTTAGGCCTAATTAGGCTCCTTAGGCCTGTACAACTTGAGGTTAATTATGTACTTTGCATCTGAGAGTACTGGGCAAGAAGTTCATCCTATCTGTAGTCAAAATGCCCTTGACGCGGGAGCGCGTTCCCTGCCTGGCCGTTTCTCCCTCGGGGAGCTCGTTGGGAGCAGCAGCGCCCGGTGTCCGGGTGGCCGCGGGACTTTCTGCGGGGACCTGTCCCCGCTCTTGGCTGACGTGTGTAACGGGCAGCTGCGAGGGCAGAAGCCACCCCGAGCATCTCCAGATGCCCCAGAGCAGTTTAATGAGCTGAATTTCTCAGCAGCCGTGGAGCGGTGCTGTCTGTTCACGTGGGCCTGTGGCCGGGCCGGCTGAGCCTGCGGGGTCTTGTCATTTGGAGACTTTCACCGCTCGTGTTGTATTTGACGTAGCTTGTAATCAGATGTAACATGACAACAACGGCTTGACAAGCTGATAATACACTTCACTTGCAAAATTCATGTGCTAAGACTGCAAACACATTTTTATTTAAGCTATGTCATGTTTATGCATAGCAGGAGGATTGCATTTTTCTGTACATCTGCCAATAGCAAGTCTGGGGAGATCYTGAGTTTCTACCTTTTAAAGTATGATTGATATTTTTCTAAGTGCTCAGAAGTTTAACTTTCCTCAGTCACACTAATTTATCTGGACAGTCATTCAGATACAAAGCACAAGCTGAAAGAGTTTCTCTGTTCCTTGCTCTCTGAAGCATGTGTGCTCCATTTTCTAGCCATTAGTGTGTTTCATAACTTATTATTATTTCTGTATTGGTGGAGAGTGGAAGAAGATAGAAAAGGAATTCACTTTTTTCGGGACTYGCATCTGTTGGTCTATGAGAGAGAATATCATTAAGAGAGTTTCAGTTTGTTTCTCTTTGTCTCTGCAGTGTTCATGATCCTATGAGCAAGTTGTGTGATTTTCCTCACCCTTGTTAGACCCATTAACCAGTATGGTTCAGATGTGCACGTTTCCATGGTTAGGAATACGTAAAGTCTGGGCTACTTTTTGGCACTTGGACCAGTTGGYCAAACAACCAAGTGTTCAGGTACCTGTTTGCTGTGCATGCAAAGCTGTTGGCACAGGGAGTGACCACACACAGGACCACTTCTGTCCACTTTGCCTGGTATTTTCATGCTAAATATAGTCACCTGGATTTACCACTTGTAACTGATGAGCAAAATCAAAGCAAGGAGAGCATATATGAGAAGAGGTCTTTCTATATTATGTAATATGCAGCAGTAGGGACATGGTTTAATCCTGGCTGGCAGCCACCAGGCTGCTCTGTCATCTTTCCCTGTTTCCGCAAGGGAGGGAAAATGACGTTTTATCCCCTGCCAGGACAAGAGTCACAGAAGGAAAAAAGGTGACAGCAACTTTCAGAATGATCTAAACTTGCTCTCCTAATTTGCTGCAGTGGCTTTGAGGGATGACCCAGGAAAACCTGSAATTTGCCCTGCTGCTGCCCTCTGCCAGAGCAGCAGGGCAATGCCCTGCCAGGTGTCATGCTTGGTCTGTCTGGTGACTGGGGTTYGGTCTCGTCACCAAGCTGCTCTGCAATGCTCTGAGGCTGAATACTGCTATATGTATTTCTCCAAGTCAAATCTTGTCACTTCTACTTGTTTTCACTGGAGTTACTCAAGTAAGATTCTGCCTAAAAAAAATCTGAGCATCAACAAAGGAAAATGTGAGGATCCCCATGGATGCTCTGCATCTGGCACATAAACACAGAAGGTGGCTGCTCAAATGGTGTCGCTTGCCACTCTCTTTACTCCCTCAGAATAGGTTTCCATAGGGATTCATCTTCATGGAGTTAGGAAGAGGAAGCAAGGAAATTAGGGATTCAAACTATATTATTCTCATTTAAAATATACCAAGGAAAGCAGCAGAATAATCAATTTGGTAGAATCTGAGCCTATACTAGCATGATCTTCCCCAATTTCCGTTTTTAAGAATTCTTCTGCAGGACTTGCAAGTGAGGAAGAATATTATATATTCTGTGTGCATTGTTATACACACACATACTCACACATACATTAATATATGTCTGTCAGCCTTTCCTGCTATGGATTTTTTAAAACACAAATCCATCAGGAAATCGTTCCCTCTCTGTCTTCCCCTGCTGAAGAGCATGAACCACACATGCCRGCAACTTGAATGCCCTGAACTGACTTTTCCTCTCTTGAATTTTGTGTGGAGAATGAAGGCTTGTCTGTGGAAATTTTCAAGCTATACATAAACTTTTTAGCATGCTATCTTCAAACCTCACTAGATTAGCTAAATATTATTATTAACTGGAGGGTCTTTTCTAACTGTTATTTAAATCTGTATATTCATTTAAATAGAGGCTTACTCTACCTTTTTGCTTGTTTGACATTTTTAACTGGGAGAGATTTCTTTTTTCTATTCCTACCCTTTATCACTTTCATTGTTATGGCATTATTAAATTGTTCATCTGATTCAGTTTATTGCTTTACTGGATATACATTGTGCAGACAAAACTATTGTTTTTTGAATGTCAAATCATATTTCAGAAAGCTTTTTGTTATTATTTTTGTCCTTGGAAAACACTGGACAGAAAATTACATTCATTAAAACTGTATTCATTACCAAATCCACAAAAAAAAGTTTTTTGAATGAATAGCAATTTGTCAAGCAATATGTCATAAAAGACAGTAACTAAAGAAAACCCAAGTAAAACATTCAGTTTCATTATTGAACATTTTTAGCTTTATTATTATAATAGAATTACAGTCTGACATAAAATAAAGAGCTTTTGCTAAACTCTGTAAAGCAATACATGCTTCTGCCATAAACAACCTCTATTAGATTTAGGTTTTATTGCCACATCACTGCACTGAGGTGCAATAAACATTCAATGTCATCTTTTGAAAATTATCCCAGGAGTAAACAGAAACTGTCCTCTATAAGAGTGTATCATTATTTTCAAGGAAGACTTACTATTATTACATGGTTTAGCAAAGCACTGTAAAAAAGCTACATAGAGGATACCTTGTCTTTGATAACCTGTGCAATCAAGTTTATACAGTATAATACTATTCTCATAGACTAACAAACTAAGAGGTGATATAATGCAGTCATTGCATAGCAAAAAGCAGACTAATTAAGTAATAATCACATCTAATGTGCAAAATGCAGACCAAAAGGTAGCTATGAATTGTTAGAAAGGTAAAATGCCCTAAATGAACACACTAGATTAACGCCAAAAATAACAAGATAAACAAGTACACAGAAGTTAAAGAGCCATAGTTTATTTTTTTCTATACATATATCTACACATGATACCAGAAGATGAAACACCCCCTTTTAATAAGCTCCAATCAGATAACTTATTAAGTTTAGACAGGACTAAATGTTAGACAACGAAGCATTATTAAAAAGAAAAAAAAGGAAATCTAAATAAAATATTAACTATTTCCTCTTGTAGATATAGGATGGCAACTTCTGAATTTATTGAGAAAGAGTTTATAAAACATTGCCTGAAACATGAATATGGACTTTGACTCTTGTTAGCTATTTATCTGAAGGCTCATGTAGCATTGTAGTTAAGTTCATTCAATACCATATCCTAATGGTTTCTGAATTAATGCTGGCAGCAATCCATAGTCTTCCTGTCTCTCTGAGAAATCCTCATCTGATACTTTGTGTTTCTAAGAATCAGCAGTACCAATCCTAACTAGAATTGTTTGAAGGGAGCACAATACCTGCAAAATGGACATCTTGTATTTAAAGCCCTTACATATTGTTCCTACAAATATATTGCTACAGTAAAAATGAAATGTAGTAAGTTTACTCAATAAAATCTATTTTTTCTGTACATTCTTTTGTGTATGACTTTTTTGTATTTAATGCTACATATATTACATCACCTATTGTAACAGTTATGTATCAGCAAATATAGCAGTAATATACAGATGAACTTCTGTCTTAACAAATATTCACCATTTTTACCTACCAAATATAATTCCGTACTTTAGTATTTACGCATGACCTGAGCAGACCAGTCATTAATCTAATAGTATACATTTGATGACATTGTCAAATTGCAAGCTACTGTACACTTAACCACTTTACAAATGGAATTAATTCCAAGCACTTTCTATATGTTTTTTTAGGCTTTCCAATACGATTGTTGTTGTTTTCTTGTTTTTAATCCAGGCTCTAAATATGTTTTATTGAGCATTTAACAACATATTAAGAGCTAAGAGGTGAATCCTAGACAATGTTTTAAGAACACAACTTTAAAAAAGTAAAAAATGTACAATCTCATGCTGCATATTTACATATATTATTTAAATACTATATTTTGTCTTTCTGCTATCCATAAATTTCAATCTAAAGCTTTTTTTTTAATGTATCATTTTTATAAAAGAATACATTCAACATATCTAGAGCTTGCAAAACTTTTTTTTTAAACTTTCTAAAACATAGTGATGTGTAAAAGCTACCTGTAAAAGCCTCCAGGAGTAGTTTGGATTACACAGGAGACAAAGGGAATTTAGGATCTGCATTTGATTGTGCAACTGGTGTTACATCTAGTCTAGTGACAACTTAATGCTTAGAACAAGACTGCAATAAGACAGCAGATTAAAGCATTTGTTACCATTAGATCAAATGTGCTATTCAGTGATAAACTGTACCTAGAGGGAGCAGGTATCCTTTTTCTTTCAAGACCATTTAATATCRTAATTTGGAATATAGAAGGGGAGAAAGAGATAGGAAAATAAGTTATCTTATGGAATTCAACACATGGAAAGCTTTACGTCCTTGAAAAGTTTATAAACAGTGTTTGAATAAATTTAAGTACAGTATAGTATGTGCAACATGAACATCATACAGAACATTTTCCCAATCCCCACAATCCCTAGAATAAAAATATCTTTCTTCACTTACATATACAGTATCTTTTTGGGACATTCAGCAACACCCTATCTATAAATGTATTCTGTTTTTCATTGCTAGAACTCTTCCTTTTTCTTTTCCAGAATCGCTTTCAGAAGTAAGTAGCTCATTGCTCTTTCCCACACAGGGGTTTTTAAATATATAGAATTTTTTTTTTTTTTTTTTTTTTTACTTTTTGTCAAAAAAAGAAACCCTTATTTTCTTTAAGACAGAGGCAATGAAGCAAATGGGAATTACTGTATGTGAAAACTAAAAGCAATTCCCAGCACAGAACACAGAACAGAACTAAATGAGTAAATGAGGTTATTGGTGTGGAGTTGGGGCTTTTAACTGGGGCTCCCGGTTTAAATAAGTGGCCCAATAGACTAAGTTGAAGATCCCAAAAAGCAATGGGAAGGCTATTCTTGATAGTCGATCAATTTTGCTGACGCTGTTAAAAGTTTTCTTGGGTTCTGCAGGTTTTGTTTCTGGTTTAACTTCTTTGGGCTCTATTGTTGCGCTTTTAGCAATGGTGGCCAGCCCAGGGTCCCTTGCAATATTAGGGGTGTAGCTTGTAGCTGCAGCTGTGTATGTGTTATTTTTCTTAATCAGAGGATCCTTCACCTTCTTTGGCTGAAGAAAGAAGAAAATATTTTATTCCAACTGTCATCTCAATAGATAATACAATGACAAAGCACTGTGATATTTTGGCACGTTTGGAATTTATACTAAAATTGTAATAAGATCTAAGTAAAATGTTAGTATCTATATGTATGATTCATGCAAAATAGTTAGGTAAAGCTGATGACAGAATCATTCTTTTTGATTACTTTTATTAATTAAACCAAATTAAATGATAGATAGGCTGTAATAAGGGCTTATTGATAGCTAGGATCACTGATACATAAACTTTCCTGTAATGGTTATGAATAGTGTCAAGCCACAGATAATTCCATGTTCCTTAATCAATTGTACTTTTTGACCAGGAAAGAATACTCTGAGACACTGAATTGCTCAATGTAGTTTTCCAAAATTAGGACAAATAATGTTGCGTGGGGCCTTCTTACACAATTCGTACCAAAAAACACCATGTGACTAAGCACTAGAGAGAGGATTGTTTAATAACATGGAAAGCTGCTTAATATTCTATATGCTAAGGGTTTAGACCAAAAGCAAATGCTTTCTGAAATGCTTGCTGAGTAGCACTCAAATCAATAAGTGCTTGTTCTGAATGCTACAACTGGGTCATGGTGGCTGAAACATCAGCCCGCGTGCGAGGGCTTATAGAGCTCCATGATTTTGGAGTCCATCTACTTAYACTGTTAAAGCAAGAAATCTAGGAAGATAGGAAAAAATGTTAATAGATGGAAAATCTTAATGAACTTGATGATCAGAAAGAATATCTTGATTTTGATCTGGGTCTGATGCTTTATAGCATGCTACCTGTGGGGAAAAAAATGGGCTCTGGGGATCCCAGCTGGAATAAAGTGGTGCCTCTTGCAGAGCATCTGAATCTGCCCTGCACAGAGAGAAGTGTGGGAGAGAGATGCACYGCATGGGCAGGGAGGCTTGAAAAATGCCCCACTTTGCTCCAGGTAGCTTGAATTATGGGAAAACAAGCAAACAAAATAAAAAGACCCCAGGAGCTTGGAAAATCTTTAAGTTGTGTTTGCCACAGAAAGAAAAAATGCACGCCCGCTGTTTGATCCTGTAGGAGATCATGATAATTAAACAACAAAATGAGCAGGCCTAAAGTAAAAATGCCAGCAGTGTGATTTATTGTTTTATTTCATAAAATAGCACCTCTATTTCTCTCTGCAAGAAGCAGCTGCCAGGGAAGAAGGACTTTCTGTAGGACAGATCAGCTATGGGTTACTATTTACATGGGCAAGGCATGATCAGTGGGTAGGGAGCCCGGGTGAAACTCCCGCTGTGGAAGGGGGGCTGCCAGGGCCGGGTCCAGCACACGGAGCTGCACGGGAAGGATAAGGGGCTGCAACGCTGCCTTTCTGCTGCTTGGTAAGGAAAGGGGTTCAGCTGCTGCCTGGCGTTGCTTTTACTGACTTTTTAAGTCCCTTCAGAAAATGTAATTTTTCTTTGAAACGGGTGTGAAATGGCTGTGTTGCAACACAGGTTATATAAAGAAAGGCAGTATTTGCTATTTAAGGACTTTTGTTCTTTTAATACAATCTATTTTAAAAGAAAATCATGAAGCTGGCAGCACCACAAAGACTCAGAGAAATGATTTTCAGTGAAACTGTCATCAGTAACTGAAAACTCAATATTTGCCAGCAAACAATTGTGTGGCTCGCTAGTACTAGCTCATTAAGCTAGTTCATTCTTGTGTTCTATAATACTTTTACATTAGTCATTGTTGCATAAATGTATAATTTCATTTTTATTTATTAATAGATAACTTATGTCACTAAAGCTGAAAAAAAAACCCAAAAAACAAATATTTATATTTAGACCTATGCTCCTGAATTAAACACATATTCGTGTACTGATGAGGAACATCTGCTCCTCCAAATATTTATTCTACTGAAGCTGTAGCCTGTGCGTGTTCATAAAAAGCAATTAGACAAGTAAAAATTATCTTTGGAGAACTCTTAAAAGTAGCTAAATGAGCTTCCTCGCAGAAGCTGCTGACTCGCTAATTCCAAGGAAATGCAGCTTCCTCTCAGCAGTCCCCAWGGGTGCTCTCCAGCATGAGGTTCTGCAAGGCTTTATGCGACGGAAGAATCAGGGTTGTGCAGCCCCAGCCCAAAATTAAGTGAGCTAAGGAGGAAAACTGGTGGGATTTCTCATTTACAAAAATTGGGAATGACGGCAAGGGCCCTGCTTGGGCGCCTTGTCCTACTGTGCCAGGCAAAGCTGTCTGACTGCGAATGGAGCGTTACCTTCTCAGGCACGACGCTCTTGCCGTCCCACGCGTAGCCCCTCTTGGTGAAGTAATTCACGGTGGCAAACTCAATGAGGGCGGAGAAGACAAAGGCGTAGCACACGGCTATGAACCAGTCCATGGCCGTGGCGTAGGCCACCTTGGGCAGGGAGTTGCGCGCGCTTATGCTCAGCGTGGTCATCGTCAAGACGGTTGTCACTCCTGCGGGGCACACGAGGTTAGGGTCTTTACGTTGTGGGCGCTCTGACTTTTCATTGATCTCTCAGCTATCACCACCCAGGGGAACCCCTCATTTCTCCCCTTTCCCTCCCTGTTTCTTCTGAACTTCCCCACTTAAATTCCATGGCGCTCTGGGGGCATCAGATTTTGATTTCCGTTGAGGGATACTGGAAATATTTTTATGTTTTTGTTCTTTGGCATTGTTTAGCAGAATCCAGTTTCAAAACTGGAATGGGAATATGTTTTGAGTTGGTTACTAGATGCTACTTGAGTTTCGTGAAATTTGGGCAGTCACCTTTGCTGTTCCCTCTGCAAGCCCTGYACATTGTCCCACAGATTTAGCAGCTCCATGTTTCTACTTCTTGCAGCAATTCAAAGATACTTACACAGAGAGCTCTAAAAGTACTATTTTCCTGTTCATTAGCCTGATTATTGCAAAACAGTTRTTTAGTAAATGTTAGTGTATGTTCCTTGCTGCATATGCGCAAATGCAATTAGCTGTATGTGACACTGCATTTATGTGAACTGATGGTTTTACAGATTTCTGTCCCTTCATTTGTGCTGCCCTGGAAATAGCAAAAAAGTTACGTAAGAGCAATGATAGAGCAGTCTGGATTTCAGTACCAAAACTGAACCCTCTCACCTCACTGCCCGGGAGCCTTCTCTGCCAGCAGCGCTGCGCTGAATTCACACAGGCTCTTAGAGATGCCTGAAAAGAGCCTACGGTGCAGGCTGGGCATTTCCATCAAATCACATGTCTGCAAGTTACCTAGACAACTGCAGTGTCATGCATTAAACGTCTCTTGCAAGCTTATTTTGACTGCAATGAGGGTTGGTGAAAATGCGCGGTGGCCTAAAAAGGCCAAATAATGAACGATGTATTTACATATTAGTGTAAAGACTTTGAATTACTGGTGCCTAATGAGGATGTGATTTCTCTTCCCTAGGAGACAACCTAATCTTGTCTTTGACTCATTACTAGTGAGTTTATATTCCTCTAATGTAGTAGTAAAATAGGATTTATTATTTGTATTTTCTACAGTGGTAAGTGGGCTGAAGGATGTAAGCTGTTCCTCTGTGTATGCACATATTCATGCAAAATTAGAGCTTTCCAGGGCTATTAGGGAATTAAAAATCTCTCATCTTGATAGGTTATGATCAAGTAAGCATAACATTGGCTACTAAATAACTGCCTTAAAAAGGAAAACTTTTAGATGCGTGGGTTCTTGAGCCCCACATATACTAGCTTGAACGTCATGCACTGCTATTTGCTACTCATTGTGGGGCTAGGAAATTCTGTTCTCCATCTAGGGACAAAGCATTACAGCATTGCAAGCTGCCAGTCTGACATTTCCTTTTAAATGGTGTGGTCAAAAGCGATAAAATAGCTGCAATTTCAGTAGCTTTGAGCAGAGAGTCCTTCAAGAGCCCCACATCAATTCTCAGCAAAGCCAATGCTAAAGCTTCAGAACTGATTTTAGATTTTAATCTGCAGGATATTATGCAAAGCAAATTTAATTATGCTCTGCTTTAAGCTGTTCTCCTGCAGACTGTCAGCCGTGTGCCAGCAGAAAGGCTGAGCCCGTTCCCCCGGTCTCTGGTGTGTGACTCATGGGCAGAGGCTGCAGGGAGCTGGGGCTCAGCTGGGACGAGCCAGGCGAGGTGGCTCCAACAGCTCCCTTCCCGCGCAGGTCCCGGGGCCGCGGCCTCGCTCAGGGTCTGGCCCTGGGCTCTCGCACGCAGATGGACGAGCCCTGCGGCTCTGCTCCTGCCCCGTGCYGGGCACCCCCTGCGCCCCCTTCTAGCACACGACAGGCTGCGTCACACTGGAGACACTTCATGTGCTGTTGGCTTCATCAGAAATGTTGTCACTTGTTTTTCTTTTAATTATATAGCTGATTAATATCTCCAAAAAATGCTCTAGTTGTCTGCTTCTAATTTTAAGCGAGTCATTTGTAGTCAGCAGTTAAAACACCAGGGGCCAGYCGTATAACTGAGGAGTCCTTTAGGTTCTCTAACGGCACTCATTGAGTGAATCTATCCTAAGCATGATAAATCTTGTCACTGATTTCAAGAGGCCTTTAGCAGAAGTGTTCAAAAGGGAGTGCTGAGAAAGATTTTTATGGTAGGCATTTTCAAATGGCTTAYGGATGCCAAATGGCCAAGACTCACTGATGAAAACCTCTTTGCTCATCTCCACTATCAATGTCATGGCTGTTTCCCCTTTCTATTTGTGGTTATTTGTATTATTTACATTTGTACTTGTTTGGGAAAAGTAGAACTGGACTAGATCATTCAAGATGTTTTCAGGTCTCTCTTGAGAACCAATTGAAGTGGTTTATATCTTAAAAAATCAAGTTTCGGCCACATCTTAGCAATGTTAACTACTGTGCGCTGCMCTATGTACAGTATCCTGCTGTTCTCTAATATTACATAACCTGCTATAGCATAAAATTCCTGATACTTCTTTCGTGTTCCATTCCCGAGGAGTGCTGGGACTTTGCTTACCAAACACAGTTCTTGCTGGAACAGATTCTCTATTGAGCCAGAAGGAAACCTGTGACAGAATCACTGTCATGATGCAYGGCAGGTAAGTCTGAATGACAAAGTAACCAATCTTTCTCTTCAAATGAAAATGTGTAGTCATAACAACATATTCCCCTAAAAASGAGAAAAATGGGAAAATGAAAGCTTTTACAACTTTACAAATTAGAAGGCTTTGTTGCAGGTAATTTTTCTTTGTATTCACCCCTATTATAAAAAGAAAATATAGYCCTTGGATTAAGCTGGCTGAGCTCTGAGGAAAACATTTAATAAAGCAGATATTAAAATTCCACTAATAATAGAAAACTAGACAGTTCTGGGAAATGTTAATTAAATTCACATCTTTTCATCTCCTCTGAGCAGTGAATGAACGTATGCATTCACTAGTGGCTGTTCAGGCCTCTCATGCAAGGCCTAATCCCATTACAAAATGGAAAACCAACATACTATTCGCATGTCAACAGTGTTCAAGGGCAAAACGAAGACAGATGCATTTCAGGCGAAGCGGTTTTAAGGTGTTGTGGCTGCTGTGCCTGTGTTGGAGCCGCCGGTGCCTGCGCTCCACGCTGAGCCCAGCGCTCCAAGCGGTACCTGCGGTAGGAGCAGCCTCTCCTCAAGCCACCGGCTGGGGCAGGAACAACACAGAATATTTTCACTAACACTATGTTATTGGGGGCTGCCAAAACAGATGAGCTGGGTTTACGATCAGAAGTGTTCTTAAGCATTCATACAACTCTATAAACCTTTCCTGACAGGGCACGGCAAATAAGGCCCGTTTTCATGCTGTTATTTACCGCATCACTGAAAATGGGTTTTTGGAAAAAAAAAAAAAAAAAAATCAGCTCGCAAGACAGGAAAATCCATTGCTGTGACATTTTGTTCAGGGTAGATTGATTCTTTGTAAAATAGACATTAGCTTGGAGAAGAAACAGGTGGACTTGTAACTGAACAAAAATCTGTGTCTAAATTAGAGATGACACCTGAAAACACCATGATTCTCTTTTAAAATATAGGCAACTGGAGRGAGAGTTGCACCTATACAGGAAAAGCCTAAATGGGATTGAAAAGCTTTGTCTAGACATTGACTGCTTATGCACCGAGCATGTCAAATGCCCTTTTCTTTAATTCAGAGTCTAGAGGAACATTCATATGAACCGTCTTGCTCCACTTATAACCCTGAGGCAAGCTTATAAATAGGATGTGACAATATTCCTGGTATGTTTCAATATAAAATAGAAGACAGCAGCAAAGGGGAGAAAGAGAATCAATTTTGAGAGGTAGAGCAAAAGATATACAAGRAAAAATTTCTTTCAGAAATAATACTGACAGGAGTATTAAAATGGCCATTATTACAAGGATTTTGCTCATCTTTATTTAACTTTCACCAAAACAACCTCCTTTTCCTGTGTACCAGAGATTATGATTCTATGAAGGGTACCAGTCCCGGCTTGGAGAGCCAATAATTTAATTTTAGCTACTAAAATGTGACGTGGGAAGCTATTTTAATGCAATCAGATATAGCATGATCACAACAGTATGTCAGAAGTAATTCACTGATTGTAGATGACAAGTTAAGAATACAGAGTGAACACACCACTGTACTCTGAAGCTTTATTTAGCTGCTTAAATTATCAAAGTATTTTTAACCTCTACAAAATGAGAACAAGATTGGAAGTTTAAAGGCAATTAAAAAGACAGAGGTTTCTGTGATCAGGTAAATATTTTAAAAGGACTGAGCCAGGAGTCTGTTAGAGGTCTGCCACAAGTAGTATAGCAGGCAAAGCACAGGCCCAAAATCATGCCTACAATTAAATGACAAAGCAAAAACATTTTTTAAGGCAAAAACATCTTTTAAGTCTCAAAACCAGCACTAGACTGCAGTCGTGTATTAGGAGGTATCTGTGCCTAAAAGCAATCTCTGGTGAGACGTATTTAAATGACTGCAGGACATGAAATTTTGCCATTTCTTTAATGTATCCTTAGCTTCCTGTGTTGTGTGGCTGGGTTTCAGTGGAATGCATGGCAGCRTTCACAGCAGCTGCCAACTGCTGCCCAACTTCCCGGACAGAATTCCTGTAATTCTCTTTTCAAAGGTTTGTAATGCATATCATATCATATCCCATAGCCTAAAATTCCGAATGGTCCTTCAGTAACATCTTTCCAATATTTATAGAGTCTGAATATATTTTGGTTTTAATTGAAAATTACATGTGCTGAGGTGTATGCATCTTACGTTCTTATGTCTATCTCTAAGGTATTTCTTTCTAGCTGCCCTGGAATCCCTGAGGTCTTGACATATAACTGCACTGAGTAGATAAACTAATTTGTTTTTCATTTATTTCATGAAGTTTTTTCATTTATTTCCTGACGTTTAAATGAGTTTATTCATATTATACAAAAAGAGACTTTTAAAAATGGCCACATAACTCCTTCATTTAAATTAACCAAACTTTTTGGACCACTTCCATATTTGAACATTTTCAGTGATCTAAGAGAGTTAGTATCTTTGCTCAACACTTAAGCAGCTGCAGCCCTTCATCAGCCTTTAATTCTACAGTATATGCAGTCTTTAAGAGTCTATAAATATATAGACTCTTATAAATTAATGTGTCCTCACAAGAAAACAAGCTGTTAATTCTGTGAACTATTTTTTAACAAACCCAGATAATTATCAGATGGGTACCTAAAAATGTGTGTGTCACAGCATCAGGCCTGAGTTTTGATGTGGGGATTGACTTTTAGCTATGATAAYGCTCTTTATGTCACTGTGGGTAGAAATAAAGCTTTCCTTGACTTTAAAGTACAGTATTGTCTTTTTTTTTTTTGATTATATGCTGTATTACCTAGTAGAAAAAAAAAAAAACTCTGTAGAAAAGTGTCCTGTCAGCAGATACACAGAACATTGAAAAAAGAATAGACTATTTAGTGAATACAAATTCTGCTGATTTTCAGCACAAAAATATTTTCGAAGTGGCAAAATAAATCCATGTAAATAGGAATTTGCAGAAACACTTTAAGCATCTGTTTTTCTTTTAAGGACATCTTACAAAGCAGAGAATTTTAAAGTCCTTTTGAATCAAAAAGACTCAGCAGTTAGAGACAGACAGTAATTCACATACATCACAAAAATATAACTCTGTGCTTGAGCATAGCAATAATAACTATTATTTTGTTTTCCAAATGGTAGTTGCGCATGCAAGTAAATGGAGATGAATCTCCCATTGCCAGCATGGATGAATAATTACACTGTGAAAATATTTTAGTCTTTCAAAACTGTGACAGTTGAATATCTCTGTCCATGAAACATTCTGAATTTGTGGTTGTCTTATTCTAGATGCAGACATGAGGAGAACAAATGGCCTTGTAGCAAAGGAAAAAAATAAAGGGAAGGAAAAGGATTTGATGATTTCACCAAATCGGTTTATAGTTTTGCGAATGTTCTGTGTAGCTCTGCCCTCCCTCATAGACTGGGAAACTGCAACCATACATATCATCTTAAATTTGCAAAAGGTTTTTGGATATTGCTTCAGAGACCCACAGAATCAGCTGCACCACAGCTTCATTTTCTCGCCTCATGTAGGTGCTGAAAGTTCCTAAATGAAGGTTGTTTTTAGCTGCGTTGCCTTTTTGTCAGATGAGTCACCCCTGCAGCTCTGAAAGCGGGGAGGACTTTCATAATTTTCCTTTATTGTGCCTTACACCTTAAAACAGAGATGTGCAGAGGATAAAGATGTGCTGGAGGATTCTGCTGGGTTTACACCTACCCAAATGGGGAGAAAAGTGATTCTTTAACCACTTGTGGTGTCTTGCATTATTTTTATGAAGGCAAATGTCAAAAAAAAAAGTATTTCCATGTGAAACACTGAATTTGAAAACAAATGTTGTTTCTTCCACTGCTCTCTCTTCTTAGTGGGTATTAAAGAGATTGCATGTTTGGTACCAATAGGATAATTTAATGGTTTTATTTTTAGTTTTCGTAACTGTTGGATCTAGTCCTTTGTAATGTTTTCTGCATCCAGACAATAACGTATTTATCTTAGCAAGTGTTAATTATACAGCATTTAAGATTATGCACAGACATGATAAAGTGTTTTTTTTACATAGAAAAAGGAGATGGAATTGAGAGCTATAAAACATCATGGGAAGAAGAGGGATAATTTAGTTTCTTCATGGAAATGCGTCAAGAATTTTTATACTTCCTAGGTTTGCCTTCAGTACTGTTGAAAAATTTATTATCTGCCTTTCTTAAGAATTTATAGGGTGCTGCTCACAAGGCTATCTAATTATCCTGAACTATATCTGGTATTAGCTATGCAGTTTCAATATCTTCCCAGGCTTATGAGTCTTCTGCCTGTCCTGCCGCTCTCATAACACGTCCCTCGAGCAGAGACCTGGTGGGAAAGGGCATGTGTGCGGGGTGCCAAGGTCTCTCCAAGCAAGCAGCTCCACAACGGGAAGAGCCGAGGGCTCCTTGCAGTTCCTCACAAATCCCGCTGACTAAGGCAAGTAAAGGGTAACTGGGCTGGATTTCACAGAAGCCAAGAGCTGTGGCCAGGCACKGAGTTCTGCCCAAGCCATTTGTGTGGCCCAGGATCAAAAGCAGCAACTCAACTGGTGCAGTTGTGTTAATGTTCTTCTTAAGCAAAGTACTTATTGCTGCCATCCTACTTACTGTCATGGTCACATTARCTCAGCATCATAATCTGAGCTGAATATTGGTCCATGAGAACCTTTCGCCTGTAAGAAATTTTTTTGACTAATGGGGTAGATGAGCTTACAGCGACAAGCTAAATAAAAAAAAATCCAGGTATGAGTTTAGCGTTCAATCTAAATCGACTCACTTTCCTGTACATGTTGGCTCATTTTGTAAATGAAATATTTAAAATTTGGGCATTATGTAACTCTACTGCCCTGGCCATCGCCTCGGCCACATTCGGAGCAGTGCTGCTGCTTCAGTGAAGCACTTCTCTCTGGTCCATTAAACGTTCAGTCTAGTCAACAGTTTGAGCACTTGTTCATTCCCAGTGCTCAGTTTATTGCTGTATTTTGGTCTTTCGTCCCCCTTCAAAATAACTAGAATAAAAAAATTAAATCTTTTCTCAGTAGGCAGTGGAAAAGCAAAAAAAAAAGCCTGCCCCAAAGTTATACCTACATAATGTGGTAAAAATAGGCTTTTTTTTTTTTTTTTTTTTTAACATCACAGAATTAGCAGTTTTGGATTTAAAGCGGGTACGAGCATTAAGACCCCTGAATCTTATATTTCGCTGTTCAAAATGGTTTGTAATTTTGTGAAATGTTTTCTGTTTACTTTAAATACCTCCTTGAGAGCTTATATGCTTGCTTTCAGCATCCTTCTTCACTGCCTACTCCAGGAATATGCTTTTGTGCGGATTCACATTCTGATGTTCCTTTTTCAGCTTATATAGAAAGCAGACGATAAAGTACGATAAAGATAGAAGTGCCTCTTTCTGATGTAAATTACTCTTTGTTTTTGGCTAGATATGGCACTGTAGTAAGCTTTTAAACCCTTCAAACATGTCAGCTACTATCTGAGGTATGAAAATAATCTCAAGATACGCTATCTTTTGACAGTTATGTTATCCTATTCTGAAGCTCGCATATTGCAATTTACATCACTTGCTCCCTGGTCTCTGGGTCTTTTTTTTCCAAACTCTAAATTCTGTTTTGGCAGTTAAAGATCCTCTATCAGTGCAGACCCATGATTCTTGCCAGAAAATGTATTTTACACACCTGTGCTGGACTGAACAATTCCTGAGTCCACAGTCTGTCCAAGCAGATCGTATTGGTTCAGTCGAGAGCCGTCTTCAGCAACAACCACTGATCTTGCTGGCTCCCGTGTCCATTCATATACGACCTCTGCTCTGGTATAAGCATCTAATTTAAAGGAAATATATTGCATTTCAGCTTTTTTTGTTTTTTAATGCTGATATAGCTTTAACAGAAAAAAAAAAGAGCAATTATTTAATTTTAATAAAAGAGATGTTAAATTTTATTAATTATTAATTTTCTGACAAGATCCTACAGTCAGCTTATTTCAAATTTAAATCTATGGGAAATATTGATTTTATTTGTCTATCGATACTGTGATTAGCTAAACATGGAGCATYGTGCTAAAGAAAGTTTTGTCCTCAATGGCATAAAAATTTCTTACGTTATTCCTACCTGTATAAAATCTGGGTAATCAGAAAGAGTAAGATGGGTAGGCAGGGGCCTCACTTGTTTCTCTAACTTTCAAGAACAGTCAAGAAAGGTGCAGGGCAACCTTTGCATCTCTTTATAGTGTTGACTGAGCCCCTCCAAGAACCTAAGCCTTTCTCGGAGTAGCTTCACCAGGCTGGCTAGAGCTCTGGGTTTTGTTCTTCCCAACTGAGAAGCTCCTTGTGGAATAACAGAATGGACATTGTGCAGGCTGCCTAGACTCAAGTAGGTTTAAATTATGGTGGAGGCATTTTTTGGTATGGCTTATTTCTGGAAAATGCAGGGAGTTCTCGATCCACACTATTCAAGCCCTGAACAAAGCTAAATAAAAACACTGTAGACTCTGCAGTCTTGGTTAGTCTCATATGTTAGCTCAGTGTATCTGTGGTGTTCCATATACCACTCTGGTGTTTTCTGGTGTGCTTAAGTGCGTTATTTTTCAGGAATTCTGTACATACTGATTTTTTGCCTAGTGTCATTGTAAAACTCTGCTGGCCATGTGCCGTGCCGGCCGTCTGACAGCTCTTGCTCCGAGCGCTCTGCGTGGGAGTCTCTCATCTACATGCAGCCATCTCGTGGGTTTTGGGCATCTGTGAGGAGTCAGGATGTACACGTGGGACCAAACACGTGCCCAGCACCCACGAAGCTTGCCCCCACCGCAGGCCAGTGGGCTGGGTGCCAAATAGGATGGCTTAGTGCAGCTAAAATGGCAGTAGACATGTATATTTAGATACCTAACTGGATCCTACCTACAGGATAAGACTTCCCCAGTGCGTCTTCAGGAGTGATGAACAGGAAGGGAAGGGAAGGAATCTGCTTTAGTTGACCTCATTTGTGAGTTAATAATTTTATCTCACTGGTATGCGAGAGAGTGTCGGTAATTGCCAAGGTGGCACCGGGTGTGCTAGGGAGCTGATTGCATGGCGTTTGATCCTGCATCACTGAAGGGGAAGGGAGTTCTCGCTCATTCCCCGAGCATTGTAACATATTCAGAGCTTTCATGGAAGCAGCAGAAAATGCAAATCCATGTCTCAATAAGTGTGACCTTAAAAACAATGGCCTCAATAAGACTAAGCATTTGCCTGTTAATCACATAAAGGAAGAGTGGGAATGGTAAAATTCCGTTTCCATTATTTTTATCTACTCCGAAGCTGGAGAATAGTTTGGAGGTAAGGGCCTTATTTTCTGACCTGCTGTCAGTAGTTTACTGAGCCCGGCAACTCTGGGACTGCCCGGTTGGGTTCCCCTGGCTCTGTGGAGCCTCCACGTGTTCTCTGACCTCGGCATCTGCCTCACGTTGCATAAGCAGCAACACAAAACACCCTCCCGCTCCTCTCCTGCTGCGCCGGAGCGGCCTCGCTTTTAATGGGTAGTCGTGAACCGAGCTGACAGTCAGGTTCTTGTGGGAAGAGCTGAGGAGAGCAGCTGCCTTTCTGATTTTGCCTTTACCAACATATGGCTTTTTGTTGTTCCAGAAGCCTTTTTAGCATTTGTCACATTGAATTTACATTGGAATAACCTCCAGCTTAAGCTGCTATTTTGGCAAGTGACTCTAGCCTTGGAGCTAGGTCAAGCATTTATTGGCCTCTCCAGCATGGGTAGAGGCCATGGGAGACGAGTGCCATCCCATCAACACAAGGCCGTGCTGGATCGGGCTCCAGCACAGGAGGAGTGACTGGAGGACATGGAAAAACCCTTCTCCAGTTTAATTCAAAACAAACATTGCTGGGCAGACGCTACCTTGCCTAGTTACTAAGTGTAATTCTGTAATCTGTGCTTAGTGTGGCTTTTGAGATGACCATAAGTCTCTTTCAGATATCTTTTTCGGTCTATTAGAATGAATTTTATAAATTGCTTCAGTTGTTTGATAGAAATGTCTCCAATATTCAAATACAATTCCCTCTGATAAAAAGTAATAATTAAGGTTCAGTGATACGTGAATATGGTAATAGATTTTGTAGCACATCTGTGTAAATTCAAGTTGCTGGTGTCACATTTATTGAAGACCTGTTGCTGGTTGAACTTTGCATTGGCACCCCTAGATCTAGATGACAGTGGGCAGATGCTTGGTATGGTGCAATTCAAAAGAAATTCAGTCCTGTGACCCTCCTGGTCTTACTGGTTCTCCTAGGAGGTCCCAGGAACACAGATTTGCTCTTACAGATGTAGGAACCACTGCCACTATTTGCCCTTTGTTGGTTGGAGGAAGGCTGTTTGTTTTTCCCCTTCTGTTTCACAGGAGATACAAAAAAATGTACTGGAAATGCTGTCAGAAAATTTAACATCCAGGTAAGAAACTACTCCTGTCAGTTATCCTCCCAAGTTTGTATGAGCTTTTTGTTTCTATATCTTGTCTAGGAGACTAGGAGCTCTTTAAAGACAACATATCAGTCCTTTCTCATAGTAAACACAGAGCTAGCTATTGAGCCCCAAGTAAATTATCAGCCTGTCTGGTACCCTGTGAAGAATGAATTGAGTGTTTTGTTTGCTGGCTTCAAAAATAGATCAAGCCACTAAGTACCCTTTATCAGTGAAATRACCAATTTCGACTGGAAAAAATAGCCATTGAGGAAACAATTTGTACACTATTACATTTTCCACTCATTTTGTCTTTCTTGTTTGTGCTGATGCAACCACAGTAAAACAGCTCCTAATATTTTTCTTTTGTCTAAAGCGTTGAAGGGTTGTGTTTTCTTTTCTTTGTTTATTCTTCCTTTTTTTTTTTCCGATTAATTCTTGAACTAATATATTTAGATGAATTGCCAAGGATCAAYGTCATGTTGATTGTATGTTCAAATTAAAGTTTTAGGGGAAATTTTGGACTTAGTGAAAGTAGGGCCATTTATTACATGTGGTTGTTTGTCCAGTGCATTTTCTAAATTAAGGTTAAAAATCTTGCAAGTATAGGACTCTCTGATGAGACTTTTCACTTCCAGAAATGACATATGATTACCATTTTCTGTGTMATATTGACATCTTCATATGAGTTATCAAAGTATAACTTATATAACTTAATATTTTTCTCCTTTACAAATATTTACGCATGATAATGGAAGATATTTAGAATATATAGAAGAGATGCATTATATAAATATGTATATAAGAAAAAAAATACAACCCTGCAAGATGAGTGAAAGATACACAAATTTTAAAACCTTGAGGTTTGCTCAGTTGCAAAATACTTTTGTAAAGTGGCCTTAAAAGGGAGAAACCTCAATTTAAAAATAAACTTACAGCTTCCAAATTTCAAGGGGCAAGCATGTGCATCCATAGGAAAGTCTTCTAAATGCATTGGACATTCTGCTCTCACAGTCAATCTATAATGGATTAATGAGCAAAAGGACAYATTTATTCTAGTTTCATAGAAATAGCAAATAGACTTCTATTAAGACACATAAAATAATTATAGCATGACATCTATTATGTGGTCAGTTAGCAGCTAACTTGGCTGGTGTGGTTGCCCAGTGCTGACGGGCGTGCATGGACACAGCGGTGGGACCGGCACTGCCCCGGTGCCACGTCTCACTGCGCAGCAGACACGAGCTTGCAGCTACCTTGGTGTGCAGATTAAATCTCTTAGGAACTGCAGTCATTTCCTTATTGCCATGATTCAACTGGCCCACTATGTATGTTCAGTCATTTGCTGAAATCATTTTTTTTGTCTTGAGTTTGGATAGAAAGAGGTTCCTCGATTAAAGATATTAAATACACTAGAAACAGTTCCCGAAGCAGTCACATATTGTACATCAGCAAGGAATGGACAATCATACTTGAATAACAGATAGAAAAGAGCATTAAGACACTTGCAGGGATGGGATAAAAGACATGGTTATGCGGAAAAAATATATAAAAAATAGTATTTGAACAATGTGCTGCCAAGATAGTGCTCCCTACTAACCAGGCATTTAGGAAAACAAGAAAAATTGACCAATTGACCTCAACTTATGTAACTACCAGACAAGCAGATTCTGTCCTAGCCCAAACAGTCTTGAAAGGTGTCTCGGGAAAAAATATATATATATATATTTGACAGGCTCCTGAGAGCCTGGAGACTTTTCTTTCTTTTCTTTCTTTCTTTTTGTACTTCCTGTGCTTTTAAAAACATTTTAGGATTGCTAAAAGAAAGGTCAGTGTTCAGCTATGCACTAAGCTATCCATCTTGACGTTGAGTCAGATGAATCACATTATACCTGGTTTGATTCCCAGAGAGACATCAGTGGGGGAAGTGTAGCTCTGGGGAGACCACATGCTACTTTTGTGTTTGATTTTAAATTTCAGGTCTTTTAATCCAGAATGTTCCACCACTATGTATCATCATTAATTTGAAGAATCTCATTAACTCATCTGCTGATGACTAGTTAGCAAAAGCTCAGTTATCCATGAAGAGAATAACATATTTCCAGTAAGATAGATACCATCATTGAACTCATGCATTCTCCTAACTTTTCAAATACTTTCTTGTTTTTATTGTAAAGAAAGGAGTAAGAAAGGCCCATTTTTAGATTTTAATGCTCTGTATTCCCAAGAAACACAACAAATAGGAAAAAAAAATGCAATGATTTTTGTGCTCATTTGCTGGTTCTTAGACTCTGCTTTCTAGAGTATCCAAAGATTAGAGACTCAAATGTTTGGTCAAGTTGGCTAGATTAGTGTTTTAGCTTTTACGTTTCGTGATACTTTGGAGCTGTGATCCTTGAAAGCCTCTCCAAATTAAGATCTGCTGCAAGTTGGCTGATGCCTAAAACTCTAGACACTTTTTAAAAATCAAATATTACAACACATCAAGAAGACACAGTAGGAGGGGAAATAATGAACACAGCAAATTCCACAATTTCTCCATCACCCTACAACCTATTGTGAAAATAATACTTGAGTATTCTATAATAAGAAATAAGGATTGAGAATCAAATTATACTTAAAAAGACCCCCTGCCTATTTCCTGTTTGGAAAATATGATGCTTTAACAAGTTAAATTGTCAAGTTAAATGAAGGATATTTTATTTTAGGGCTCACCTCATTGTGTACAACAATGTCCCGTCCTCTGTAATTCGTAGTAGTTTATTTGGCATCGTCATGTTATGAGCCACTGACTTCTTTCCATTGTGGAAAAAGGTATCAGGTGTCCAGATTTTGCTGGCCATTAAATTATTTAACCGGAGAACAGTCATAGGTCCTTTGAATTTTAATCTTTCATCTTTCCAGCTTTGGCGGAAAAATACATCTATTGTGTACTCCTATATCAATTCAAAAAATAGGGAATGTAATATCTTATAATATGTAATATTTTGCAATACAAGAACTTGATATGTTTATTTTTACCATTTCCTTAAAAGCGAGACTATTAATGAAATCAGTAATTATCAGAACATGTATTCTCTGTACATGCAATATATATGAAGCTGGTTATAGAACAGTTACAAAATCATCACTGTGTTACTGATTACAAAATCATACTGTAATAAACATTTGGGAGAACTGCATATCAAAAGTTAGAAAGAATTTGCAATACAGTATTGTAGAAACAAAATAATTCATCCTCTTCTCACTTCCCCCCTATAAAAATGTAATTTATAGCTTAGGATATGGATTCATTCCATGTGGCAGGAGGAAGAGCAGGTCTTTCTGTGTAAAGCAAATGTGGCGAGGCAGAATCTTGCCAGTGCCTTTTGTTGTAGGCATCTTGTTAGCATAAACAGGGAGTTAACCTGGGGAAAGTGCCCAGATGACTGAAATGATAGGGGCTGATTTATGGGAAATAAAACAGCTCAGCGGGCCAAATTGTTGGACTTCAGGGAGTGTAAGCTAAGGTCAGTGCTGCACCTAGACTTACAGCTCAGGCACTTAAGGCCTGGGATAAAGAGGGAGGAGACATGGAAGTTGGGTCAGTGTAGACGAGGGGAACTGAAATAACTGGTACTCAGTAAGAAATGGAAGCATTATTTGATGTATTATAAAGTGACAGGAATGGAAGTTAAGAGGCTGAAATTAGGAAACATATTTGGAGGTGTTATAAAAGTTGAATAGTCCCCCAGTGGAGTAAAGTGAAAATGAAAAACTCCTGTGGATACAGTATAATGCAGCATTTTCCAATGAAAAAATTCCACCCGAACACGAAATTGAATTCTGGGATTAACCTGCCCTTCTTATCATTCATCGTTAAGACGTTGTGATGAATGTCAAGTGTAGCTGTTCAGAATTACCCTGAAAGATAATCTTTTGGCTTAAACACTAAAGCTTTGCTGAGATCTCTTGCCAAAGGACTGATGGCAAATCCTGAAGGAAAATGGCCTGGGCAGATACACAGCAACAAACAAAACAGCTGTCCCAAGGGATAYGTTAGTGAAGTGAAGCATTCTGGAATGAATTTACAAAATGGAACTATACCAAACTTCATTAAACTTGAGATTTTCATTTTAGCAATTTGCAGCACAAGTAGTTGTGAGCTGTTTATTTTTCAAGAAATTCTCAGGAAATAGGAATGGTGATTGATTGTGAGTGCGTTTCTCCTGTTTTCAGGGCGTGAAACGCTTAAGGAAATATTTTTTGGATGTTAAAATGTTTTAGTTCCAGAAGTGGTCTTATTTTGGTTTAAGGTTCTTTCTTTACACCCCAATCCTCTGAATCATTGTGGCGCGTACCTAATTGTAAGCATTTCCACATTTCCRCTTTTTTAGGCACCAGTGAGCTACTAGAGCCTGGATTTCTCTGGTTCCAGTGACAGTAGTTATACACTTTTACCCAAGGACTAACTTTAGGGTTTTGCTGGACGGRGGCCTTGGATTGAAGCATGTATGAAATCTTGTCCCAAGTGTGCAAGAGAGTGGATGAGAGGAAAGCAGTTTCATAGGGCAACAAATCACATTAAAATGTTGAGTTTAACTAGTACCACAGATTTTCTTCTACACACGTGGGAAAGGTAAAAGACATTCCCAGAAAGTGACATCACTTCAGTATGAATTTTAGCCATTCCCTTTTTATACCTTGGTACTGCAGGAAGGAAGGGAGTGGGTGGTGCTACAGGCTGAGGGGAGAGAGTCTGGATCTTCACTTTATGTTAACACGAGATTCGTAAGCTGGAGAAGGAGAAAGAGTCTAAAAGATTTGATAAGAGATCTTAGAGTAGAAGACCAAAGATTAATTAAAAAGTAGCTGACAGGTCATGCCTGGCACAGACTACCAGTTTCTCTATCCTAAGCTGTTGAACAACAAAGCATGAATTCATTTTGACTGAGTTTCTCATCTCCATAATTTCCACAATTTTAACATGAACAATAATTCTGCTTAAAAAAATCCTGTCTTAAAAAAATCTTGTCACCTTGGTATATATGCAAAGAGGTGAGTCTGGGGGATTCAGACTAGTCTCTCCATGAAAGAGATTATTAAGTGTGCAGGTAAAGATTCCTTTCTACACCTTGGCAATGAATTGCACAGTATAGCATATCTGCATATATAGCAAATTTGTAATGTTGGTTTAAATGTCAGATCTAGGGATGAAATCATTTTATATTTTCTGTGTTCTCTAATTTATTTACATTTTATCTCTCCCTGAAGATAGCTGRTTAATTCACAGGAGAGAGCACACCATGGTCTGTGTTGTACTGGATTCTGGGCAGGAAGGTAGGAAGACAGAAATCTTTTCCTAAAGAATGTAAGAGTACAACAACCGAGGGAATGAAAACTTATTGAAAAAAGAAATAATTCTGCCTTTATGAAAAAGCCCGGTTTAAAGATGTTCTTCTTCCAGAAAATGTAAATCAAAACCTTTACAAAAATAGCAAGGACAGTCATCTGAGAATAGTCAGTTTTGTTGATTAGTTCAATTCACGATCTGAGAGGATGCCTGAAACTCTGCAAAACTCTTTCAAAATAGATGTTATTATTTTAGAATACAAGTGCTTTTCTCCTGTTTTATTCACAAGTTTAAGAAGGATCCAAGACTTTCTGTGTATAGCATAGCAGGTTATGTCTATGCTRCTCTTAAAAGAGTGCCTTAGAGTGGGTAGGAACGCCGTGTACTCCCTGGTATATCAGCCTGCTATATATGACTGCCTCCTTGGAAGCCTGCAAACAGATGGTCTAGGTAGCCTGCTGCCTCACCATGGCTGCGGTTTCATAACACACGGCGTCAGCTGGAATATCTCTTTCCCAGCTCCCACCCATCAGTCCTGGGCTCCTGGAGGAACCTGTCCATCTCCCAAGCGTGCCACCACTGCTGCTTCTGAGGCTTCCTTGGCACTGATTCCCAATCTGCATGGGCAAAGTCTGAGTGCTGGAGCAGTTCTGGGGTGGCCTTCAAATGACAGTGTCTATAACCAACGTGCCATAAGCACGGAGGACCTTGCACTCTAAATTTGCACTGAAGCTGAAACAAATGAACTTTAAATTGTGGTAAGCTCTTCATTATATCTTTCTCTCCATGTTTGTCTATCTTCACACATACTTCCATAAGCAAAAGACTTCGCATGAGTAGGCTGCACAGACATTACTTTTCATGGGAGGTGAGTAGGAGTTTTATGCTGAGTACCTAGCTGTAACGCCTTAGTTTTCAAAATATGTGAGCACTTGGCTGTCTGTTTCTTGTTCACACACTCTCTTAGGATGTTGATGATGTCTTTCCCCAATACTAAGTGAAAAGCAGGAGTCTGTGTGGTAGGCTTGTTTTTAAAGTTCTCAGCTTGTAGCATAGTGGCTGGTTACCTATTTGCATCCCAGTACAGGAAAGCAAGATGAAYTAATCACCAGAACAAAAAACAGTTAATACAGTTGGTTTTAACAGCCCTTAGTCTAAGGGTTTTCTTCTGTTTTGCTACATAATTTAGTTCTGATAAATAGAACTTGTAACTTCACAGGATTATCATAGAAYGAAAGCAAAAGTCATTGAATTAATCTTTTTAATTACTGTTCTTCTCCATTGTAGACTACTTAGTAGTCTGCACTGTAGAATACTTATACACCAGGAAAACTGGTCATTAGTTGAGGTGTTTCCAGAGACTGTGTCCGTGGCAGGACTTCTGAGCAGAATGTCTGTTCAAATAATCTCTGCTTCTTATTAAGTACTTTTTCAGATTTAAATACCATGACATCAGGAAAATGCAATTATCAATTTGGTTGCAATTTTATGACTGCTATTATCCAGGCCATCAGGAAAATGCATAAAGTGCATTTAGGAAAACAAATAGTCTTGTACTTTTACTATCTGGTTATTCCCTCAATAATTTTTAAGCAGTCAGAAATGCATTATTATCTGGTGCTTAAGACCTGTGTATAGATTTAGTTCAAATTAAACAACTGAAAATTTTGTAGTGATAAATGAAACATGTTTGCTTTTCTGTGATATTTTTCCTCTTATTTTATTTCCTTTTTCCTGTGGTGAATGTCTTTAGGTTAATGTGGCTAGCTACAAGATTTAACTGTTTTGTTCTTTTTTCTTTATGTAAATTAATGAGGATGTTTTCAGCATTATTCCTAACACAGGATCCAGCAGATATTGGTAAGTGCAAACCAGGCTTTTCCTCTCAAGAGCAACCTTGTGAAAGTCTCATTTATATGGAAAACTTGGGTAAGTACCTTATCGATATTTTTCACAACTTTTAGTATCTCTTAAGACCCGGGCTCACCACAGCTTCATTCACTTTTCTGAACTGCTGAGTCCCCTGCGGTGATCTAGCAATTTGATTTTCATATTCATGCCATAAAGAAGTGACACTAATTCTCTCATTAATCTTCGCTTCCCTTTCAGCAGCCAAGATCTAGGAAACTCACTTCCCATTGATCAGTAGCTTTTAATGTAAAAATACAGGTTAGACCACATGGATGTCACACTGTAGGCATAAGTGTTAATTGYGTTTTAAGATGATGATTTTTCTCGGCAAATTGGATCAGTGATGTGCCAGCTAGGACCGGAGCAATCGTTCTCTGAAGAGTACTGATCCAAACCCTAATGCATTTCCCAATATATTATGTAGCAAATATAAGCTCTGTTAAAATGCATTATTAAAGTCACCGAGGCTGCTAATTTAAGGGCACTTAACTGCAGTCACAGCTAACAATAATGGCTGCACATAAAAGCTGGCAGCATTTTGGGATCAAGGCTTTTAGAAAAACAGCCTTAAAAGGAGTAAATAAGTTATTGCAGAGATCACTTATCCTCCAAATTAAAAAGACAAGAGAAAATGAATGCTGTAGAAATGTAGGCCATCACTTACCATATCATGGTCCGAAACGGGCCCGAAACTGGTGACGAAGATGTCAGTCTTCACTTCAGTTACACGCTCTGATGAAGCAGGAAATTAGGACAGTGAGTGTCTATCAACAGTCTTCATTTGATTTAACCACTACCAATTCTCACAATAAATAGAAAATTTATTGGCTTTGATTAGCCATTCTAAAATTGGTCTACAATACAGTCATGATAATTTATTGCTTCTAGGTGTAATTTCACAGTCAATATTGTCAGCAACATTTTTTTATGAGTCTTTCCGTATAACTTTTTGAGACATGACTTGTAATGCCGGAGTATAGAGGCCACAGCTCTGCTGCTGTGTAAATCTTCTCACTCCTTGACTAATGAAGCTTCTTGCCTGACATTATAAACAGTGTTGAATATTTTACATACTCAAATGTCATATCGAGTATTTGATGCTTCTGGGCAAGCTGAATGAAGGTCTCTAATAATTAGCCCCTGGCTATACATTATCTTTTTAGTATTGAGACACGGAATGTAGAAGAGAGAGAGTACATTATGATGTATGAAAACATAAAGATATTTTATTGGAATGAGTTAGGAATGGCTGCATTACTTATAACTGTAATAAACAAAAAGGAAATAAAACTATTCCCAATAAATATCTCTACTCTCATCTCTACTATGTCTTTTTGACATCTCTATAAATTTAATATTTTGTAATCCTACAATGTCTTTAAATTGATGTTGGCACTGATATTAGGTTTTGTTTAAACTAAAAGATTTGTTTTACAGGCCCCAGTGACAGATTAGCGTGAATAATAATTTGGAAATCTATAATGTGTACATAAAATAGATTATAGGCATGTGCCATATCTCACTTGCCCATGATTTCCAGGCTGCACTGGCGCTGCGGGGCCCAGTGCCCTTGGCCATTTCACAAGTGCCTCGTGATTTTAGTGCTCACACAGCAGCACTCAGCCTGAGACCCTGTATGGGTGCCAAGCATCTGCTTTCTGCAGAAGTACTGGTGAAAGTCCCACTGGGAGACCTACATCCTCAGCCTCCCTCCTTCCCTGTCTGCATCCACATTAGCGGCTGCTTCTGAATACAGGGGTAGTTTCTGCGCCACCAAATACCACAAAATATTCTCCAAGAATGACACGTATCAACTTCGTTAGTTTTTAATCTAGCTACAAGGAGTAACACCATCTGGAGGCATAAATCCAAGCAGTGCAGAGTGGAGCTAACCCCATCAGCTTTCTGAATGGTAAGTCCAAATATTTACTATTCTAGGACACAAACCAGCATGGCTTTATCTGATAGAAATCTCAGCTCTGTTCCATCTGACAATGAGCAAGATTAACTTAAGTTCTAACAAAAGAGGAGTGAAAATAAGGAATAACAGTTAGCAAACTAAAATCCATACACATTTCTGTACATGTCCCAAAAGTTACAATGGCAATGAGCGTTCTAAAGTGTACACAAAAATCTTTCCACAATTACACTTGAAAAAAGTCTGCAAATTTCAATATAAATACACTTAATATATATGTATATAATAAAATTCCCTTTCTGTGAGACAGCAGTAGTCAAGAGATAATACTAGATCTGATTCTGTCATTGTAATGCACTTCTAAGACACTTGTACACTATTAGCAAGTTGGTGCAAAATTTCATTGGTAGCAAAAGTAATCTCCAGCGTTTATTTTAAAAAGCCAAGGGATGAGATTTGTAGTGGGTGATTCCTAGTCACAGAGCTAAATACTGCGAAGTGGCTGAGTTGCCTGAATAGTCTCTTGTATTTGAGCTCTTTCATAGCAGGGCCTAAGAGGTTTGCAGGCTACTGTGACTGCTGACAGAAGCACCAGATAGATGAAATTGAAATTTCTTCATTGGCTAGCCAGGGAAATGATTATATGACCTTATCATCATTTAGAAGTTTTTTAATTGCCTTAAATATATTGAAGTGCTCCCTTGACATCTAAGTGGCTCTCGGCTTAATCTTGAAGTTTACAATGAAAACTCAGCCTCCTCTTACAGGAAGAGGCATGTGGTCATCCAAAACATATTGACTAGGAAGAAATGTTTGCTCTGTCAGCCCAGCACTCTTAACGAAAGTTCAAGAGGTGAAGGCTGGGATCTGAGATGAAGCAGTTGGCAACAGAAGAAGATGGAAATTTCACAAGGTCCAGTAAAATATTGGCTGAAGAGGTTATTTAAGTTCCAGCAACTTAGTCATCTTAAGAGTGAGAAACTAATGTCATCATGTAATCTATCTGAATTCTTGCATATTGAAAACTGAAACTCAAATATCTCATTTAAAGCTCTTTCATTTTTACTGTCCATCTCCTTTCCATTGAAGCATTCTCGCCAGCATCATTGGGAGATAGTCCCAAAACAGCAGATGTTGGAAACAATTCAGAAGCGATATATTCATCCCTTAATGATATCAGTGCAGAGTCCTGGCTGAAGCAAAATACTGTGACTCTATTTAAAATAATGGAATGAACTGATTTACCTTACGCAAACACTGATTATACTCTTTGGAGCGTATCATGTGGTGTATGCTGAATCCTAAAAATCATTCTAGTGCTTTTGGAGACTTGCTTGGAGTTATAACAGAGAGGCTAAGACTTTAGGAAATCTCTTGGAGGAAGCAAAATGGAAACCAAAGGCTTCAGCAGCAAGATAGAAGATTTTTCAGGGAAGGGACAAATGACTGGTGCCTTTCAAATTATCTTTTCTATCCTTGATATATATATATATATATATATATATATATATATATATATATACACACACACATACACCTCATTTTCAAATACAGGATGTATTTGGAAAAAATGTGTATGATCACACCAAAGAAACATCAGCCCACTCCAAAGCTGTATGGCAGTTTTTAAATTTTTGTTTACTGTTTTACTAATTAGATGATTCAGCCACGCTTTGTTAGGAGCTCCAAAGGTTGTGAGTCACTCCTGTACAGGACATGGGTTTACTCATACAGTTCAGAAGTATATTTAGAATCGAGGTTAACCATTTTCAGTTTCAAACTTGATCACCATGGGAAGGTTTAAACTGTGCCTCAAATGCTCATGTTTTTCCTCCCCTCCCAGAAACCTCAGGTCATGGCTGTATTAAATCCATTACCATCCCTAAGAACTGGAGTAAAATCTTAATCTACTGAACAAAGAAAACTGTGGCCAGGAGCTGCTYTAAGAGCTAAGGATTGTCAATCAATTGTAAAGACTTGTTAACCACATCCCTAGCATGTAACATCTACACCCTGAATCAAGAACAGGTAATGTGGGASTATCTGTAAAAATGATAAGCTTAAAAAAAAACAAGGTAAATTTTTAATGACTTTATATTACGTTTAAAGAGATTAATTTTACAGCAACCATGATGTTAGGTGTTCGAGATCATTACTGATCAGCAAAGTCACAGGAATATGTGAAATATCTTACTTGCTTTTTATGCTTTAGTGCAAGATATCGAGGGAAACCTCAAAAAGTTTATTTCTTTTTCTCTGAGACTAATACCTAGAACAAACTCTCAGGCAGTAAAGCAGTTTGCACCAATAGAAAATGGGTATGGTCCACATATATATGTAAAAGCATCAGTCAACATGAATTACTGTAATTTCACTGTTTACAACTACTGTGTTTTGCTAATGATGTTAAGCTAATGTAAACTCTCAAAGTTAATAAGTAAAAACAAAAATCACTTCGATTTAAATTCCCAGGGGGCTCATTATTTCTAGAATAGTGATTGGATTACAAATTGAGAACAAAAGGAAAAAAGAAAACAGATTTATTTAAACAGCAGGAAGTAAGCTTATCTATCTTTAGGAAACTATTCATTTTATATTCCCCTTCTGACCTGTTTGTATTTGAACACACAACTTTGAATTACTCATTTTGATGGAATATGTTAAATTAGTTCCATATTTTTTTCATTCCTAGGCTTGGTTTTGTGTGTCCTATAATTATTAAAACAGTATTAAAACTGTTAAGAAAAGAAAAAAAGGTTTTCTTACGGTTTTGAATGAAAAGATGCCTGTATACTGCACACTATTACTATCTTAAAAAAAAAAAAAAAAAAAAAAAAAAGACTGAACCAGGGCAATCAGTCTTTATTCTGTTACAGGATTATAAGAAAAGGTCCCATATAGGACTCTCTTTTCATTTACGGTAGAGTCATTTAGGTTTAATTTAATTTGTATTACTCACATAGACCAACACCATATTTTACCTAAATTTTAAGTTACTGCAGGTCTGAGTTAAAGTCCAAAGAAATCCTTTGGGACCTCAATCACCTTATAATATATTTATAGATCATGTCCTCATAAAAATGAATTTGTAAATGTAATTAACATAATACTTTTGGGCTTGCTCTCCATCCCTTTAAACTTCAGCATTCCATGGAAGTAATGAATTGCTTGCAACAGACCTATATTCCATTTAGGGCCAGTCACACTCAATTTTGATATACATCATGGAGAAGAGCAAATAGCTTCTGCGTACAGCCTGAGACAAGCATCATTCTGTTCAATACTCAAGTAATGGGAATAATCTGTTTGGGATGATCTAATGTCTACTTGACTCAACAATAAAGTGAGCTTTCATTTAGGAAGCTTTGCTCTCATCATCCTAATGAAACCCACTCTTCTCTGTTGTTCTATATTAACATTCTTATATCTTTCCATTAAAAATCCCTCTCAGAGACATAAACCACATTGACAGTTATTTTAAGCTAAAAGGTCACAGAGCATCTGATAGCCTTTCCTTGAGGATAGAGAGGGTACAAAAGTGACATACTTAAAATCTGGAGCTGATTGCACCTTCATGAGCCTCAATACAAGGAGCAGAGTCCCTGCCCATGAGCAGGATCCCTCTGCTACCAGGAGCAGAAAGCCCAGGAGAAAAGTCAACAGCACTTTCATTTTGCCAAGAAAATTATTTTTTTTCTGTTATTTCATCTTGTTTTTCAGTGCTTTTAAACTCCCACCTCAGAAACAGTGACCTACTACAATAAGTCACCAAAGCCTCACTTGACTTCTTCTGTATGTTCTACTCTTATATGATCCTTTATGTTGTTCAGGATCATGTATTTGAGAAAGAGCACGGCATCTTTATTATTTAGTCTATTTTGAATCACCTCTAGTTCAAGAATCCAGATAGTTCCCACGGAAAATTATCCTATTACCTTAATGACTTCACTCTTTTTTTCCCTTAATGTCTAACATGATTTCCTCTTTTTCATCTTCAGTATGTTAGTCTCGATAATTCCTCCTTCTTGCTTTTTCTAAATGATTATCCTCTCCTAGCGCTAGTAGGTATCCTCTAGAGTGATTCAGAATGTTTTTACATTCATTTTGAAAGTCCTATTTTCCAGGCAGAAATCACTGTAAACGGAGTTGTTTGTCCGTATTTATGGATGGGTACCACCGATGCTTATTCCTAGAGATGTCTGACTAAGTGACTGTGCCCACGTATGAAGGAGGCAAACAGCTAAATAATATAATTTATATCAATAATTATTGATAATAGGCGCAAATGTGTCAAGGCATAATACTGCTGATTCTTATTTTGTAAAAGGGATTAATTTTTGGCACAATGCTGTTCTTTTAAATAACAAATTTATTCAATAATTGACATTTTCTAGATGGGTCACGCACTCCACTTTTTTATATTCTTTATAATGAAAAAATATTTTTATCTTTGCTTAATGGCAGAATTCTCTGAGCTCAATTCATTTCAGGTATGGCCTTACTGTGTTATTTGAGGAACAATAATTTTCATTTCCATACTCTATGGAGCATATGTGCTTTTCCAGACTCCCTTTGAAGGGATACCTCAAAAGAACATCTGAAAAAGAAAAGGGAGGGTGTAATATCAATCTAGCTCTTATTCCACACATTCTGGATTTAAGGGTCAAATTTCTGAATCTCTGAATTTTTCATTATCTTAATGATCCTTCTTATAATCTGGCTTGCCAGTGAATATATAGTACAGTTCTGATAAGGTGTCCTTATAATAAGAGCTCACCACGACAAGAGAGCTGCCTTCATGAAGCCTGATCTGCCACAGAGATGATCTCCACCAGTAAATGAAAGCATTCCTCCCACGAATAAGAAGTTTGCAAAATCAGCATAGGGAAATATCATGTGGTTTATCTCAAGAGGGAGGAAATTGCTTCTACAAACGAGAAGTAGTACTGAAGATCAAACCTCTTTTAGGATTTATTGCAATATTATTTTATACTACACCTTTTTGTTACTGTGCATATGCAGACACATGAGGAAGGTGAAACAAACAACCCGACTGACTGCTGTTTCACAGCTGAGAGAAATTCATTCTGGCTTTTTTTTTTAATTTGTTTGTTTCTGTTCATGTACAGAATTGTGGGTTTTGTACTTGCATATATTTAGAAAGCTGTAGTGTATAYGGAGAGATTGTAAAGGGAGAAGTAGAGAGTTTTCTGCCATGTAGCTCTTTCTGCAAGAGAAAACAATGGTAGCGTGTATTGTTTTACACCAGCTATTKTTGCACCGAATGAAGAGAGTAGACAAGCCAGAGGTACACAGATTGATACTGGGCTTGACACAGTGTAAAATTTGTGAACGTAATTTGCCTAATTTAATTCATCATAGCTGCATCGTAATTTTTATGGAATTAATCAGTTTTAGACCTAATTCTATATATCATAAAACTTTCTTGTGCTGGTAGCTTTGGTAGCTTTTTAAAAAATCTTTTTAAAGTGGATAAAAACCTTCTTCTGATTGAAATATTTAATAAGAAACCATCGTTGGCATTGTTGGAAGCAAAACGAAACTACCATTCTTGCAAATGGATTTAAAGCTCCCAGCAATAGGCCAAGCAAACACAACAGCTGAAGAGCCTCCATCGCCAAAACCCATACAACATGAGATGTATTAATGGTTGCTTCTGTGTTCAGACCATTTCAGAATATAGTTCCCCATTTATACAAAGTATCTAGATCAGGTATGTCAGAATTGCCTCATGTTGAGGTTATGAGGTTATATTTAGATACCTAAACAAGAAAACATTGTAAAGAAGCATTTCAGAATTATCTAGCAAAAGCATTACTATTAATTGGCATCACATTTGAAAACACTAACCCAGGTGTGTCATTAGTGCTTTTAACTCTACCCTTATATCTTTTGAACAACACATTATCCAGTAGTCAAACCAGTAAAACTGCTTCTTATTACACTTGATTTAAAACATGAATTTGTTGCCCACAATTTCATCAGATGGGGTATTTTATCCTGCATCAAGGGGTCTCCTGATATGTTTAATTCTAGTATTCCGAGCTCAGAAATATAACAAATAAATTAAATTTGTTCTGCCAAGCCATGAAATTATATTGTACTGCATCATACGGAAATTGTGATATTCCAGATCCTTGGCTCCAGGGAGGAACATGCAACAAACACTCAGCTCAAGAAAGGAAGCACATGCAAAGACACTTCCATCTTCTCTAACCCTTGGCTAATGAAACTAAATGAAACTATTCCAGTCATCATTCTAGCACTCATTTTTGCTTTAAATTGCTAGCAGTGCAAATGGCTGTTAAGGTTTGTGGAGAGAGCCATTTCCTACTATAGAAGCATTTACATCAGACAGCCTTTGTATCAAGGATAAATTTAAACTGGTTTGGGGGATCCTCTCACGAGGTTTCCAATATGCCCTGCAAGTCTAAACACACACACACACACACACACACACACACACACACACACAAAAGCTTCTGCAAAAAGGTCCCTCGCAGTTAATATAAAGTACTTAGGAGCTTTTCAAATAGGTATGCAGAAAATAAGAGTCATGCTTTCTCCTGCATCATGTTTTGTTTGCCCTTCTAGTAACTGCAAAACAAATTATGATAGCTACAAAACTCATATAGGAAATCATCGTGTGCTTGCATTTTTCTTGTAGACCCATACCAGACTTTATACAATATAGAGAGTTTCATTTATTTATTGCCTTCTGTGCTATGTTTATTTACTATGAAGTAGTAGCTGACTGAATCCTACAGCTGTATTAATCAAAGATTAAGGAGCGTTTATTGTAGATTAATCCAAGGATTTACAAGAAAGCAGGCAAAAAAACTGGTAGATTAATCCAAAAAGTGGTTCTTACCTTCCTGCAAATCATTTTGAAAGTCCACACCAAAATGTATAGACCAAGAAAGTTTTTAAATGTGTTTTTCAAGGACCASTTTATAAGCAGGATGGTAGCAACAGCCATCCAGTAAAGGCAGTGCAATGAAACCATGGAAGAAGTCAGCTCACAATTCAAGAATCATTGCAAGATAGTAGCCTCCAAGCACAGAATAACTAAGCGTGGTTTTTTTATTATTTTTCTTCCCCTGCCCAGGAGGTGGTTTAAGAACTCTTAATGCAATGCACTGTTCTTCATAAAACAGAGTTCTCCTGGGCACTGTTACATAAGAGCAGGTTGAACTCTGCATGGGTTGGGGGAAGAATTTCCCTTGGTTTGTGTTGCTTGAAGAGTCAGAAAGACCAAAAAYAGGCTTTGTGGGGAAGCAGAAATAATGCCAGGCTTTCAGAGTGCTGGAAGGGCAGCTGGCAACGCTCTGCTTAGCACAGGAGCATCGGCGTGCTCAGCAGCTTGGGCTTGGCAACAGTGGCTTTGTGAAAAAAAACACAAAAAAATAATAAAAGCAACATTGCTGTGTATTTTCTACACTTTTTATACATTCAGCAGAAGGAGRAAGACATTTTTGCCATGCTATGAAGACAAAATATTATTGGAACAAATCCTGATATACCTTAGTAGAAAAGAAATCCTCTAAACTTCAGAGACTGTTATATGACTAAGGTTGATGAATGTTTTCACTTTCAAAAGCAAATCTTATAAAAATAGTAGGACATTTGCTTGTTTATGCGTGTTATCTAGACCCAATTCATAAACTTTTCTCCTTTGTCAGGTGTCAGGTCATTTTTTATTATGTTTTATTCTTTACATACTGCATGCCCATTCAAATTTTGAGTGTTTTTCTTGAATTATCAACATTAACTTCTCTTCTTCTTTTGGATGCACGCATTAAATGAGTATGTGCGACATCAAGAATGGCATAGTATGTCTAAGGAAATGGATATCATGTATCAACATTCTTTTATGTGTTTATAAGCTGAATGACAAATATATCATAGAAAAACAACAGCRTTTCAAACATTTTTTCCTCTAGCACATAACCTAAAGAACAATATTACAACACACCTCCCAGTCCTGGTCTCAAGCGGTTATCGTAGCCATCCAGCAGACGGTCCAATATTCTGGTAAATACTGTGGTGTTGTCTTTAATTTCATCTTGCAGTGAGGTTTGTCCATAGCTGAAATACACAACAGTCAACACTGTAAAAGGGTAACCCACCAATAACCTTGCCAAACAACAATGCCAAAATCTGCTTAATCCTGCTTGTACTGATTTATGATCATAAAATCTTCTCCATAAAACCAGAATGCAGCTCCTTATGGGGTCCTTTCAAATGAACATTTTTTTTAAATTGCACATTTTTAGTAAAAGCTCAGGAAAACAGTGTGCAACACTGTGGTGTGCAAGCAAAGCTTCGGTCCCTTAATGTTTATCTCATTATTCRTTAATGGTTATAAAATCCCAATATGTATTTCTCAGTAAAAGGCTCATTTATCAGCAAAAGATAATGTGTTTAATTTATATTGTTCTAAACKGTTTGTATTCAAAGAACACCACCATTTAAAACACTAACATTTAAAGACTGAAAACATTCACTAAAACAAAGAGAAAACAAAAAAATAGAGATGTCTTCCGCATGAGTACAGAAAAAAAAAAGATACAACAGCCTACTTTCACCAATCAATATATAATTTTGCTTCATTTTATTTCTCATTTTCCGTTAGTGATTAGATTTGGAGGAACACCTCCCACTTCTCCCTACAAGTGTGCAATGAAACCATCTGTTGACGTGGAAATCTTTCATCTCTGTGAGGCTTTGCGTACGGATCCCTAATGTGATCGTGCCCGCCCAGCCACAGTCCCCCTGCCTTGCCCCAGCACGGGCACCAGAATGCAGCCCTTGAACTCCGCTACTGAAATCCTGTTTCCATCTYTACCAGTAGGAATTAAGTCCTTGGGCACAGAAGTGCCCAGCTGCTATAAAGAAGATCAGAATCAGCTTTTTGCTTACATTTTAAACCCAAATACCTTGTCACCATAYATTACGGTTGCCTTAAAGCCAACCCATCTTTTTTTTCCTCTCATTCCTGGGAAATCTGTCATTACGAGTACAGAGAGTCACCACGACTGAACCCAAAGACGCTGCTTTCCAAACACTATGTTCTGGTGGCCCGGATAAGCTGGGCAGCATGTGAGCCTTTCCTTGGGACACATTCCCTTCCCAAAGGTTTCCATGGAGAACACGGCCCAGTGTGACATGGTCTGGTTCTCTTCCACGCAAGTCATAGCCATGGTTTTCCCCTAAGCCCATCAGTTCAAYGTCCTTCACGCATCTCGCGTGCACRAAGCAGAGCACAGAGGATGGAAGGTACTCCACTCCACTCCGCTCTGCTCACAGGATTTGTTTTTACTTTGTAGTGTCGGAAAGAAAGACTTCCACGTTATTTTGTAGCAGAGATTTGAATAATGAAAGCTACAAATTTAAATGTGCTTCAGAACCAATGCTCACAGAGATTTACTAATTTTTGTTTTATTTTAATAAGACATGGTGTGTTCGGAGAACAGTTTTGAAGATTTTTAATCCCTAAAAGTTATGGGCTCTAATGAAGAGGACAGTATCTCTAGTAGTTGTTAGATGAATACCCTTAACTATTTCTATTCACATGATATGCCTTGAATTATTAAAAATCGTTTGATTTATATTTATTTTATAAACCAGCATTTATATCTTAAGCACAAAGGTTAACATTTTGGTGCTTTTTCTTTTACATTTCCTATGTTACCAAATAGCAAATTCTGCAGCCGCCTCCTGTGTGCGGTATCGCTTACAGGATCTTTTCCCATGCGTCTTAGGTAGGATTGCAATTACAGCCTCTTTGAATTAAACCCTATATGAACACTTTGGGGCAGTAAACAGGCTGCTGTACTAGCGGGAGGTCCCCAAGGCTGAGGATATCCAAACACCTCAGTGGTTCCAGGGCCCACACTCATGAAAGGAGCCTGAATGTTCATCTTTTAATGGCAAGAAGAACGTCATAGTAACTCTAATTCATCATTTTTTTTTTCGTAATGAAAAATTAGCAGCCCTCCAGAAGTGACAACACATGAAGTGACTGTGGCAAAAGGGCTCGTAAGCCAGGTATATTTTACGTAAAGTGYGTACATTGTAAGGAAAATGTCAAAGTTACTGTATGTGACTGTTGTTTCATATTAAACCACCGTATAATAAAACACTGTGCACTAACTCCATCTACAGGTCATTATAATAGTGACACACCATATAATTCTTAAAACATTAGTGCAATGCATTTTAATTCACACATTAAAAATGCACACGCATACATTTATATATATATGCCTGTACGTGTTAGATATGTATGTAACTAAACAAGTTTTCACAAAATTCTTTAGGCAGGCCAGATGAAGTATCTAATGAGTACTTTCAATTCTCGCTTTTCTCAATGTATTAGCAAAATAAAAGTTTTTTTTTTTTTTAAAAAAAGAAAGTGTTTATTCAATGTGCCAATGAAGCTACATAAATCCGGTGCCATCCCTCCTACTGCATTAAGAAAAGTRCTTGTGCAGGTGGCCCCTGCGCCCTCCACTCCCGTTCAATTCTGCCRGGCAGCAGGGAGGTAAGTGCAGCTGGGGCTGCTAATGCCCAAGAAGACACGATTGCCATCAAGGTACAAACCCACCCGTCAGAGATCAGCCCAAACCCTTTCCTGCTGCCTCTTGGTCATTAGGAAACATTATTGCCAGGTCATTAATATTTTTTAAATATGGAAAAATGTCTGTGAGGTTCCTCTAGCTCCTTTACTAAATATTGAATTGCAGTGAGTGCTTGATTCCAGGTAGACTCCATTCTGCTTCAGAGCGCTCAGTTCACCTGCTAGTTAGCAAATGAGGTGCTGTATGATTACCAATTGCTCCTCACACTAATACCCATTTTCAGGCAGGAGTTCAGCCTATTTTCTGTAAAGATTTGCTGCAAGATGGTCTTTCAAATAGGTGAACTATTACAGGCTTTGCGCCTACAAATTCATCTCCAGACAAGCAGCCCCCTTTCTTGAAGGGCTCCTTCAGCTCTGCAAGGACAGGTACTAACTTGGACCCAATCCTGACCGAAATGCGAAGTTAAAGTTTTGCCTCTGCTTTCAGGGAAAATAAGGCTAGTGAGTAGCACTTAAATAAATAAATAAACAAATCCCACTTAATTGCACTTCTTTTTTCGTCTCAAGAAACTTGCATTCCATTTGAAATATTGAATGAACTGAACAGTCACCATTGAGAGTTGAAAGGATTGCATAGGTGTTTCAAAGGTAGCTTAGTTTTAATTTGTTTCAGATAGCTTTTGTTCTCTTCATAATATTAAAAAAAAAATGTTATGCAAACAAACTGTAGTTTTCTTTCAATCTTCTCTTATTCAGATTTAGCTGGGATTTGAACAGGGATTAACTTTCCCCAATACACTCAGTAGTAGTGCAGCCTATGCAATACTTCTGTCTTACACTGCTGTATTAAATTAAAGATTCCCAAAATATATTGATGTATCAAAATACATCTCCCCCACCTTCTCTCAGTCAGTGCGTTGAGGAGGAGGCTCCAGGCCCAGAAGCAGTCGCAAAGCACCACGAGTCTCTTCATGGTGGGCTCTGAAACTATAAGGAGAACAACCATCAGTGCTCCCTACATTAAAGCAGGCGCCGGAGCAGCAACCAGATGGATTTAGTTGAATTTTCAGCACRCTTTGACGCCGGGCACTGACCTTGCTGCCCTCCTGCTCATGTCACTGGAGACACAGCGGCGTGGCCTGCCCTGCTCCCTGCCTGGGGAGCCTTGAGGTCTGCTCTGTGGGAAGGGGCCTGTTCACCTGCACCATTGCAAACTTCAGCAAGACRACTGCGAGCTAAGGCTGCTGTCCCCAAGCTCAGTGCAAATCCCTGCTCACTTCCCTCCTATGACGAAGAGCACGGCTGGAGGGACATGGCGTTTCCCAACAACCAAGTGCAGTTTGCTTCTTCTCGGCCTGGCCCGAGTCCTTGCAGCCCTTGGGAGGTACGTGCGTGCGCGGGGCGGCCGCCGGTGCCTGGCTCCCCTCGCAGCCCGGCTGCTCCTCCACTGGCTGAAGCAACTTTCTCTTCCAGACATTGCTCTTCCTCCCTGAAACACTCGTGTCTCGGAGCATCTACAACGATCAGATCCCCGTTCTGCTGCTAAGTATGTGCATGACTATTTTTCTCAGGCTAAAGGGCACAATTTATAATAAAACCATGTGCTGATAACCTGCACACCATCTCCTAAATCTCTGCCAGGCTCCAATAGCTGCTAGGGAGCRTTTTTGCATTAGCAGCCTCTTCCTCCTCTCCAAGCATCTCTTGCCTCTCTCCACACTCTCCRGACTTCATTGAGTTGCTTTCACTTTACCTTTGAGTAAAAAGTAACARGGCAGACTTCCCCCCCCCTTCCAGTAAGCCATAAAATACAAAGTTCAGCTGATGTTTGTGGAATTGGTGTTTCAGATTCAACTGACTTCCCAGGTGATGCTGCAGGTCCCTTTACACATCTATACGTGCAGGAATCTAGTTGATGTCTAGCATCTGTTACATTAAATAAGGAAAGCAGCCCTCCAAGCCCTGCCTTTACCCCCAGGAGACAACTGGGGTGCTTCAAAGCGCCCAGGGAAGGGCAGCACCGCACGTTTCCCCCGGAGTGACACCCTTGAGCACATCTGCCCTATCCACCGCACACTCCCAGGAACGATTTAAGGCCAGAAACGCCCATTGCGAAACGGCGGGGACGCGGAATCTCCGCGGAAAGCGCCGGGGGCAGCGGCCGGCGGAGCCGCGTGGAGCGCAGCGGCCGCGCGAACCCGCCTCGCCCGCCCCGCGCAACCTCCGCGCCCGCGGAGCCTCCTCGGGCCGCGCCAGGTGCCTCCTCTGGGCACCGCGATCTGTTGAGCTCCGCGCTCCCCCCGAAACGGCCCTAAACCCGGCAGCAGCAGCAAAGTTTCTTGCAACCGGGGGAAAAAAAAAAAATAAAGACAAATAAAAAGCGAATGCAAGCGAGGACTTTCCGCGAGCCACCGGCCTCCCTCAGCCCGCACTGCCCGCCACAGCAGCCGGAGTTTTTTCCCGTGCAAAACGGGAGGAAGAGCCACGCGCCGGGGCGAATTTCAGTAGCGCTCACTGGAAGGAAAAAAATAATAGTAAAAATAAGAGAAAAAAAAAGGAGGCATTTAGATGCATTTTTGACCTCCACTAAGGAGAGATTTGTCCTGCTCTGAAGCACAAATTGAGACTTGTTTCCCTCCCGGTATTTCAACTTTGTATTTCCCCCTCACCCTGGGAATGCCATCCCTCCCACCGCCTCCCGCGGAAAAAAAAAAATATAAATAAATAAACACACACACACACACACACACACCCCAAAAAAAAAAGAAAAAAAAAAAGAAAGAAAAAAAGAAAGAAAAACCACCCCACCAAAACCCCCTTCCAAGGGATCAGCTAAAATCAGTCCACGTTAAAAAAATAAATAAATAAAAGAAAATAAAAGCCCTTCGACCGCTGCGGATTTTCAAGCTGGAGGGGTAGCAAAACAAACAAACAAAAATCCCCCCGAGCCGGCGGTACCTGCGGAGAGCGCGGAAAGGAGCCGGGAGCCGCCTGCGCGCCTGGACGCGGTGCCCGCAGCCGGCAGCGCCCGGCGGGTGCGCGCGCGCGCGCGCCTCTCTGTCTATATGTGTGCGTGCATATGTGCGTGCCTATAGGTGTATGTGCATACGCGTGTGTCCATACGGCCGTGCGCGCGCGAGCAGCCGCCCTTACCGGAGCGCCGGGGCGCGGGTCCGCGGCGCCGCTGCCGCCTGCGCGGGGTGCGCGCCCGCGCACGGGCGCTGCGCGGCTCCGGCTCCGCCGCTCACTCCGCCTCGGCCATCGCCACGCCGCTGCTCCGCGCCCGCGTTTCTCTTCCCAATATTGCGGCCGCGGCTCCACAACAAAAGCTTTCTCTTTACCAAGACAGTAGTAATACGTCCCAGGGTAAACCGGATGTGAAATAGGCTGTGACTTCATGCCAGAGAGATTTTATTTTAGAAAGGAAGGTGGTACCAAGCTCTCATCTAGAGACCAATCCGCCCATTTTTTTATATGCAGCACAATTTAACTTCCAGTGCTCTCGCCCTAATCCCTTTCTGGCTGCAGACTCAAATCCTTCTACAATCTGCAGCGTTATTGCTGCCCGGGGGGAGGCTGCRCGGCTGGGGGCGGCCAGCGGCGCTCCCAAGCTTTTCGCACTCGCAGTTTACAAAACAGGCTATTTTGGGGGCCATGCATTAAAAATACAACCGATCCACGTTCGCACTCCACCTTTGATCAAACATTTAATCACAACATAAATATGAATGGAAGCTGGCTGGGGAGGGGGGCATGCAGCAGTGCACACGGAGCCCCCAGCCCCTGCACACCGAGAGGGGCAGGGCGGCAGCCAGGGCTGCTCTGCAGTCGCAATCAAGCACAGGTAGTGGGCGTTTTGGGGGCAGACGCGCAGGCAATCAGCTCCAGGACCTGCTGGATCTCCTGCACAGTCACAGGCGCTTTTCAGAGCAGGGGGAAGGACACGCGTGTTTGCACAGAGCGGTCTCTGCTCCGCATGGCACAGGACACAGGGGACTTGGCCAAGTGCTGGCTGTGGTGCTGCCCTTCCTGCCAGCCCCACACGGCCCCCTGGCCCAGGGTGCCAGGGCTGTGTGCCCCTTACCAAGGCTCAGGCCCCTTTGGCAGGGCTGCGGGGGCCGCAGGTGCAGGAGAGGGGGCCCATGGTCCCTGCCAAAGCTGAGCGCCCCGGCCACGAGCCGCCCCTCACGAGCGCCAAGTCACCTGCAGAAACGTCCAGCACCACCAACTGCCTCGGGCACGGCACGTGCCGGGGCTGGGCTTCCCCTTTCTCCCACCTGTGCCATCTGCAGCCCACGCTTGGTTCCCTTCTATGATGCTGCCTCAAGGGAGGTCAAAATCCATTCATTTTGTCATTGCTACCAGTTGGTATGTCCCAGGAATAGTGTCTTCTCCCAGCTTTAGCCATGTTTCTCAGTGAAATAGTGCACGTTCTACACATCCTCGCAAAATGCAGTATTTGTTTGTCTTTGCAATAGCGTGAGAAGCATTTGATTTAACCCAGCAAGCCAATGACATTCATAGCTAAGGCTGGCAATAACTTCCAAGGTGGCAGGCATTTTGGATAAGTGCCTGACTTAGAGCAGCCTAAACGCTGCAATGACTTCTCTAAGTACAAGGGAAATAGAGATTTTGTTTGCCAGAGACCCCGGTGCACTCCGTTCCCCCTCGGTTAYGATCAGCGCCGAACAGCCGCGCGGTGCGTTAGGGACATCTACCAGGGACGTTTTGCTCACTTCCCTGCCTTCTCCCGTGTAGCTCGTCTCATTCTGATTCAAGGTTGTTCGTAGTGCAGAGAGAAGTAGGGAACAGAAAAACCTACYGACTTCCCAAAGGAATTGTAAGTAGCGACTTTTCCGATCGCTAGTGCGCAGCCACGCTCTTAGTGCCTCGTGGTGCTTTCCAAATACACACGGTTTCCCCTTTCACGTGCTGTTGGCTAATTTAATTTACTGTGTTTTTATTCTTGTAGCAGCGTGTTGGAGGGCTCTGCTTAAGCAACAGTGAAGCTGTAAACTTACAAAAACAACACGTGGGCTTTTTATTAAAGTATGTGAAAGATGGGTGGCTGTGAGCTTTGGAGATCGCTTGCGTGCCCTTGTGTGTGTGTGTACGCACCCTCAAACAATTCTTTTCTAGGTGAATAGTGCACGTTTGTGAAAATGCAACAATATTAAAAATTGCCCCAATACTGACCAAATAAGTACATTTGCTGTATGTGTCTGTCTATAAATATACAGATACATGAACAGGCAGAACAACAAGTGAATGGTTGCATGTCTAGAGGCTCATGTAAGGTGTGTTTGCCTTAAAAACCTGTGCAAACGGGCAGCTGAAGCCCTCTCAGAACCAGTGAGATGCAACGTTGCATTCTCTCTTCTTATTTTAATTAGCATCTAAACAAGAAAAACTATTTTATTTTAGTAAAGTGCAAAGGGTTGCCAGGAGGGTCTTTGCCTCCGTAATACAATTGCAATCTGCCAAAGGGTGACAGGTTTTTTGGGGCTCTCTGCGAGCGAAAATATTGACCTAAAATAGGAAGTGTTCATTCTCTCTCTAATTCTCATCTCTTCAGAAAGTAGGACAAAACTATTTTTCCTTCATGACTGAGATTCCTGCCCATCAGTGCTCACACATAACCCAGATTTTCCCTTTTCTTTTCAAGGGCTGTTATCGCAGTTATCATGTCGTTTCATAGTAAATGCTAAAAATATTTGTTTGTAACCAAATAAATGCGCTCTTCCATTATGGATTAGGATAACAAAATCACTGGTTTTTAAAGAAGAAACAGTAAAAGAAAATACCTAATTTTTTAAAGACAGACTTTTTTTTTTCATTAACAGGAATGTACTTTCAAATAAGTACTCAATGAGACCCATTGCATTTGTTTTCTTTCCTTCCCAAATTCTCTGCCTCAATCCAGGCACCACATAAGTTTTTCAAACAAGTCCATGAGATGAGGCTCCAAATTCACGGGTTTGGGCCTTCTAATTTAGAAGACTGGTGTATCTTGAAAAATCTCAGCTTATCTCTGTATACCTTACTAGTATTTCTTAGGGCCATATGATTTCAATCTCAAGTGAATTGCTCAAAGGAGTAAGTAAGGATGCATTTGGACTTAATGCCTCCAAGAAGCTAAATATTAGCTGATGTGCATCTCACTGCACCGTTTTACCGTCACATTTGGAAAATGAAGATGTCAAGAAGACCTGTGCTGTTTCCAAGCCAGTGTTACGACTCCAGAAAGTTTTCGGAAGGAGATTATGTCATTCGTGTTATAATAGAGTGTAGCAGTTAAATCCTTTAAAAACAATATTGTTAAATCTAAACGGACAACCAAAAATAACTTGGCACAGCTACTGTACGCAGTGCTCGGAGCACTGATGTTAGTGCAAGTGATTAGTAATGGGGAAGCTAAACCAATGGAATCCTATTTTGGTCAAATAAATGAATTAAATAGTGGATTAAAAGTGACGTAGATGCAATTTTTAAAGAAAGAAAAAAAGTTGAAACTCCTAATTTCACATTTTTTCCTGCTTTCGGATTTCTAGTAAATATTTTCTGAAGTCTGACCTATTGCTTAGGTATCTGCTGATCTCTATATCATACACAAAACACATCATCTCTATGTATATATGTATGCATACATATTTTTAAACCCATAYGTACTTATATTTATATGGTTATATAGAGAAAAACACACCTATAACATATTTATAGAGATCACTATACCAGAAATTTATTTTCAACATTGTGTTTTTATGGCATTAATRTAATTCTTGACTGTGTGTGCAAAGTATGCATATGTTTTGCCTAAGTTAACCGAAATTCCCCAGCAGAATCCTGTGACACAATGTGTCCTGAATAGGCAAAGGATTTGAATAAAGCAAATGAAACACAGAGATTTACTAGCATCGAGCAGATCAGATAAAGAATTAAAACGGAAAGCCCATCTGTTCCAGAGCTTTGGTCTCTGTTATTTGCAAGTCTTGCTTGTGTGATTAAACAGAAATATTATGTTAAATATATCATTTGGATTTGATTTGTCATTTAATGCACTTCAGGAATATACCAAAGAATGGCTATTGGCCCTTTGGCAGGTATAAGGAAATGCAGGGGATTTTTTTCCTCCCTTTAATTTACAGTCAGTGAGGAACTTGAAGGGACGTACAAATGAGAACCTACATGAAAAGAAATATTTCAAAGACTCAATTGGAGGTGCAATGCCTGTTGCAGAAATAGGAACATTTTTTCTAGATCTGTGTTGTAAAAATGGAATAAAAATGTAATAGAGTGGTGCTTAGAAACTTAGAAATGATGATTGATTATTGAATTCTAGAGTTTCTAAATACGATACTTCAGACAGAAAACCCAATTTCTTACTAGATTTTCTGCCTTTCTAATCCATAGAGGCAACAATTTATTATGCTATACTGTTGCCAAACATTGCCAGAAAATTCAATCTGTAAAGCTAGAAATGGAGGATTCTTTTCCAGATAATACTAGTATTTCTTGCCTGATGTCAGAAAGGAAGAATGGGATGATAATCTATTTCCAAAAAGAAAAAAAAAAAAAATAGAATTAATGTAGAACTGACGAAACCAGCTGGAAAGGATGAAGTTCATGCCTGGGGCTTGCAAGGGATTACAAGACTTCTATCAATCTAGTGGTTCATCACTGAGATCTTTCTCAGGGAGCTTTTCCTACAACAGCTGGATTTTTGTAGACAGGAGGCCAAACTCCTCATTTCTTTACTCTTTTGCACCTGCAGCCTCCTGGGGCTTTCACAGCACCTTCGGTGTAAACTCACCCTAATTTCTACAGTTTGTGCACTGTCCTTGCAGGGGAGGGAAGACCTCCCTCCATGACGTGGATGTCACTTGGTCACGCTTTGGAAAGGTGATTTGGGTGCTCACTGGTCCTCTGCTCTGCACTGGAAAGCCAAGATTTCTTTGAGCTTCATACTTTGCAGTTATGACTGATAATTTGGCTGTATTCCTGCTAACCAATGAACTGCCCTGTAACTTCATATTTACTTGCACAACCAGACTGAGCCATAATTATGATTTTTCCTAAAATCCAGAGGGGTAATACCTATTTAGGCAGAAGAATCTTAGAGGATCGAAAGTTCCTGAAGCCTGATATTTTAAGATATTTTATTCCTTTTAAAGAATAACCTAGCTACAGAATGTTTAGTATATTAATAAGCCCTCATTACCTGGGGATATAAAAAATAAATGAACATGGAAAGAAAATAAGGAAAGCAAAGCAAAGCTTTCTAGAGAAAAGAAACAAGAAAACACCTTTTAAAAATGGGAAAAAAATACAGTAGGGCTACATACAGTTCATTTACGTTTGCCTGAATTCTGAGGGATGCTTAAAAGCTGTATAAATCTACCCCTGTTCAGCAAAATGCATCAGAATGCAGTTCATGCCAATAGGTCATAAGTATTGCTAAACTAAATTGGGTGACACTGGGGTGGCTTTGGCTGCTTTGCTGGCCTGGCATCTAAATACCCTGCTGATATCTTAGGTGACCTTGGACAYATTTAATTTCTCTCTGTTGGTATTTTTATCTAGAATAAGAACATTGCAACCTGTGCTGTTCAGTTAGCCAAAATTCCTGTGCATTTTAGCGGGATTTTTCGGTATGGGGCCACGAATGCTCTGTGGGCGCCTGGTTCTTCCAGGCRTGGACAGCAGGTGCTTCCCATATCCTGATGCTGCTGCACAGAGATGCCTGCTCGGCTCTAGTGGGAGGTCACAGCAGTCCTGCTTGCACCTCCCTGTGCTGTCCCTCCTGACACACCAGAGCAAACATTTGAATAATAATCAGATGGCCACATTTCATCGCAGTGACCTGCTCCGTGCTAGACTCACAGTGCAGGGAAGCAGAGCAAGGACACRTGGTGGGTATGCTGGACTTCTTAATGAAGTGATATCCATGTAATGGCATGATTTTGTGCTTAACTTTTGCAAATCCTTGTCCCTTTTATGATCTTTATTTAAGCAATGCTAACACAACTCTTCTGCATTTTCTTTCTATTTAAGAAATACCTATATTTGGTTTTATACCTATTGAAAATTCCAGGCAACAACTGCTGTATTGGGTGAGTCAGAGGTCCAGGTGTTGTGGTTAAGGCAATGAGAGGCCAGGTGTGGTTGACCAATGAGAGGCCAGGTGTTAAAGGCAGACATCCACAGGCAGTATAAAAGCAGCGTATGCGAGGCAGGTGGTCCCTTTTAGTCTATGTTTCCTGGATCATGTCTGCTTGGCTTCTAAGGTAGGTTAGTTTTGATTACCTCTGGTTTGTGGCTTCTTTTTTTTTTTTTAGTATTATACATGAGGGCCTGCGTATGTTTGAATTTCCTTGCTTGTCTCCTGTTGTAACAGGGAGCTGAAATTCTGGCACTAGCTCAAGTTTCCCCTGGGCCTGCTGGATGAACTTTTAATTGCCCTCTGCTTTGCTTAGCCTACAGATTCAGGCATATATTTTGCTCTACCTCAGCTCCATGGGAGTATCTTTCACAATTTAGTAACCTTCATGCCAAGCTTTGCAAGGTACAGCCTACATCTACGGCAGGTTGCAAGTGCTTTGCAGTAAAGGATGGTCTTCCCTGACAATGTAGGTGGGCACAGATGTGCTCAGGTCAGCAGAGTTAAACCTATGGATCTAGTCTCCCTGTGCTACTCTGTTTAAATAAATAAAGTAATGGTCTTCAATACTTAGTTGAGATAATATGTGAAAAGGCAGCTACAACAATATCAGGATGTGTTTAGCATTTGTGGTCTTTGCTTCTTTCATAATACTGTTAATGTTAATTTAATTCTAGTGTCCATACAGGTATGYGCTTCTTCCTCTTTTAAGATTTTGTGTATCAGTATTAATTTGTTTTTGCTTTGTTGTTTAAACTATTGCTCTAGGAACATTATGAAATGTGACTACATGGAAATGCTACTGCAGTCTGCTGTGGCTGTTCAGAGTAWCAAGTCTCTGTTATGCTGCTGGTTATTTAGAGTAATGTGGATGCAATTAGAGCAGTATTAGGCTAGTAAGGTGTGAATGAGTGAAGCAGAGGAAAGCCTTTCTTTCCACTCCTGCTAGTTTTTAGGCTGGTGAGAGGAAAAGAGCTGTTGGTCTTTAAGGGAGCAATTAATTAGCCTAGTTGTGGCGTCAGGTTTCTGGTTCCAGTTGTGTGCCCTTACTGAGAGCAATGAGATTGCAGAGTGTCAACAAGGCCGGGTTCTGAACAAAACAATGTTGTTAGTGGCGTTCCTTGGGATGCCAGGAATCTTGCCCAATTTCTCATTTTGTGGAAAGGCTAGTAAAGAAGTTGGCTTTTCGTTYTGAGAGTAGAACTCTGCTCTGTAGCTCATCTATTTCATCTTCAGCTATCAAAGCCTAGGCATCTAATTAGTCATATAGACATGGTTAGTAATCAGAGGAGTGAGATAGTGTAATTCTGTTTTTCTTAAAACTGAATTTGGAGTGAAATGAGTCATTCTTCTGAGGGGTGTATCAATTCCCAGTAGCTATCACGGAGTCTAAGGTGTGTAACTCTAAATGCCTGATTTTTAAGTTACTATTAGYTTAATTCCATTTAACCCAAATGGGATTAAATACATATCTCTTTCTTTGCTAGAGGATAAATACAGTTAAGGGTGACTAATTTATGGTTGTTTAAATTGCTTGGGAGCTTTCTATTGGCCTCAGTCATTGTRAAGTTTCAATGTAAATGGTATCATACTGGACAAGTACAGTGTTGTTTATCCTAATAAAACATCTGATATAAGAAYACCCTGCTTTTCATTTTGATAACTACTACTCTCCTTTTTCCTATRCCTAAGAATACTGTAGAAACAAACTAACAATATGGCATATGCAAATGTAGTCTGTGCATAATTATATWTCTGCTGTTTTGATCCATCCTGTGTTTTTTTACTGTACTTTCTTTGAAAGGCAGATTATGTGTTCTTCACACCATTCACGTCTTTCATAAGCTTTTCCTTATGTTCTTTCTKTTCTTGAAATTATGTAGATGAAAAATCATTAGTCACGTAAGTCACTAGAGCATTTTTTCTTATTTTGTAAGTACTTACTCATGCAATGAAAGTATTGCTGCTGTCTAAAGCTAAAAAGTTGCTTTCTATGAATATATGGTGGGCCCATACAGGTGCAGGCAATAAATTGCTTATTTTTTTCTATTAAAGCTCAAAGGTCTTATTTTCTTGTTAGGATGCATGTGTGCCAGATATTCTTGCAATTTCAATATAGAATCGCAATCAAAATAAGAATATAATTAAATGTGAAAAGACTTGATTGAATGGGGAATGCTTTYGTAACAAAGAAGGAAAGGTGGGCGCTTGGAGCTTTCTCTGCTCAGCTGTCTAAAGGGTGTCCAGTCCATGGAGTCATGCTCAAGAGAACATCCAAAGTTAATATTGGATGGAAGTTGCTTCATAGCATCAACTGTTTTCATTTAGATATCCCAATCTCCTGATCTATTCTGCTTGATAATGACTAGATATTTATATGAAAAATCCAAATTTACTTTATTTGGCTGTTTGTCTTTTTGAGACTGATGCTATAGATATTAGGCATACAAAATATGACTGGAAGCCCAACCAGGCTGCCTAACCAGGATGCTTTCTGAGGCTGAAGTAAATAATAGCTCATCTTGAAGACATATTTTTTCTACCTGATTAATAAAAATTCAAGTAACCAGTTCCCTCACATCTTAACATTATCACAGGTTCTGTCTGKATCTGCTGGCTATGGCAAGTCAGATTTGAAATTCCTTTATGGAAGGTGTTGCTATAAACCTCCCTTGGAGGTCATGGACCTCCATGGTCATGCTTTTTTCTTGAGGTGAACCAACCATGACTGTAGAGAGGTCTTGTCAGTAGTGTCTGCATTCAAAGTCTGCTCTGTTGTCTTAAACCCTCTGGAAGCACAGGATATCCAATACAGTTCATCAATCAGCTTCATTTTTCCCCTGTTGTATACTGGCATTTTTATTTATATTAGGAAAAATGAGATCAATCATGCAGAGTTATTGAGCAAGCACAGCCAGGCAGTTTGGGCAAAACACATTTCTAATTTATTGTATTTTGATTTACAATAGCAACAAGTGCCCTCTATATGCTCTGAGGTTCTAGACATTTTTTTAAGCTGGCAAAGTCAAATGCTCTGAGTTGGCTCCTTGGCAAGTCAAGGACACTCATTTAGCCCACCTGGGACTGTACTCCCACTCTRCCTTCTCAAGCAAACAGACTTTTCTGTCTTTACTGTTGGACTAGGATGAGAGACAATTCTGCAGAGGCRGGGATATAGAATATCATGTCAAGTTATTATTTTAAACTAGAAAGCTATAATTGGTTTCTTCAGTTATCATGGCTGTGGCAAGGTGAGAGCTGGGATGTGGACAACAACACTGTATGTTAACAGGGATATAATACATTACCATTCCTGCAAACAAACCTAAGAATTACTCAGCTTTTACTCTACAAGCTTTTGAATGAAAAACTTGGCGGGGGSGGGGGGGGGAATGCTTTTTTAGAAGGCCATCATACAGTGAAGTGATCTGCAAGCTGTCATTTCTTTTGAGCTTGGATCCCCTTGTTTTGCTTCTCATTAACAGCTTGCAGCAAATACTTTGATTTCTTAAAAAAAAAAAAAAAATCAGCTTTATCTGACAAGAAACATCTTTTAAGTACTGATCTAAAATGCTATGCAGAAATCTGTTTTTAAGGATGCTAATAGTGCCACTTGATTCACTGGGGCTGTTTATTACATACTTGTTTTCAATGTTTGGATTTTGGTACTTCGGAAATGCTTCTCTGTTGTGTTGGATATTGCTTTAAGAGTCTTTGCATGGATATTGATGGATTTAAGGTCAGTGATGACAGGTTCTCTGTAAATTATATCTCTAAAATCAATTACAAGGAAAAAGAAATTCTGTTCAAATTGTAATATGTAGCAAGCACTAGTTAATTCAATACTAATTGCATTATTTAAAGGTAAACTGGATAAAGGACCATGGATTTTGCTGGAGCAAACTTAGTGTGTGTGTGTGTGTGTGTGTGTGTGTGTGTGTGTGTGTGTAAAAGAGATTTCCAGGAGAAGACCTATTCCTGAAAATAGTCATAATGTTACAAAGAAATGAGAGAACATTTCATTAAAATTGCTTGACCTCAGCAGAGCTTTACAGGGCTAAGCACTATAGCACAAGCTATGCTTTTTCAAATATTTGTTGGGCTTTATTATGTACCTATGATTAAAAGGTTCTGTGTTACTCAAAACAAATTTTCAATAATGAAACAGCCTTGAATTGAAGTGAATCTCGGCTGGGCTTTCATGTGCAGTGATGGAAATGGCTTTGAATAAGAGATTTCAACCATACTTTTCTAGAATATTTTATGTAGATACTTGCATATTCATTTATTCAATAGTGTGAAGTCACTGTGAAACAGCTTTTAATCCTAAACTTTTGCACCTGTAGTTAGTGCTGTGCTTTAAGATGCCTTTAGTGAATAAAGTATTGATAGCTTCACAATTTTTATCATTTGTAAAAGCTTTTAGTTATGCAAAGTATTATAAAATATGAAAAAAAGAAAATAATTACTATTATGCAGTGAAAAGTTTCTTAAGTTTTCTGAAGACTGAAGAAAATGTTTTCTAAAACAAGATTGTGACTTAGCTAAAATCCATTTGTGTGAATGAGATTGTATCAAAAAAGATCTCAGAGGTGAATGAATATAGTCTTCAGTATGCCAAAAGCATTTAACACCTTTAGAGCAACATTTCTGCAAGAAAAGCTATTTAAGGGACCACTGCAATGACTGGCAGCATGGATGAGTGCAGAAGGAACATCATTAGCTTTCTTTCAGAAGAAAGAAGTTGGGCAGATAAAGCTCTCAGGGCAAGAGTCAACCAATGTAACAATGCTCTTCTCGTACAGCCTGCTTTCCACCTAGAACAATCACTGCAGCTCAAACACAAGCTCCTGATGTTTGAAGATACGGTGGAGAAATGTGAAGTATGTTAGCAAAATGCCTCACCCCAAAGAATTGCTTTTGAGTTAAATGTAACATGAAGATGTAGTAGTATGGATCAAGACCTACATAAGTATTTCAGAAACAATTAAGTATCATTTGCCTGGAAAAAAAAATAGAATTCAGTTCTGAAGGTTTGGGTATTTTCTTGAAAAATATCCCTGATTCTTCCATGTAAATAGCCTAGTRAGGCACAAAGTTTGGACACTTGATGGGGGCAGGCAGTTACTGGGACCAAGTTTTTAATTTTAACTCTTCTTGCCCCACCAATAGGCAGCACCTGCAGGGCTTGGTATTAGCATGGTTTGTGCAGAGCAGTTTGTTCTCCAGGGAAGGAGGAGGACAGCATAGCCTTGTGCTTGGTGTAAACCGTGGAAACAAGGTGACAGCTGAGCAGGTACCTGCATTTACAGTTTTGTTGAATGTGCACAAGAGTTCTCTGAATTGAGAATGTGCCAAATTATRGAAGTTTTATAAGCTTACCAGAAAGACAAAATCCCTGCACAGGAAGGAATGAATAAAGGTAATATATGTCATGTCAGCAGGACCAAGATGAACAATGATCTCAGCATAGCTACTGTTTATTTGAAAATAGTAAAGAGCTACACAGTAATGCACCAGTCCTTATATTCAAACCTCTGGAAAATATGTGCTCTTGTGTTCAGCTAGAATGAGAACACCTCTAATCATCAAGACTCCTGTTGATGATGTTCTAAAAAATAAAATATACAGAGCTGAAAGTCAAAGCTATGAATAGTTCTCAAATTTGTTTCAGGAAAAAAATTAACTGCTGTTATCAGATCTGGTCTTGAACTGTGCATTGATCATTTTCATAAGCCATAAAGTTTCCTTTAAAATCTGCCTTCTAAAAGAGCTTTAAAATGATGTAACCTTCCATACATGCATCACACTGTTAATTCCTAGTTTTAATTTCCCACTACCATTCTGTAGTGAAGACACTTAGTTAAATAATTTCTCATTGTATAGTGTAGTAGTAACAGTATGCCATGGATGAATTAGAAAAACAAATGAATGTTCCAAACCCTCCATTTCTAGTGCCACCTTTTTCATTACCCAGAGTCTGTAATGGTTTGCTTAATATTGAAACTACTCCAAAATCAGTAAGTAATGTTTCTAGAAGTCAATCATAAAAAAAAAAAAAAAAAAAATCAACGGATGGTTAACCATAGATAGGATCAGGATTTTCTTTATGGTTTGCTTCCAATTGTATAACCATAGTCACATTTGTGTCACATTGTAGGATATTCAAGATATTTCTAAATCAAAGTTTAGGATGCTCATAGGTGCTATTGATCTTTGGCACCTGGTCATCAGAGTTCTTATACTGTTGCCTTGAATGTAGTGGAATTTATAGGTGCCATTCTATAACAGTATTGATGTTTTATATTTCCAAATTATTGTTGGATTTCAGAGCAATTAATATCTAACTTATTTGGGATGATGGCATCTGTCTTGTTTCAAAGTCTCTTTCAAGAGTTTGGAGAAGATGCAAACTAAGTATTGAGGAGGCAGATAACTTCCCAAGAAAACTGTGGATGAGTTTTTTAGCAGCATCTTTGTGGATTTTCTTTGTTTTTAAGACTATAAAAACTATGAGAACTTGTACACTCAAAATATACTAATATTTGTTCAATATCGCTGCTTTAAGTTAAATGTTCTAGCCAGAAACAAGAGAAGCACTGCCATGAAAGTTGATCTGTTTTTCAGCAGAAGTACAGTAATCAACACTTTAATACAGTCTCCATCCAAAAGACTAAGCCACAGTCAAGAAGTACATCAGCTTTTAAAGTCGATTCTTTGTAGTATGTGTTATATTAAAAATGTATTTGGGCACAGAACCTTTCTTCCTACTCCCCACATCAAACCAGCAGAACACTGCCACTCGCACAGCTTATGAGATCCAGGTAACATAGTGCCAGTAACGCAACAACCAAGGCTGAAGCACATAATTGATTGTACATGCTTGATTTGTATCCTGGTTCTTTAGAGCACCAGCAAAACCCTTTTGACCTTTTTGTCTGACTTTTTGTATGATTACTGTATTTCTTCCAAGTTAAAGGAAAATCTGTTATTTAATTCAGAATGTTGATGGCCAAAAACTGATTTGTATGTCAAGATGTAAAGCTAATGTGGATTGGCAAGCTTCCTTAATGTTATTTTTGATAAACTAAGTAAAGCTACATTCTGAACATAATGTGGATGAGCTTTCATAGGAAGAGGTCAGGTGTCCGCCATGGTTTTTAATCTTATTCCTCCATGAGACTGGCTAGTGGTGCCTCCAGAAGAACCAAGATAACATCTGTTATCTGTATTGGAGTTACACCTTCAGAAGCTCACACTTCGGCTAAAATGCTCAGAACAAGATGCATTTAAAACTGCATATGCTCTCAAAGTAAAACTGAACAATTCTTGTGGTGTTTTTTTTTAGCTAAGGAACCTTATGGTAAGCAAACTTCTCACTCATGCTACATGCCATTGACATCCTGTTGTACAAAACACTACTCGGACAAATTGCCAAGAAGCTGTCATAAAGGTTGCTGTTGAAACTTTGTATTTGAACGTATTTAAATTTCTCTTCTCTTCCCCCTCTGAGAGAAACTGATAAGGCTAGGGGTGTAAAACTGAGATCAAAAGCTTCAGCCTTGGATGACAGATGTTTCTCTGTTCTCACTGTTGAAGCAAGCTCCAATGTAGAGGAACTGGTCAGCAGAAGACCTTGCAGGTCCTTTACCTTGTGGAGGAGTATTTGGAGGGTGCAAAGAGTAGGATCACGATAAATCTCTCTTTTCATAAATCTCTAAGCCAACCTTAGGTTGGGCCAAGCAGCCCTAAGGTCACAGACTGTTGAGCTCTGGATTGAGGCTTATCTGTAATATTAACACTGATCAGACTACATGCAAGCCTCCTTTTGGCCTTGAAGATCAGCAGCGGCAAGAAGGCCTGTAGATTGTCCAGGTAAAGACAAAGAGATATYTCCATATTTAAGTTGAATATTGTTTGTAGGCTGCTATGTAAGTGCTGTGGAGTGTTTTGTATTAATGCTTTAATGCCAAGCTTTTGTGAAAACTGACATCCTCTCTGAGGCTCTTCTGTTAACTTGACATGCTTAGACATTCACAGGGAAAACTGTTTTTTGGGTGTACAGTAAGACTTGGATGAATAAAAAATAAGCATAAATGCTTCTAAGACTTAATATGGTGGATATGGTTGAGGTCCAAATCCAAGTTTCCTGGCAAATGCCTGCAGAGGTGAGCTGGGGCTTATCTGCTCTCACCTCAGAGATGCCGCTGATAAACCGTAATGCAATTCCATGAATTTCTAGCTCTCAAAGATTTTATTTTTTCTCAAGCAGTCATACCACCAGTACAACAGAAACCAGGAGAAAATGTTCATTGTCGGAGATTTGGGTGTCTTATTTTTAACCTGCTTAAAGCATGAAGTTGGCTAAAATCATACACAGGGGCACTGTAGCATGGCATTMATTTTGGCAGAGCAGCATTGATAACAAGTGCTGTAAAGAGTTTGATGTTCAAAGGGACTTGCATGAATATTCATTTTAAGCCTCATTATAATCTGAAGTCGAGTCCTTCCATACTCTGGCTACGAGACCTATGAAACTTGTGCTGTATTTTTGATACAGCAAAGAGATGGGTGCGTTTGTGCAAACTGAACGTTTAAAGTTATACTTTGAAGACAACCCAGACTGTTTGTTTAGGCTATATATTGTTACATATGGTAAGCTCAAACATACTCAAATGGTATGGTTGAACTTTCCATGTCTCATGCTATTTGTTATGTGAATATTTATCATATATCCAGTATTAGATTTATTATTTATCCAATGTAAAATTAACATACTAAAGCAATCATAATTTATTCTACTAGAGTATAAGCTCTAGTAATATTTTTGAATCTATAATAGAATGCTCTTTAATGTAAATATATCTTTATAGCACAAAAACATGACAATATTAAGCAGAAAAAAAAAAATACTGTGAAAGATAGTCAAACCCACACATTCACTAATATATTCTGCTCGTAGGAGAAATTGTTCAAGCTAGGATTTGCTTTTGATAAGCAATGGAGGCTTTAAACAAAATCTGGATTTGTGTTGAGAACTTTTTTGCCTGTCTCAGAATTACCTTAATCAACCTTTTCTCAGCATTGATGGCATGAAATTTATATAAACTACTCAACCCTAAAATTCCTCTTGTTAAAAAGCAGGGATTGGGGATCTGCATTAAACTGTTTTCTAGCTCTTGGTATCTTGTGTCCATATAGGTTTTTTCTGGGAGTGGTGGCAGAACAGAATCACTGAGGCCCGAGATATTACTTCTAGGTTTGTAACAGCAACTCTGCTCTTCAGAAAGCAGAGGACTGAAAGCTGGCTGGCTGCCTACTTTGTTGCTCTTCTCCCCTCAAATCTGAGCACTGAAAAACTTTCTTAAAGTACAGGAAAATGTGAAGGTTAGAAGTACTTGAAGGATGGGCCTATTAAGGTATCAGACTAACAATATTCAAAATAAGTGTTCTTGTAGATACTAGTGTCATTGGTCTAATCACATAATTAAAGATGCTGAAATGCATATATATTTTCAGGATGAGATGCAAATGATATAATAAATGGATAGGTTAAAATTGGGCTGTCTATAATTAAAACAAAGCATGAGTCTTTAAGTGCTTCCCAATTTTAGTCAATGGCCAGGTAGAAGTGTTCAATTTGGAAATGAAATGCTTATTGCTTCATTCTGTGTTATAGAGTATGATAATTAAAGGCTGATGAATGATTTATTAGTTCTCTTAAAATATATGCCATCATTTTTAGCTTCTTTAGCTTAGTTCATTTGCTGAGCTAACTATAGATATGAAGGCTTGGGGGAGTTTGCCAAAGATTGCATTGCCTGTATGTATTGCATTTAAAAAAAGATAAATCAGCTGGTATTTTGAAAGGTAGCTCTCATTAAGCTTCTATTCTTTTCTGTCTTATTCCTATTCTGTGCTCACTACCTATGAGTAGTGCAGTAGAAGACACCTACAGTGTCTCAGTGTTTTTCTGATGCTTGTGCTGTAACTCTAGCTGTGCTGGCTGTGACACAACTGTGAAACCTGAGGGAAGTGCCGTGTTTTTGGGCTCTGGTTCTAGCGGGTTGAATTGCACTGTTTTATCTGAATTCAGCTGGGAGTTGCCTGTCCTTAGTGCTTTTGGTGGCTGCTCGGGGAACTTGAGATTGAGCTTTGACCAGCAGTAGACATGGGTGATAAGCCTTGATTATGGCTATAGCATACTCCTCTGCAGCCTTGGGCCTGAAGCATATCGTTTATTTAAAGAATATTAATAGCTGATTGCACTCTGAGGAAGTGACGCTTGAGTAACTTGATAAAGTGTTAAGAATCGACCAGAAAGTTCTCTACACTCTTTGGTTTCAGTTTGTGTGTCTATATATGTACATCAAGTGTTCTGATGTTCTATGTAATGTGAGAGACAAATGGTAAATATAAAGTTCATAGGGACTGTGTAAAGGACTTTAAATGTTTCAAGTTGTAGTCAAGATCTAACCAAGTATATAGTCAATATTATACAACAAAGACAGAAACAGTTATTTCTGCTGCAATTAAATTTTAGTAGCTTAAATATAATTTTCTCATGAAATTAAATCAAATTCTGTTATACCACGACTGTGCATAGAGGAAATGATTTTCAGAATGGTCCTGGTCAAGATAAGTGCTTTAAAGCTGATGAGCTTGCAGCATGTCAGGATGTATATATAAATACTTGGGTATGTGCACACATATATAAAACACATGTAACTACCATTTTGTCTTTAAGACAAACTGATATGTATCTGTGTAGTCATGAATATGGACTAATAAAAATATTCAATAATTTTATTATTCAATATTCATGTCTACTGGTCATAATTTTGTGTGTCTATTCTCAAGAACGTCTTGTCTAGGGCTGCTTTGGGACTACTTGTAAAGGCGTTCCTCAGAGCAAGGAAGGGGAGCCAAAATAATTACTTGTGATACATATGCAAAGGCCTCTGCTGCTGCCTGCCGTGTGCAGGATGCGTTTGAGCTGTGGAGATGCTGGCTCTGACACTGGYATTTTGCAGGGGGAAGGGGCAGAGCAGTCACTGCAGCCTGTGATGGGACCTTCCCTCCACTGTGAGGTCCTGGGGCTGGGACAGAACTCACAGGGATTCACAGAATATGTCTAAATGTCCTGRTTCTGGATGTTGTCTGGAGCATGAGAAATAACAGGGAAATCTTTTGCTGGGAATGGCTTTTTAAAGCTGATCTTAGGGAGGAGGCGAAGACACTTAACAGAGGAACTTGTGTGGCATGCCCTTGCTGGAAGAGTTTGTGCCTTTTTGCAGAGGGATGCTGTGCATGCTAATCCTTGTGCAGCAGCTGGAGCAGAGGAGCCAAGACCTTGTCGAGAGGTTATCCTCCTTTGGGAACACATCCTTTGAAAATACCTGCCATTTCATGCAGCCAGATACGTTCTGAAAGCGGGAGATTTTTCTCTTCAGAAGTCTCTCCATAAGCCCCAGGGAAAAGTTATTTCTAGCAGGGATGATTAAGCAGTATCCAGAGAGGGATCAACTTCATCAGAGACAGGGAAATCAATCCCACCTTCAATTTGGTGGTGGCATTTTAACGAAGGGTTTGTGGGGTCCGTGGGAGAGTCCTCATGCTTGAGATGGTACGTGGTGCCTTGAGGAGCTGGACAGAGGGGTACAGAGGTGCTTTTTAGCTAAYGCCTGCCCTGCTGGTAGGGGGAAATTCTGCTTCTCCTGGCTGCTGGTAGGGAGATATTTAAATTCATTTGACAGTCTGAGCACACGAGCTCTTTTTGAAAGAGGTTTACTGCTAARGGTTATGCTGTGCTTTTCGGTAAGTCATAGATCTGTTGGGTGTTAAAGAGTTCAGGCTGGTAAAACTACAAGTAAATCCTGTCTGAACATGGTCCACTAGAAAATGTGAACTGGATCCTTTGAGAGACAGACTCACTAGAAATGGCAACCATAGATCTGCTGCATCTAGTCTCAGGGAAAAAAAGGATGCCTTAGCTCCTTCATGTCTGTTATACAGAATAATTCACATATCTGTTACTTTTATGGTAGAATCTGAGCAAAGCCTGTATTCTGCCAACTTAGTTCTGCATGGAAGGAGGGAACAAAACCATGGATGACTCCATGTCTCGTGGCTTGCTATAGGTGTCTACTGCTTTCAGGTAGAAGCTGTTTGCCAAGCAAGAATGTCATGTTTGCACAGAGTATATTTCTAATAATTCACTTTGTTCATTTGGATAGGTATTAATCCTGTACATCAATAGTGAAGGACAAAATATGCCTCATAGCTCTGTAGGAGGCATAGTTAGAACTGAATCTCACAAAAAAATTCAAGTGCAAATAGCTTGTTGTTTCCAGTTACTCTCCTGAAAGCCGAGTTTTGTAATCAAAGCTCTTTGAGTTTTATTTGAGATGCGAGTTTTGGGGAAGAGCCCTTACGCTTGCTCTGGAAGGATATTAGAGCTAATAAGGATGATGGAATTTTGAATTGGAGAATTAGTCACCCCAACAATAAAACTGCTCCTGAAAATGGAAATGTTAATTATTAATCACATTCAGATACTGTCTCGGGGAGTTTGAGTTTTCCTTTGATTATATATATTTTTGACTGATTAAGCAGACTTTATCCTTAGTCATAAATAGAGAGACACCTGCCGATTGAAGTGAATTTATCAAGTGCAAGAGAGCTCTGTTTGACAAGGCACTTAAAAGAGCAGAGAAGTCGCAGGAAATGATGTCCTGAAAGATGTTTGCAATCCAGCTTGGTGGATTCTCTCTTGAAAACTGAAAATTTCCAGGCAGTCGGTCATTTATATTTGCTTCAAAGGAATTGAAGATAGAAAGAGAAGAACTTCCTGCGCTTCATCTGAAGTTCTTATTTTTCTGTTTGATAACATTGTTCTCTCTAGCAAGCAATATGTTCCTTCCAGCCAAAAATGACAACAATGATTTCCTTCCTAACTGAAGTAAACACCAGAAGGGGCTGTGTAAAGATCAGGCAAACTGTCTCTAGGTAACTGAGCTAGTGCAGAAGGAGTGTTGATGGAAACATCCCCCTTTTTCTTCTCAGGAGCTGCTGTGGTTCCAGCTATGAGCCTGGCTTGCAACTGAACAGTAGGAACTGCAAAATATTGAAAATATTAGGTTTTGAGATGACATGAAATCTTAGTGTATGAAAATGTATGCTCAGAATCTCTGAGTCTTGGGAGTCTTGGAGAAGCCTTGGTAGGAACTTCACCCAGTGTGGTGAACCAGACCCAGTGTGGTGGTGAAGACCTACACACGTTTTTCCTTTTTAACTTTTAATTTATAACTGTTTAGTCCAGATCTGAGAAGGAGATGTTGCCTCCACTCTGTTAATTTAGTAGCTTACTGGTAAAGAAGGGTGACCCACAATGAAAGCTAAAATTCGTGTTTTTTGGAAGCAATCCTCCCTCCATTTTTCCTTGAATTGGTGAAATTGTTCATGAGTATTAGGATTGTTGATATTTAAGAATCAAGGGGCTGGGCCCATCACTGCTGCAAAGGTTCAGCTGTGAAGAGGTCCTCATTAAGGTTAGCTTCTCATTATCATGACTATAAGAACTGTCACTTGATTGCCTTAAATATATTTTCAGTTCTGAAAGCTGGTATAAGGTCAGATCACTGTCCCAAAACTTCTTTATAGATTTGAAAATCTTACGGAAAAGGTTCTGCTTAGATTCAAAAGATATGTAGTTTTTGACTGGGGAATAAATTTAGCCTCCTTACCTGGTCATAGGATTTTGGCTTTTATTGTGCTGTGGGACTGTAAGGTCAGTTAAAATTGATTCAACTCTTTTTTTTTTTTTTTTTAAAGAGCTGAATGTGAAAATACCACAAATGTGAGTGGTACCACCATAACGAGCAGTAGTGGTCAGTACTAAAGATATTAAAGAACTGACTCCTGCTGTAATTCTCTTGCACTCTGCTCTGTATTTATTACATGTGGTGGCCCAGAGCAGCACAGTAAGAAGCAGACTTCCTACTGCAGCAGACCTTCATTTACTTTGAATGTTAAATCATTTTCAAATCAACAACCGAGATGACTGAAGTGAATGTAGTCTGCTGAAGATTTTTGCACTAATGATTTCTACAAAGGGAGTTTGGCCTTGCTAAAAAGTATGTAAACAGTAAAAAGCAATTCTAAAGCCCTCTGTAAATTGAAGCCTTTCTATCTTAGAAATTCATACATGTTTGCTTTAGAAAAGCTGTTTCTCTACAGTGGAATGCTCATAGCAATTTCAAAAGTAAAGCAATTAGGTTTTAGTCAGGGTTTCTGAGGCTGTTGCAGGGGTGGGGGAAGGAAAGCAAGAAACACCAAGTAATGGTCTGTGTGCACAGGGCAAGGATGAGGGTCCTTCAAAGGGGAAGGTCAACTGTAGTGTTTAAATGTCTCATTGAACCCTTGAGATGTAGCCTTAAGCAATCATAAACATAGATTTTTTTCATAAGTGATCTACTTAGTTTTTTTATCCTAACCTGAATAATAATTATTAAATACTCAGAAATGAAAAATGCACAAATATTTAAGTATATGCTCTCTTGCTGAACCTTTGTTTGAAGGTAGGGATTTTTTCTTTTGCAAAGGACTATCCTATGGCTATGTATGAAACTCATGGTTTAAAAAAAAAAAAAAAAAAAAGAAAAAGCTATAGTCATTCTGAGTCTGTTTTCTAACTGCCTGTATGTGCTGTGGCTTCAGACACGCACAGGGCTAAGACTGCTGACTGAATAGCTGGGACACATCTCATGCAATTGTAGCTCCTTACAAACTCAGAGTATCCTGCTGGATCAAGTCAGATGCTGAGGAAAGAAAGTGAGATTTTCTTACTGCCCAGACATGATGGATGTAGAAAGAGAATTTCTAAAAAAATAATAAATAAATAAAAAACAAAAGCTGTTGCCCAAGGCAAGCTTTTATTAACATTTTCTCTTAGTTCACTTCAGTGAGTAAATTCATTTCTAATGGTTTGCCAAGAAATGACTTGAAAACATGACTTCCAAACTCCCCCAAAAAGCTACCTGTACAGAAAGAATACAAAGCCCTTTTCTTTCTTGGTGCTCGTGCTTTTTTGAAATGCCTACCTCTTGCAGCAGACACAAGATTAAATTAGTACACACAGTGCTGCTGCTAAGCCCTAGTGACTTACAGCAGTTCAGCATGGGASCATCTAAATTCTGAATTTGTTTCCATTGTAGGCTACTTACCATAATTGAAATCCAGATTAGCCTTCTCACAACAAATGTCATTTTTCTGCTGATACACCTTTTCTTATCTTGAGAGTCAAGAAGGTCTCAAACGTTATGCTTACCACTTTTAATGTAAGTTATTGCATAATGTATTTGTCTCCATTTGTCTGTGGTGACCTTGAAAGGATTTCTTATTTGATTGTTTATACAAAACAGAGAAGTGCAATTCTTTGACAATGGGAATCTGACTAATCAGAATGACATTTGCAGAAGTAATCACTGATTACAGAAGGGCATGCAGAGATGATGCTGAAACTCAGCCATTATATAATAACATAGCCAACGAAGTATAGAAGGAACTTGTGGGAAATCTCATACTCCAGCTTTTATTGCTTTTCTGGTGTAGATTTGATTTTTCACACCCTAATTAGCCTTGAAAAGATCATCTTTGTATCCTAGTGTCTCAGCTAGGTTATCCTGGTTGATCCCTCCGGATGCGAAAGGAAGTTTCAGATTGCAGATTCATTGGTGATTGAGGCTGGCTGGAAATTGCTTTTCACTAAGCAGAACAATAGTGTAGCAATAAGGAAAAAATTACTGCAAGTTCAGCAATTATGAAAATCAGCCTTATGAGTGATATTTCATCTACTTTAATCAAAAATAGTAAAAGTGTACCATACTGAACTTCCTAGAGCATACTCAAATTTTGTGTTTGAATCCTTTTTTCCTGGATTAAGAAAAGGATGGTCAGATTTGAAGCCTTAAATCATGAGGCCCAATCTAACAGGTGACCCATTTTCTCACTCCAGACTGAACTGTGAAACCTTCAGGAGAACAATTATCTTCATACATTAATATGAACCTCATGGGAGTTTTGGAGCTGAAAGAAAGCTCCCACTGAGTGTGTAACCATAGCTTAGATGTTTTGAGGAGCCCAAGCACTTGAAACCTTGCTTGAATAAGACCAAAATTTTAGATATTGCATTGTGCTCTGACCATATTTACTTGTCCATGGCTAGCTATACCATTATAGCAAACTCCCTTACTCATTCTTGCGCAGAGAACATGAATTGAGACGTGTATAAATAGATAGCGGCAAATTACAAAAATTTAAACCTGTTGAGATGACCTCGAAAGACAATCAATATAATGTATTTCAGTATTATRGAGTAGAAGTGAGAGTCAAAAACTGGGAAGTTGGGTATACCATTTCTAGCTAATCTATTTCATGGTTAATTTTGTATAGTCATGGCTAGATTTACCCRTTTGTAGAGGGGATTTAAAATTAACCCAAATATCACAAAGGCATTAGCAGGTTTCACATGAGATGAGGGGAAAGCAGAGGAAAAAAGCAAAACTCAAGAGCGTATTATTGCCGCTAGAGAGAAATGGTGCTTTCCCTTTTGCAAAAGATATATGATAATTCCTGTTTTTATCTGGTCCTAACATATTAAGTTTTCATTGAAGAACAATAGGGGAGAGTATGGAACTATCCTGATGCAGCTGTCAGTTTTCAGTACATTCAAGTTAAGGATTTGAGGTGTTTTACAGCAAGGATTTTATAGTCTGGCATTCTAAAAATCTGTCTAGCATCAATTACAACAAAAAATCTGAATAATTTGCGTAGCAACTGTTAAGAAAAAAATGCAGTCTACACCAAAATTCTGATAAATTCAAATCCTATCAGCATTTCCAGCAGCTGGAGAAAACTAAATATACATAGTTCAAATGGCTGGCTTCCTCCAGCAGTGGTATTTTTAGCTGTTTCAAAGAAAAATACTGATTCAGAAAACACAAATATTCCTTCTRTATTTAAGGTGGAGGCAGGGGGAAATTCATCCCATCAAGGCAACAGAATATCTGGATTTCAGGCTTGTGATCTCTGATGTGGCCATGGGTGTAATTCATGTCTGGAAYCTGATGCAGTTGCCCTAGTGAAGCTCCTCCTTCCACAGGTTCAGCCTCTTGTTGATGGGATGAGCGCTCTAAGGGCTCTGAATCCAAAAAGTATCCCAAGTTTCTGAAGCTCTGTGCTACACAGTGATTCTAAGTCGCTAATAGGCAGCACTCTGAAAATAAGGATGTCCATATTTTATTCTCTAACTCCTGCCCTGAAGGCTTCTGCTGCTGTTAAAGGAAAGATGTATTAATTCTTCTGACATCACATACAACCACGGTCTTCTCAGAAAATGACCAACATAAAAAAAAGTCTGGTAGCTTTTTCTAACAGAAAATATTGATCACTATTTCTAAATACTTGATATTTTTATTGGAAGCTTTCATGTTTCCTAAAAAGCCTTTTTTAAGATGTGTTGAACTTGAAATAAGGCTTTGCAGGAAAGTCTACTTTTATAAATTGTATGCATATGTTGTATTGTTGAGCTGGATCCAGCAGAGAGCAGGGACTGGTGTATCTCAGCACCTCTGCAGGGCTGTCATCAGGTTTGGGGAAAGGTGTTAGGATTCTCCTTTGATTTTATGTGCCTGGCTAATTTCTGGATAAAATGCTCCTCCGCTGAGGGCAGGCAGCTGATATTGGTTTTGCACTTGAAGTAATGACGCTGCCAGGGTATCTCATGGGCACCAAGTTAGATGTGTGGCTGAGTTCCTGGGGCAGAAATAGCAGACTTGCTTAATGTGCCCACTTTCTGGGTGATGGGTTTGTGGGATACTCAAAACTACCCCTCTGCCAGCAGCGTGGGGCTGGGGTTCTCTGTTCCCCTGACTCGAGGGCAAGGGGTGACCCAGCTGGATCTGTCTGTGCTCATCTCAGCTCTGAAATGTTTCCACAGGAACATTTACATTAATAGTAGTACAATAATGCATTGGAGAGAGTATAAGCAAGAGGATAAGTAGAAAAAAGGGAGCATTATTTTGAGGTGTCAACATGTGTCAAAATATATATTATTGGGCAATACCCTAAATCTGTCCTTAGCAGAGTAAAAAAGGAAGTACAGAAGACTCTCTTAGGCTGTTAGATGAACATTCTTGACTTCTCAGTAATGAATATTATAGTATTTAGCTTTTCATGAAGCTGAGAATACAGGCAGGTTTATCCTAAACAAGATGCATTTTTATARCAAAGAATAGTGACTGTTACTCTATAATGTGTTAGACTGAGTGCTGGCAAGGACTAAATACTGTTGTACTAATATGCGGTGTTCTAACTGTAAAGAAAAAAAATACCCTTCTCAATAAGGGTTCTTTTGCATTGCATCCGTCTGGAAAATTTTGGGAAGCTGAAAGATAACTAAACCTATCAATATCTTTGCATCACATTTCCTGAGTATTCAGAATGCTGGTGTCTTCTAAAAGGGGCTTTTTAATATTCTGCAATGCAAACAAGGTCRTAATGTCATGCAAATGAATTTACAGAATGGAGTGGTGTCCTATTCACATGTTTGTTATGCTTCATTTTTGTGGATGCTGATGACATCAAAGCATTCAGTTAACCTCACATTTTATTGCAAGAAAAAATGCAGTAAATTCATAAATGTGCAATATATCCCATAATCGCATTGCTTACTGGCACAAGAAAAATGTTTACAAGTTTGCTCTTTGAAATTAATGGTAAAACTTTAATTGGCCTGATAATGCTTGATAGACATAATCTGAAGTTATTTCAACATTAGGTATTATAATTAAGTGTCTTTCTGAATTGGTACAAGGCAATGTTGCTGTAATATTTAGCAATAAACTAGAGAATTTCTTTAATAGAACAGATTTTCTTCTTTAAGCTTTAGGGGGAAAAAAAGAACACCAAATAAGTTTACATCTTTCTTCTTAAATGATGGTGACTTTAAGAACAGGAAAAGGGCAACAGGAAAATCTGTGAAAAGAAGTTCTTCACAAAATTAGAAAGTTTTGTGATTTCTCAAAATCGCCTGTTGACCAGGACACATCTGAATCTCACTGCAACTTCAAAGAGTGATAGAAAGGGAAATTAAATGTAATAGATGCCAGTGAAACTCTGCRAATCAGTGCATGTCTCCCATAAATTAAGCAGAAAAATGCATGATATACACAGGAGGATGATACTCCTAATTAAAAGGAGTAAAAAAGCAGAAAAAATCTGCTGCAGTGCACTGCTTGCATCAATTCTGACCAGTCCTGGCCCCTCAGCTACATTTTATCAGCTTCACTTTGTCCTTGGCTCTCCAAACCGTGTCCCATTCTGCTATGTGTGTTCCTTGCAGAAGTGAAAGCAGGATGGGGAGAGCCAGGTGACTCGTGTTACCCGTAGGAGGCAAGAAATGTGACATTGAACCTGTGTGTGGTGCACACCCAATCACATGCATGTGCTTCCATCAGCGATGCACTTAGTCAGCAACCTGCAGGGAGGTTTCTGTAGCAGTGAGTGGCAGGGAAGCAGCCAGCAGATGTGGAAAGCAGCTGATGGAGCAGTATTTTGGAAAGAGCAGGGTGGTGTGTGCAGCAATGGGATTAAAGGAAGGTGCAGAGGTCAGGGCAGTGTGGTGCTTGGGTCAGGACATTGCTGAGAGCCAGCACCAGCAGGTGAGCAGGACAGGGGCTGCAGAATAATGTGAATAGTTTGTTCTCTGTGGTTCTTCCTTGCAGATAGTGTAACTTAATTCTGTTTTTCCCCGTGTGCTTTTTTGTCGAGTTGGATCCTAAGTGCAGGGCATGCCACTCTTTGACCTGGGTGGGAGGTGGCGTGTGGGACCATTTGCACTGCCCCCCAGAAGAGCAGACTGCCTCTTCACTGGGGTTTTACTTTTCAAATCACTAATGATAATGAACTGTAATTAAGAGTTGCTTTGAGTTTGAGAGTTTGCTTATTAATATACATGTTGGCAGCCCTTTAGTTCCTGGTTTCCTTTGAAGTCACCTTCTCAAGGCGTGGGAAGGATGTTWGGTATTTATACTTTCTCTATTTCTTGCCCAAACCCTACAAGATTTGTAAGGATGTTGTTGGGTTTTTTGTCCTTTTGTTAGAACTCTATTCTCTTAAAATCATAAGTTTCCTCAGATAAATCTTTTTAAAATTCTTTTCTAAAGATTCCTGTTTTCTAATTGCTCTAAATATTATTTTGTTTCAATAGTAGTGATCCCAGATGAAAGGATAACAGGGTTTTTAACCAGTAAGAGGGGAAAAAAATCCTCATGATGATTTCTAGTTAAAACGAAAATTGGAAAGGATAGATGAAAGTTAATGTGTTCTCATTCTATTCAATCCAATTTTAGCTGGCCTTGCCAAGACTTTTTCAAACTTCAAATTTGGAGGAGACATTCCCATCTTTAAGAAATCAGGATGACTCTGGCTGTTTATAGTGCTGATTGCGTTACTGCTTGTTTCCTGAAGGGCAAGTTCAGTATTAAGGTCTTAATAGCACTGACTTGCTGAGTTTTCTCTTTGGAGATGCAGCTTTGGAGTGAAAGCCTGAAAATCCACTTTTGAGAACTTCCTGATTCATTGAAATGTTTAATCCTTATGCCATAGTAGCTCACTTGTTATGAATCCCTGTGTTTTCCTTGTGTTTGTTGTGCTTTCGACCCCAAGCTGCTCTCACTGAACTGTTGGCAGGAGGAACTGTGGTATTTACCTCTGTGATTTATTGTCCCAAGCTCCAAGAGAAAATTTTCCTGTTCTTCAAAAGCAACTTTTAATTTGGAAAGAAGTTATCAGTTACTGCAGGACTGTGCTTAATGTGAAGGAAAATGTCTTGTTGAGGCTTTYAAAACTCGAGGAGACTTTTTGTGCTGGGATAGGGAGTCCTGGTGGTACTGTATGCTGGACCAGGCCCAAGAAGTCCCTCACTGTCTGCTGTGTTTGCACCTTCCCGTTTTGTACTTGGTGCAACAGGTTTTTTCATGCACTGTGTGGCTCCTACCTGGCTTCCAGTGTGGCCTGTGAGAGGGATGAGCTGGGGCCTTGGTCCTGATGCTATGTTGGCTGGTGGAGTTTGAGCCCTTCAGGGCTGCCAGAGGTTCCCAAGCCTGTGATCTGTGACCTCTGAGGTGCCTTCAGGGTCTGTCCCTACCAGCGAGCAGTGCTGGGACAACTTGGTCACTACTGACTGCTGTGATACAAACACTGAGTGTCATGAAATCTAGCCCTGGGCTTGAAATATCCCCCCATCMGTGCAGCTGCTGAGCTTGTACCACAGCTCAGAACATCCTTGCACCCCTGGCTGCAGTGAGGGTGAGATTTGTGCAGGGAGGCCACAKTTCTTCTGCCATGTGACCCGATCCATGTGTGCACTATCCAAGAGCCATGTCCGGATGGGCCAAGTTGCTGATTTTCCAAATGGGAAATAGACTGGAGGCAGCAACTGTGTAATCAGACAATCTGTGTTTGTGCCTCTGCTGGTTCTTGGGGGAGCAGCCCATGCCCTGAGGGTACCCAGGTGGGAGGCAGATGCTTCAGTGCACACATGCAGGAAAGCCCAGGCCAGCTGGCAGAGGGGCTGCCCCTCGCCTCCCCTGAGCTTGCAGATGTCCCTCCTGCCCCAGTGTGCACTGAGGTGGCACAGCAGGGTGCCAGCAGCCCTGTGCATCTGCYCCTGCACAGAGCTGAACTGGGGACAGTCGTCTCTACAGTGACAGATGCAAGAGGTGATACTGAGTGATACTTTGTGCTCTGAGTCCTGTGGGGCTGATTTTTTTCCACCTAAAAGCAGGGTGAAGCAGTTGTATGTTAGCTCTGATGTTCCTGCTGCCCGAGCTTCTCTGGAGCCTGCAAACAATCATCACCACCCTATCTCCTAGGACTAGCAGCATCAGTGGTGGGCTTGAATGCCACAGCCACATTTGAAGGTAGAGGAGGTATGAGAAGGGTTTAGAGGAAGGAAGGTCATGTGTAGTTACTTGCTATTGTGGGAGGCTAGGTCTTCTCCCACTGTGCTTTTAGAAGAGCTGATACTCTGGGGGAACACAAGCCAAGGGACATTCCTCAGGCATTTATAGCATCACATGTGGGAGCTCTACATCAACGCAGTCATGACCAGCACTTGTTTCCCTCCTCCAAAAGTGAACTCTTGCAGTGCTGCCTTTCCAAGATGCTGGGTGAAACRTTCAGTCATTCAGTTTTCTGCAATTATCCAATCTTCTGCTCTTACAGAAATCACCCCAAATTGGGTTTTTCAATTGGTTATGAATCAGCCTTTTATATGATGTGAAGTACATGGAAACTCTTGGTTTGCAAGTAAAGCCTTGCTAGCTCTATTTATGGGCCTACAGAGCAGAAAGTGTCAGACAAAAGAGAAATCGTGGCTGTTGACTCTAAAGCAATATAAACCCAAGTTAGTTTGTTTAGTTACGACCGTAAAATCTGATATTCCTACCAGGAATACTGGAAATGGAGTGTGGCTTCTAAGATCAGAGGTAAAACTTATATTTAACTTATATTGTAGTCTGTGGAACAATTTAGGGTAGATGATGGTTCCTGAAGATACTTTTCTGACAGGGGTTAAACTGAATCCCTTGGGTCTCAGCAGAGCCCATACCCAGCTTCTCTGTTCTCATGCTTTGCTGTGTTTGCCGTACGGTTGAAGAGGTACCACCATGAAGAAAAGAGTCTGTCCTCTTTAGGGCAGACTCATGGATTTCTAAAAGTATGAGGGGATAGTCTGAAACAACTGCAGGTTGCCTTTAAAATAGGTGAGGGGAGACTGCTTTATTTTACTTTGCAGAAGAGGAAGGATAAAATAGAATAAAACCAGATATGCTCAATGTAGAAGAAGAAATATTGCTGTGATCATTTCCTAAGGGTTTAAAACCCAGCAATTTTCTATAGTGCAGGCAATATAATAAAGAAAAGTTCATTTTAAAATCTTTCAATGATGGCTCAGATTAATAATATATTTTTGTTAGCTCTGAGGTGCTTCAGGGTGTGTGATAGAGAACTATTGATTCATTTCTTGGGCTGTCAGAAGCATTCCCATTTGGACTGCTTGTCTCATGTTTTGGTGTGCTCAGATAACTAACTGCAGCCTCCAAACACTTCAAAGTGACTCTTTAAGAGTAGTCCTTCATAGAGCACTGTTGAAGGAAAACAGCTACAAAATATTCAAAGGAAATGGGGATTAGTCACAGATCATACCATGCAATCAAGCGAATCAAGTCAGTAATCATTTTTTTCTCTGAGACTGAAGGATATTAGTTTGTTCTTTCTTGCTAATAATCTAAAGAAAGTCTCTGCTGTAGGTAGACCAGCCAGCTGCCCCATGGGAACAAGGCTAAGKGGCAAGATGTCTTAGAGCAGGATATAAACCTTTTCTGCAAACCCAAACCTAAAGCAGCCAGATCATAGCCACAAAACACTTTTGATAGCTAATTTCTTCATTCAAGAGCATAAATGTAATGATCAGGTGTGATAATTTGGGACAGGAAGATGCACAAGAACAAGGAGCCTTATTTTGGTTGAGGAGTATCTCTTGCAATAATATCACCTATCATGTTTTTCRAGGTGGCTCAGACCTGCAGTTTGTTGTGCCTCTTTTAAAATGGTACAGAGTTTTTCTGATATCTTATGATTAGGAACAGAAAGGGTTCAAAATTAATTACAAAAATTCTACCTAAGCTTTCAGTAACTGTGGAGTGGTGGATCCCAAAGCAAAGCACTTTGTCCTTTCTTTTATCCACTCCTGAATTATGAAGAACCGCAGTGATGTTTATCTAATAACTCCATTCTCCTTGGGGCATATTTTCTATTAATAGTAATTATCTATGACTTATAATTTATCTTGCATTCTCCTTACTAGTGCAGTACTTGAAATGATTATGTACTCCCACTATTAGAATAAAAAATGATGCGACTGCGTTCTTAACAGCTGCATATAAGTGTGTGTGTAAAAATATCATAGCTTCTGGAAGTGAGAGGTGTTTCTACCCACAGTGAGGTGGATGAATGTTCACCAATTACAGAATAAGTGGGCTGGAGAGGCTCCTGACATTCACTTTAACTAAGCAGGAGGTCTTCTGACACTGACTTGCATGATTTGGAAAACTCAGATTATTCTTAACATTCTTAWATATTGTAGAAACACATGGAATGATAATTTTGGTGCTTAATAGGGGATTTTCACTATAATAAGTATTTGATAAGGCAGACCCTGATGCAAGTCATTTACAGTACGAGTGGGAAAGAAGCTATCATGTTCTGCAGCTGCCAGATGCAGATCTCAGGGAGACTGAATTTGGCAAGGTCATATGTGAGACTTGTGATGTCATTAGGAATCAGGCTTTAGACACCCTGAATCCTGGTTTATTGCATGAACTGTGATGTCCTAAGTCTTCCTGGTCTTATTTTGTTAACTGTACATCATGTTAACTGCAAATCATGTCCTTATTGATATTGGAATATGTCTGAAAAAAGTTAGCCCTTTTCACTACTTTGTGCTGATCCTCTTGCYGGGTGAGTGCCGTATTTTGGCTTTCTAAAAGATAAATTCGGATTTGGCTACATGTGCAAAAGCAGGCTGCAAAATGGTGSCTAAAGAACTGGTGGATCTTTTCCCCTTGTAAAAGGTGTTATTTTGCAACTGTGCAGTGGTCAGAGGATATCATTCTGATTCATAGCAGCTACAGGTGTGGTTAGAAAAATGTAAATTTGAATATGCAGAGTGGGAGAGACAATGCAAGTCTGACTATTACTAGGCATAGAGCTCTCATGAGAGAGAAATGAGTGATGTTGAACTAACCTAGCAAATTAGGCAGGAGACATCAAGACTGTTGAACACAGGTTCACCAATGGCATGCAGGCAAATCTTGAGCTGCCAAGTGTAGTACAAACAATTTATTGTTTTTACGTGGGTTAAATGTTTATTGTTTCACCACAGTGTGAGGAGAGGCGCAAAAGGAGAGAACATTTTCATGTCTATTCAAGGCAATTGACCAAAAGAATTTGAAATCCAAACCAAGATTTGAATTTGTCAGGTAGTTGATTCACAAATGAAAATCAACTTTTAATACTATGCTTAACTGCCCCGATTCCTGTCTTTGCAGTATGTTCAGATGACTGCTTGTATTTACTACAGATGGAAAAAGAGACAGACTAGTGCTCATTACAAATGTGACAATTACTCAAAATGACCATTCTCTAAAACTAAGGTTTGAAAGTTTTCAGTTTTGCCCTGTGCCACTGGAAGCAAAATGGCAACTATATGGACAAGCTGTGAGCCCATGTCTAGTGTTTGTGCTCTAGAGAAGTGAGTGATTGGCAAGTGAGCGTATGGGTAATCTTATTTACAGACAAAGTGGAAGTGGTCTATGTTACCTGTGAGTTTAATGAAGAACATACAGGCTGAATCTTACTCTTCTAATTGCCTTTTATTATGTGTTCAGATTTTGGTTTTTTGTAGATAAGTGCTCTTCTCTTGTCTCTTGTCTTCCCATCCCGTTTAGATGAGATTAGTCTGCATGTTCTATGCACAATTGTTAGAAAAGCACTGTACAGACTTTAATTATAGTTGTTAATCCAGCTGTAGCACGCTGTGGTGTTTCAGATGCTTTTCAGCATATTTGTCTGTGCAACTGTTTCTGACTGGAAATGTCATCTTTACCTACTACACTTCCTGTGTAATTACCCTGTCATAAGGTTAATTAATTTGGGTATTCATCTGGCACACACTGTGGAAAACAACTCTAGMACTGTTTTATTAAAGTGCACCAGCTCTCTTATTGACCAAGAAGCTGCCTGTGTTCCAGCAAGTCACTGGTGTTTTGGTCATCAAGCACACATTATGGGTGCTGAACTCAGTGCACTGAAGCACAGATTAACACAGGTATGTTGGCAGTAGAAATCAAAGCCCTGTTTTTTTTAYGGGAGCATCATGAACATTTTAGTTAAAATATTTAAAAGTAGAAGAGTAATGAGCCCTTGAAGAAACTACTGTAGAAAAATACCTCTGAGAATTTGTGCAGTTGTGCAGTACCTTAAGATACCTAAGATGGCCATTTTCCACTTTATTGGAAGCATGGGGAAGATTGTATATCAGTGAACCCATATGGGTTTACTACAAGTTTCTGTATTTGGATCTGACCTCTAAATTACTTCGATAGATCCTTTTTTTCCTTAAATAGATGTGCATTGGATTGGCACTCTTTAGAATCACGAGGTTTATATGTGGCCTTTCCATGATTTATGGAATCTCAGAATGTTGCCCTATTATTCCCTTAGTTGCCTAGCTCTGTACTAAGTGCCATCAAATGTTAGGGACCCATAAATTTCACTAGTGCATCTGCAAGGAAAATAATCTCTTGCTGCTCTAGAGACGGGCTACTCCACTGTCCTTCAACACCATAAAAATCCCTTTAACTTTCTGTGGGATTGCTATCCTTTTTTGATGCCAAACCAAACACATTTACCATCTCTTCAGCMTTGAAGACAACATGAGTTGTGTGGCTGGTAAAAAGAAGGGCTCAGCTGGTGACTGGAGGTCTTTACTGCTGGCAAAGTGCCCCCTTTGAGATTGCTACAAATGATTAATTATCAGTTCTGCCTTGGAGAAGTTGTGGTGGCGAATTGTCCCCTGCACAAATGTCTAAGTATCAAAGTTCATTAAAGTCTTTTCCTTTTAGTTCTAAATCAGAAGCTTCCATTAATGTTTTTCTATTTGGTGTCTTTGGGAGGTAATTTTTGTTTTGTCTGAGTGTCAGGGGAGATTTTTCGAGATTATTGTAGCTTTAAACACAAGTCTTAGGAAAGTGTCACATTGGCACATGATTGCCTGAATATTCTCCTAGTGATTTGGGAACACCAGGAAGGTACTCATTTTTAAAAGCTGTGATTCCTTGATTGGCCTCTAATGAAATGATACCTTGTAAGTGAACAAATTATTTCCAATYGTAAAATAAAGTAAGAGTGCTGCAGTTCTGTGGATCTTGAACTTCTAGTACTGCTGCAATTAGGCACTCAGCTTCACTGGCTGCTTATTGGTCTTAAATAGAGCACATTTATCCAGTGGTTTTATTTTTTAACCACCCGATCATAWTTGACTGCTCTGCAAAGAGGTGTTAATGAGCAGGTCTCAAATGTAGAAAGCAATTTTTGCTAYAGATTTTTCCTACTTGTAGAATAAAAATATATTAATAGGTACATTGTGTACAGAGTTTTTTATAAATACATCACTGGTCTTTTTGGTTCCTAAGTTGATGCCTCCTTGAGGGTTTGTCTTGTATTTGCTATAATGATCTAATGTTGCCCTCAAAGGCACATAAAGGACAGTTCACTTTTTTCTTCAAAAAGTACTCTACTAGCAGGAATTTCTACRCATAGCTTTTAAAAATACATTTACCTTAATTCATATAATTATAGGAAGACACTCTGATTTTCTTTAGCTGGTAGTCCTAAGCGTTTCAGCTTGTAGTAAAAGRATTTATGACAGTAAGTTTTTTCCTATTAGATTTAGGCAATATAGTACCATAAAAACTGAGCTATCACATATGTTAAAAAATGATATTGACAATAGCTTTTTAAATGTGGTGCCATTTGCAGTCTCAGTTAACTTGTTTATTTTTGGTCTCGACTTAGCAAAATTAATTCACTTGTACAGTATTGGAAGTAAAATCTGAATTACGTCCTAAAAGAAGGAAGGATAAAACTTAGTATTTTTCATGTTTCTCTTTCAACTGTATTCAATTTTCAATTCAAGTTTTATCTAAATTAGGTTAGTTTAGAATTTCATGAAGCTTAACTGTCAGACAATTACACTAACTTTTACCAGCAAAGGTTTTATCCATTAAGTCTAACAGAAAAGGACTTTTTGGACAGATGCAGTAACTAAAGTTGCAGTGATAAATGTCGGAATGATTTCCACGACGAGGCTATGTGTTGTGCTTGTAGAGTTTTTGAATTGGGAAATAACCATTAGAAAATAAGAATACTGCAATTGCTGTTGTGAAATAACTTGTACTATTCCATGGAGCCCTTTATTAATAGCATTACTCAGGTCTCTCTCTACTTGGGAACCCTTATTTTACTCCCTGAAATAAATTATATTCTTTAAAAAAGGGAGGAGGAGTAAATGAAACTGTGGGGAACATGAACATGAAATACCCCCAGAAGACCCCTAAGTCTTTCACAAACATAGAGATAATCACCCTACCTTGTCCTCAGTCTGTGTTTTGAGCTCTGGCTGCTGTGAGTGACATCTTTTGTCAATGGAAGGCACCGTATAGCACTCAAGATTTTGCTCACAAGCTGTTGTTGCTCCAGGATACAATAAAAAGAGCTAGACATACAGCCTTAACTTTTAGAATACAACCCCTATCCGCTAAATGCAAGATGTTCAGTGGTACTTAAGTTTTAATGTATTGAACACTTGTTTTAATACTTCTTTATGCTTTGGATTAAGTGAAGTAACAAAAGAGAGAGTCTGGCCTTGGCAGTATGTAGCACAGGAAGCAACCCAATAGCTTAAAATTGTATGGGCGCTTTGGGGGGATGTTTTGTGCGTCTTGGACAACCTTTCTCTTTTGGGATGTCTCAGATGTGATCAGAYAACATGGCTGAGTCTTATGCTTTGTCAGTAGTGTCTGCCTCCAATATACTGTGCTGATGCTCAGCTGCTATTGTAATCACATCAAACTGCTATCTGGAAATGAAGTGTGGATTTCCTTTCCTGCATGTAATCATTGCTGCAGCCTCAATCGTTATTCCCTTCCTCAGTGCTCAGAATTTAGTAAAGATTCTGTGGAAGAGATGCAGAATGGAATAACTTATTTTCCCAAAGTTTCTACAAGTTCTGCTTTTGGATAAGGACTTCTTACCTATCTTTGTAGAGCTAGGTGATGGACAGGATTTGAACAAAGTTGAAAGATTTTAATTGTTTACTGATTACAGGAAAATCCTGCAAGAATGAATGTTATTKAAGTAGAGCAGGGCTCCTCTCATGAACTGTAAGAGAAAGAAGAATGTAACAAAACTAAGCAAAGACGAAGTTGCACTTCCATTTTGTTTACATATGTRTAATAATAACAGAAAGCCAGTAAGAGTAACTTGACAAGATGSATCAAAATCATGGACAGTACTTGATATTGAGCTGAATACAGAACAGGAGTATTCAGGACTTTGCTATTCACATCCATATTTCAGAGATTTATACACCGCTTGCCTTAGCTCTTGGTAAGGATACTCTCTGAACACAGATCATCTTGGAGCTGGTCTAGAGTGGTGTACATACATCTTGAGCTGCTGGGTTTTTTTTAAGAAATGAAAAACAATGGAGGGGAGAACTTTAGAACTTTCCACACGAACRTTGAGAAGTAATGTGTGATTGAGGCTTCTACTGTATCTAAGATATAATTTTGTAATTGTGTCCTTAACTTTTCTGTTCTCCCTCTTCTGTTGAAGGAGAAAACACTGTAGATGAATTCAGCCCACATGTGACCTCTTTGAAGGTTTGTGAGCTGAAAACTTCCCACTGGGATACATAGAAAGCTAGGTCAATGTCAAATGTGTTACCAGGGTGTAATAGCTCAAGGTAACTGCCAGCCTTCTCCCTCTGTGTCCTTTTTTGCACATAAAAAATCATTTACAGCTACTTTATTTCCTGTTCTTTCTATTGCATGTGTTCAAAAGCACTGGAAAAAGATCACTTTTCCCTTTAACTTTACATTAAACATTATAGTCTATAAAATTATATATAAATATACATACAAATAAATACACAAATATAAGCCTGTTTATCTGTTCTTCACTGAGTTGTTTGGTGAGTGATAAAGTGTAACCTGGCTTCAAGAGCTGACATAAATAGTTAGTATTCTAACTGGACCTTATTAGGGCTTCCACTGATTAGATCCATGTTTCTACAGAGCTTTTAATAGCAAAAACATATTCTTACTAATACTSAGAGGCAGGGAACCACCTCTGTCTTGTCCTCCTTTTAAAGAAGACACGCAATCTTTGTGGTTATGTTAAAAAAAAAAAAAAGTTACATATCAAGTGCTGCTAGTACATTTTAAGTGCTGATATATGCTACTACTTAGGCAGTTACTAGTATTTTATACATTTAAATACTCCACTGTAATGAAAGTTTTGATTATTCAATAGTTCTCCAGATTTGCTCTAAAACTTRCACTAAGAGTTTGCTTTAGACAAAAAATGTAATAACCACTTTAGCTTTGTTTCCTACATCTTTTCAACTTTTTCATTTTGTGCAAAAAAAAGAATTTTAAAGGACTGAGATGATGCATATATTAACATATTCAAAACAGTAAGTAAGCCTGTGAAGCAAAAATAGGTATAGTTACACCAGAAATTATGTCCCTATAACACAATAGGCTTTTTCACAAAATAATATGTAAATACATTAAAAATTGTGAGGTCTATGCTTTTATTTTTAAAAATGGTGTATCAAGGTTGAAAAGGGTGAAATTTCACAAATTTGTTTTCCAAGAAACTAAAAAGAAAATGCAGTGCGCTTTACAAATACATCCAAATGTGCCAATCTGCTGTCAGCGGGGAGGAAAATGGTCTTTTGGAGACAGCACTTTTTACTGACTCAAGTATACTCAAATTGCCCGTATCTAAGCTCTACAGAGTTAAAGAGCACAGGGAGTTTGCAAAGTGATCTAGCATGTGATCAGGCAGTGATCCAGCTACTCACTAGTGACAGTGATATACCTCTCAAAACATGAGGAGAAAAACAGCTGGTGCTAGGTCCTTAGATAGCTGAAATTGTTACACTGCCAACACAGCTTTTGGTAACTTACCTTAATCAGCCAGACCCTAAATGTTTCCTCATAGAGACTAAGATGTTGGTTTAGAGAAAAGACTGAATCAATGCAGCATTTAATTTTCTTCTTTAAATTAAGTTGAGTTTTGATATACTAGAATTAACTTCAGGATAGGGGTCCTTAATTTATGTTTTGCTACTTGTAACATTTGCTTGTATATGTTTTGTCTCCTACTAGTTTCCACCATCCCTGTAACAAAGGCGGCTTGGATTTTACTTGGTTAGGTATATCTTAACCAATTACATTCTTAACAATGATTATGGAGTTGAAGAATGACTATATAATGAAGTGATAAACAGCTATGAAGCATAAAAGAGAAATCCTGTATGTTTTTGGTCAGAGTGAGAAACACATTAGTTGCCAGTTCCTGCTGGTACAAAAATTGCTTGGTAGCTTGTTGTGAACAGTCCAGCGTACACAGCAGATAAAATGCAGCTGGTTCCCCAACTATGTTGACTTGCTTCCAGAAAGCTCTTTGGAGTTATAGGCTTGTGTTTAGCTTGATGGGTGGCTCTTGTTCACTTTTGTCTGGTCACTTTTGACCCTTAAACTTCCTGGTATCAGTCCTGCCATTCCCAGATTCTGTCCCCAAATTGTTTGTGCTTGTACTGTCACTCTCAACAAAAACAGTGTTATAATTAACCAGCTTAAGATCATAAAAATAGCTTCTTTCTCATTTCTATTATACTTGTTTAAAAAAATTTCTTATAATTTTAAAGGAGAAAAAAATATGATGGTGGTGTTGCTGCCTTTCATGGGATTGCCTTATCTTACTTTAGGCTAATTTCAACTGATCTAAATCAGTCCAGCTCCTAAAGTTTCAGTGAAGCTGTGGTAACTTTTACTAGTTAAGAATGTGGCTCTCTTTAGCAATCCTAACTGTATTAAGAAAAATAATCCTAGGACTGATGATGTGTGTCAATGTAAACATTCAATCATTTACAATAGGACTACATCAAATGCACATTCATAATCTTTGACCATTCAACAAAATAGCTTTTTATAGCACAATCAAATAAGAAATTGTAAGAAAGTATGTTTAGATTTCTGTCCAACTTTGTTTTTTGAATTGACCAGATGATGTTTCCAGGAGATGTTCAATGTAAGTATTTCTTGTTTGATTAGAGCACCTGTGAAGACATTCTTTTGAAGTCATGAAATTCTACAAATTCTTCAGTAATTTTCCTTTGAGTTTTCTATTGTTTCTCAATTGGGCTGATGATTATTTCGAAGATGCATTGCTGTTGGTTCAAAAAACTGGAAGACAAGTTCAAAGGGAAGTCAAAGTTAGAAATAGTCAACAATGTACTTAACAAACCTATCTCAATAGTTACTTTTTATTTTTGCCGTCTCTGCAGGCTTAAAATAGAATTGCAAGGGGGAACCTTCTCAATCTGAAAAGTTCATCTGGATCAACAAAGCTTTATTACAAGTATGTATTCCAATAACTGTTTTGTCTTGGACTTGATTTCCCATGTGATGGGTAAGCTTTATTACCATACGGAAGCTAGGTGCTTGGCGTGTTTAGTGCATTCAGTAACTTTTTACTTTTTTCACACCTTTAGGATAAAAACTGTTTCTTGTAATGTTTTCCTGTATATTATCTTGACAAATTTTAAATTGCCTTCTTTAGTCTGATTCACTCCATGCAGGCTTGTCCATGTTTTAATAGTGAAAAATGGTAATATTCCATGTAACTGATACAGGTTAGTTTAAATAAGATATCAGAATACGCCTAAAGAATGTGAACTATGAATTAGATGGCCTAAGTAGCCTGTATACTTAATTTAAGGGGTATTATTTACATAAGTCAACCAAATTTTAAATTACAATCAACATCGCATGCATTTCACCTTTTACAATCATTGTCTTATGCTAAGAACTTAGCAAGGCTTAAAAACTGCATGCGTAAGAAATTTTAAAAAACTTTCTCATTTGTCAAGTTTGTTCTCCTTTTATGAACTTCAACTAATATATACAGATGTGTTTGTGTAGAGCTTTTGGGCTGGTGGACATTATTGTACTTTGCAGGAGAAGATGCATCACAGGAAACATGCCTGGCAAGTTTGCTTTGCATGTACAAATCACGGGGATCTCACTTTTGTATTTCCTATCAGAATAAGTTGCTAGCAGTCTTCTATGTTGTAAAGGAGCTAGTTGTCTTAAAATAATTTAATGCTTTCATTTTTTCATATTTTAAATGGTACATCCATGCTGCTATAGTTAAACATCTGTCAGTGTTTCAATTATAAAACCTCTTGAGGAAGAGAGGCTTTACAGAATGAGCAGCTGCATTTCTTGCAGTCTAAAAACTGGCATGTGTTATTTCAATACAGGATTATTTTATATAAATATTTTCCATTTATTTTTCTTTTATGTCTTGAATTAATTGAGGCTCAAACAGCATGCTGCCTGGCAAAATGCACATGAACTATTGTAATAGCTTGCCCTCCATAGTCTTGCCAATTATTTTGTGTGGGCCATCTAACGAGTGTAGGTAGCTATTGAATATAGGAATCTACACAATAACACTCATGTCAGTAGCTGGCTGTGGTGTCATCTGGCTCTTCTATTTTGAGTCTCTTAAACTGTCAAAGGCAGGGAGATGAGCTCCCCAAGTGCAGTGGCTTGTTTGGTGGAGAGAACTCCCGAAGGACATCAGGGGTCTTGTGTGTCACAGACTGGGACCAGTATAGAAAGCCCAGTCAAACAGTGCTTGTTTGGAGTGATGCCACCTAAGCACATTCCAAGTGGCACTACTCAACCCTGGACAGCTGGACTACAAGAACCTGTACCCTGGGCATTTGTTTTTTATCTGTTATAGACTGATAAGATTTCTATTAGCTTTTTCTTAAACAAAAGCCAAATTAACTATAACAATAACTCTAAAAAGCTAATATTTACCATATAAAATGCACTTCACAAAACCAAGTTTGAATAGTATCGTACAAAGTGTTTTAGGCCTGAGTCTGTAATAGGGCTGAACTGGCTTTAAGCATGCCATACTTTGCTTGTTTAACTTCTGTATGTTCTTTACTTGAATGGACAGGCAACTTTTTTATATGYATTCAAAGCAAAAAGTCTTGGTAAAACAYAGAATTAGAGAATCACAGAATGGTGGAGGTTGGCAGGGATCTCTAGAGATCATCTCCCTGCTCAGGCATGGAAATTAGAAATCCAGTAATGTACATTACAACCACTGCCGTTTACAACTGAGTAAACAAGAAAACGTAATTAATAAAGAACTTGCGCAACATTTTATATAATTGCTCAGATTCTTCCTTTCAAACACCCCAGTTCTCAATACTGTTCTTTTCTCTAAAGCTTGCTGGTGGATTTCTGTTAATTATACTACAGAAAGTGATTTTTGAAACTTGTGCAGGTTTGTCAGCTTGTAGARGTAAAATGTCATAAAAGTATTTAGAGTTGGCATTCTGGCCTAATTTTTAGTATTTCAAATGGCTAGTTATATCATAACTTATTACATGTAGTTCAGTGTAAGTATTTTATAGCTGCCAAGGGAATGCTGCAGCCATCTTGTAAACATTTTTGTCTGGAGCGTTAATGGTTGAGTGAAAWCACTGGAGTTGTGGCAGGCTACATAGGCTGAGCAACTGGCCCCTGAACAGCATGCTACYAGAAACAATTGTCATAATATATGAGCTTTTTTGATACTTCTCCTGATTGTGACAGGTAATGTGCATACATAGTCAATATTTTAAGAGAGATAGTATCTCTGGCACAAATGCTAAATTTAGCAGTGGACAGATTTTGAGTGGCCAGGAGTTAGCAGCTGTGACCTCTTGAGAGACATCTGCAGTGACATTTGTAAGAGATGGTGCTTCGTATCYTCCTGCCCTCCTGGTTTCCTGTAAGCTGCTTGGCAGCACACTCCATCTTTGGGAGATGGTGCTTTRCAAATTGTTACTAGTAGCAGAAATGACCAAATCAGCAGCTAGTAGCCTCTGCTTCAAGCAAGGACAAGCTGCCACTGATCAGCTCGTCAATGCTGCATCTTGCTGCTTTGAGTTACAACATCTCCTGCCTCTCCTTGAGAATTCCCTTGGCCCGCTACCTCTAATCCAGGAAATAAAGGTATAATCTGCACACTACTCATACCAGATTGCAAACTTTTGTTTTAATTTAGGCATGGAGTTTTTGCATTTAGTACTGTCTTGATATCATTATGTGGCTGTCCTAAATAGAGCTAAATTTATCGATCTTACTGACAGTTAAGTATTTTGTTTCAACAAGTTTGAAATTCTGTTGCAGAAAGGCAAATGACTATATTTTTGTACCAACAAAATGGAACACCATTAGTTGTATTTATGTGAAGGAAAAATTAGGAAATTAAAGCATTAGAGACTTCAAGTTTAATGATTGCTRGAAAATAAGCTAATCACTGACTGATTATTCTAGGCATGCTCAATTTGTAGGGCACACATCTCTTCTGGACCTCATGCAAATCTAACGACAGGATATCTCACTGCTTGATTCAAACAAATTTAAGCCAAATATTCAGCAGCTCTATCTGCATAAAATAGTCTAGTTATATTACAGGAACACAAAAAGTCATTTTTAAAATGTATAAAAACAGACTTTCAACTGTATCAAAGAACTATGTTGTGTGTGCTGTGAGTGCAGATAATTGCCCTATTGATAAGTGTTTGGAATTCATACCCAATATTTTTTCCGGACAATGTTATCTTATTACCTCATGGACGAAATCTCAGGGGACATTAATGTTCTTATCTCCCTTCCTGCATTGCTTCAACAGATATTCTACCATCTTTAACTACAGATAAGAATTTTAAGAAATGGAAGATAAGAGATTTAAGTATTTGCTGAGAACAACATCATATACTGTCTTATGCAATCTTTTGTGGCCTACACAGTGCCACACAGTATAGAAGTGTTTGTTTCTTGGCTTCAGATTGCCTTTTGGCATTGTACTTAGAGGACCATTATTAGTGGAAGCCGCAGGTGATTTTTACAGAMAAGTAATACCCATCACTTTCCTCACAAAGAGCTGATTAACTGAAGTTGCAAGATTAAATGAACAACTAAAGGAATATTGTCCCAATTAACATATTACATATTATAACTGAGTACAATAAAATTTTACTACTCACTTCCATAGTGTCTTTTGAAAGATAAACAACCCAGTAGACCAGGTTGAATCCTGCAAATGCCAGGGGAAAGAGGATCCTAGAATACTGGTCTATTTTACTTGTCCCTCCAATAGGTGGTGGTGGTGGCGGTGGTGCTGGTGGTGCAGCAGATCCTGGTGGACACTGGGAGGTAATATCTGATGTTATGCTGGCATGAGGAGACTGTTCTGCCTGAGATGTTACAGAGTTTATTCGCTTCTTCAGGTTACAGTTGGAATCAGAATGCTGCGGAGGGRAAAATACAAACAATGTTCATTTTATGGTTATATGGGTTTCAGCTCTAGGTTTTGCAGTATTGACTTGCTGACTCTGTGCTGTAGAAGAATGCAAAGAAATCACTGCTAATGCAAAAAATAGATGCATTTGTGGTCTTCATTTACTGTAAAAATATAAAAGAATGTCCACTCTGTATTGTCAGTGTGTTACTAATGGGAAGTTACAAGAGCAAGGGGAGAAAAAGAACAGACAACATTACAAGGAACCCAAAAGGAGGTAAGTGTGCCTAAATTGCAATACATGAGTATGACTGAAGCTTATTTGAACGTGAGACAGCTTTACACCAAAGAGCATCCACTGGCTTTCTTCACCGTACAAGTCCAGTGATAAGTTTAGAAAAATACTGAATAGAACCAGGATGCCTTATTGGTCCCCAAACTAACTGTTGGTAAGCTGGAAAAATGCTGAAAGAAAGGAAAAGAATTAACTGTACAGCTGCCCAAGGCATTAATACTAAAATCTCAGTTTTCTCTAGAGTGAAATTCAGTTTTCAGCTATGATTCCTACAGCAGTGTCATACATAGAAATGAAGACAAAGTTCTTCTAACTATAATGGGAGTATTTTTAGTGTAATTTATGGCAAAAGGAAACCTTGTGCTTCCCATACTTGTGCAATATTCATAGTTAGCTCCACTTTTGAGTTGTACAAAAATCTCTTAAAGTTTAATCAGACTCCAGGAACGTTTATTGTTTATCTCCTTAATTGTGAGGTCAGCAGTTATCCTGGCTTGTTTTATCTGGTCTTTTTTTTTACTTTCATGAGAAATGAAAATGTCATAGTTGCAGAAATTGACATAGGATGTAGCACAGAATTGATGACTTATCATAATGTAAATTTTTCATTTGGATCCACACTAGTATTCGAGACAAAGATATTTTCAAATCTCAGGTAGCAGTGCCTGCTACCAGCCCCTGCCAGAGTTCACCTCGAGGAGCACAGATCCATGCCAGCAGCTACAAGTCAGGTTAAATGACTGAGAAGATAAAATAAGGTAAAGAAGGCCTTCTATTTTCTTTATTTTATTATACTAATGGCGAATAGTAGCTTGGATTCTAAGCAACATTAACAGTGTTTTAATTGAGCTTGAGTCTAGGCATAATGGAGGGAGGAGTGTCTGCAAAACTTAGAGATGAATGATGAAAAACATTGTGCAGTCAAATGGCAAAATATTGATAATTCTCATTTGAATAACCAGTGTTTTGGTCAGATGATTGAACAAATGCTGCTGGTAAATCGAGTCTTAGGCCATGTAAATACTGTTACAATGGAACAGTGTTTATCTAATGCAAACCTATTAGGAACATTTAAATGGTTTTAGGGTAGCAAAATTGTTACCTATGTATGTAACTTCCAATGTGATTCCAATGTGGGCATCTTTTAGTCATTATTTGCTTAAGTGTTGCCTACTTTCAGTATTACCACAATTTATCCCCTAGCATTTCAATGCACGGAAACCTGCTTTTTGTAATCAGATGCAGGACTGTATCTTTAGGAGAAAAAGGCATGAGCATGTGCCGCAATACATGGGTCATAGTCGCAAACTGGCAGTGTTCTGTAGATTAAAAATAAAAACTAGCCTATACCTGTCTAGAATTCTGCATATGATTTTTTTAAAAAAAGCTCTAACAAATTACCCACCCGGTGTTCAGTCCTCTCATACTTCAAAAGCATGAGAGCAAGCTACCTTGCTAGAACACAATGCCAATTTCTGCTTTTGGATGACTGTGTTGGTATCCAACTGGAACTGGGGAGAGATGGATTTCCTGAAGCTGATTTTAGTCTAGGGATAAGGAAGGAGATGACAATATCTTATTTTCACAAAAGTGTTTTTTCCTTATCCATGTCTTTTACCTAATGCCCTTTTTTCTTTGCATCTTGTCAAGACTTCCTACTTTACTTGCCCTATTCTTTTCATTTTGTCATCTCCATGTTAAATTAGAATCATGCCTCGAATGGATACTAAGTGTCATATTCTGGGAACGTGCCTATTTAGAATGCAGATGTTTAGTTTTGTAATTTCCAGTTACACAGCAAGCAGCACAGATTTTAATGGAGGATCATCTACAGATGTCACAGAAACAAGCAGAGGGTTAGCCATGCCTGCTTTCACTAATCGTAGTAATAATCTCATTCTATAAATAGACGGACAGAGCCAGAGTCACTGCTTTCATTTAAGTTGCTTGCATGCTCTGCTCTGCACTGTGAGGGTCGCAATATAGATTGTCCTGTTTCGGAAGCAAGGTGGCTTGGTCTGCTGTGGTGATTAAATGATTCATAAAAGGGTGGTTGAGGTATATCTCAGTCCTTATCTGGCAATGAACTAGGTCAGAYTTGCTCTGCTTGGCGCAAGCATGAATCAAGAGTGATTGTTCTGAGGTGATGGCTAAAACTAGTAGAACAGACATAGCATATGGTTTGTGGCTGATCTGGAGTGGCCATACTCTGCAATGCAACGGTAAAACAATTATTTGTTAGCCTGGATCTTTGAAAAAGGTTATATTTGTCATTGCTTATTTGTTAAATTTTACATATATGTATACACATTACTATATCTTGATGTCATTCTAGAAAATCCTTTAAGAGTTGGAGACTCTGTATATCCTCAGAACCTGGGGAGGACAGTGAAGCTTAGCTGAAAACAGTTTTATGGTCCCACTTTTAGACCTCTTTAGATCTCTGGGTCAACAGACTGCTCCCTTCTCATTATCTAAAATATCCTATTCTGTTATTTGGAAGGGATGACTGCATTTTACAGCTTCAGTAATGCTGCAGTTGTCATGCTCTTCAGGTGCTGAAGATATTTTTTGGAATTGATACAAATGATTAAGCAAGCCCTTGAATAATTCTTTATGCTCTTTGTCACTCTTCTATTGCTAAGGATATGGTCTAGGGCTTACATAAATCAAGTGAACAATTCTTTATAGTCTTTGACCCCCTGTGTGCTAATCTAGCAAGACAGGGTCTAGATGACTTGGTWGTCTGCCACTACCCGGGATATAGAATTAGAAGTCTAAATTTACCTCAGACTTCTAATGAAGATGTTTCTCAGTTTAGTAGCTGACAGCAGACTAGTCTTGGTGCCCCAGAACAGTGATCCATACTTATTAGAAAACATTGTTAAATCAAGAGGAGGAGGAAGTGGGAGAAAACCATGTAGTTTCTATGGCATCGGAGTTTCGAACAGCAGCTACAGTCATTTGTTTACTATGTTTAGATTTAGCTTTTCCTTTTGACAAAGCTTTCTGCAGTGGCATCTTGAAACCTCAGCGAAGTGGAGAAAAAAMCAGGAATGAGTGGGCCTATTCTTGTTCCTGTTTTGCATAGTTCATACAGCCAATTATTCAAATAGTACAGACTGTAGTAGAAATAGTAACAACAAAAAGCTAAAAGTGGCATGAGATACTGTCACAGTGAAATAATGCATTTTTAAGCTACTGAATTCTGATTTGCAAGAGCATTTTTCTGCGTTCCTATAGAATGTTATTCCCATCAGACAATTCAACTTGTCACAATGTATAACTGCCCAGTATCACAGGACTCATCATGCTTAATGTGAGGTATCATAAAATTGCACCAGGTAAGTGTTGGTATATAGGTTGCCAAGTATATTGTCTGAATTCTATTAAGCTTTTGCAGTTAGCTGTCTGATCTCCCAGAGTGGCTTCCTCTCGTCTATAGAAGAGCAGATATCTCACACATTTCATCAACGTCACGAGAATTTGTTCATGCTCAGAACATCTTAAAAAGCTCTCAGTAAATTGTGCTTTTAACTTATAGGGGGTATATGACCTTAGAGTAAGTGTAATTCTTGTTGTTTTCTCTTTTTATATAGATCCTAATTGTGATTTGCAAATATACTTCATTTTAATATTTTCCTCAAGATAGTTCTAAAACCTATATGTAAAATTCTCTAAAGATCTGCGTTCTTTGTACTATAAAAACATTTCTGGTATCAGTTCAGCTTATGGCATAGCAGTAACCTGAGTACTGTATGTAGGTTTTCAAATACCATCTAACTTTAAACTTTTAAACTTTACTATATTCTGATGTAATTATAGGAAACCAAACCCTCTACAGTGAAGTGACATATGGCTGCTCTGCAGTTGGGAAGGAGTGTTAAAGAGAATGAGAATCCTCTTCTGCTTGAGCCTTGCTCTTTTGAAACACAGGTAAAGAGCTATTTGTAGTGAGAAGGAAATTCTCCCACCAATAGTTGTGTTGTGCACTGTTTCCTGTTTACTATCAGCTCTTTAGGACATAACTATAATCAGGCTACAATTTTCTAACAGTATTTTATCTCTAGATGTACCCTCTCCCATGGAAAGGATGTCTTTTGAGCCACAGTGTGCAATCAGAGGTCACAAAGTGACCATCTTGTAGAGTACCATCTTAAACAGTGCATCCCAGCTGGTGTCCACAATTCCCCTTCCCCTGCAATTTCCACAAGTGGGATACTCTGAATAAAGAAAGTGGAAACTATGAAACGGACTGATATTAAAAAGATAGTTTTTTAAAATGGAGCTAAATGGTGCAATGTTTTCTATAAGTATGCACATATATACACGCACATATAGGAAATGTCTGTTTTTGACCTACTACCACAAGCTTGGTCAGCATATAAATAAGAATAGGCTTCTGTCAGGGTCCAGATGAGCGCTCAGCTTGCTGCTGTCATTTTGGAGCGGAACACCCATAGTTTGTATTTCACACAGGGATTGCCTGCAGTTGACAGGCAGAGCAAGCCAAGTTGTGCTCTCAGTTAACTGAGGTAAACAGAGTGGTTTTCCTGATGCCAAAATAGTTATCCTGGGCTCTCACGAGCTAACTGAGCACATAGTCTGCACCTTTAAACCAGTAGAGTACAATAACTTCAAGAGAGTTTCTCTAACCTTCATTACTAGGATGTAGCAGGCTTTGGACTTGTGCCATTTTTGGTTTTGGAGTATGATTAATTTGGACTATATAAAAACTTGTAAGATTTGAAGGGACTTATGCACAGGAATAAAAGAATGTTTTGACAAAATTAACTAGACTGGTAAGTGCAAGCTTTGAAAGTATTTTGATTTTCGCATAAAATTATTAATTGGGAATGGAAAAATAATATACTGTATTTCTAAAATGATTGAATTGGGTCCCCATTCAAGCAACAAAAGTTTCAAACAAACTATTGCAGCTCTCAAACTCATTTCATTTCTACTAAAGGCATCTTTCCAGGCCTTTTTTTTTTTTTTTTTACACAAAGAAGGCATCTCCTCCTCCATAGAATCTACTAGTTCAGACAGGACAAGGATACTGCCTTCAACGTGTTTTTTTAGTCACCCTTTGAGCAATGCTGGATAATACATTACTAAAAACATAGTCTGTGTTATAACTCTTTCCCTTACTACTGATTTTAGGAGTGATACAGCCACAAAAAACCCCAGTGTGCCTCACTTGTATTTTTACACGTGGACACCCAAAAATCAATACAACTTATACATTTTTTAGAAACATCATCTAAAAATATCATTTTTAAAAATGCAGAAGTATTTCTAATACTGATWCTTTTTGATCTGTATCTGCCCCTTCATATAGTCAAAACTTTGACAATGTATGTATACAGAAGTTGCAGACCGAAAATCTTAATATTGAATGAGGATGAAACTTTTCTACCTTGTGTAATAGAGGAAAAAACTCCCCTCAGATCAGAAAAACAAGGAAGCRAAGCCTAAGGCATGAGAGAAGGCAAGCATCTTAATTACAATTTTAAAAATCAAATAAAGCAGACTTTTTAATAAGAGTGGATTCTAATCTTTTTTCTAATCCATTAAAAAAATGTGAAGAAGACTGGGGGGTGGAAAATAAGAGCTGGAGAGCTAGGATAAACCTAACTTATAGAAGAGATAGATTGGAAAAAGTGCCAGCAACCAGAGAAAGACATTGTGGAAGAAAAAGTAATGAAGTAATTTAGAAGCAGATAAGTTAAAGAAGCTGGAGGCTAAAGGGAGGATGGCTGGGGCTAAGGATCACTAGATATTCTTAGGATATGCATATTCCTAGGTATTTGTAGGAAGGAATATACATGTGTATTATGCTGCATGCCTTAAACAATACTGCCTTAGGAGCAGTAATGCATCTATGGAAACATAGAGCCAGGAGGATGACCATGCTGAAAACATGGCCAGTTATTTATTCATGCAGTCAGCCCACTAGCTCCACTGCCAGTATTCTGTTAGTTTCTTCAGGTCTTTAAGGTAAAAACACATCACTGCTTGCAGTATGTTCTTATGTGTCACATGATAACAGAATCCTCAAATGTTTGATATTCTATTCTCCCTACTTTCACCATAAAGAAAGGAAAATTTTGTTTTAGCTGGTAATCCTGTAATTACTCCTTTTTCCCAGGCTGTCTTTCTGCATTGGCAATGGGACCTTTCAAACCTAACAAAGTCCAGCAGCTTGGCTTGTCCAGAAGCTGTCTGTATTGACTGCATCTCCTTCCCTTCAATTGTAAGTACTCTTCATTTTTGTTGTCTATTGATTTTTCTTTTTCTATTACAAAGAAGAACGTTTTTAGGGAGGAGTGGTTCTGTGAGACAAAAAAAAAAAGTGGCGGACTTCCGAGATTTGGGAGCAGCTGCCTTGGTAATATGAGCWCTGAGCAAGACTAGGATGCTGAGGTATTTTGTGAACGCTATGGGCGGCTCTAGAGATTGGTTTTTACATAGGACCTTGATTTTATTGATTTTGCTTCTTTTCTATACCTAGATGTTATTAGCTAGTGGTGAATAATTTTCTAAAAGAAACTGTTGCAACTCACTTCCTACATGWTTTTAGTATTGGGCTTTTGCTGGACTTCATAAAAACTTAAGAAAAGATTTAACAAGGAAATTATGTCTTGCGTTCAGTTCTTTGCTTRTTTCTGACTAGAACTCTTAAGAAGAAAACTAGGCAGACTAATGCCTTTGAATTCTTTGTTTTGCCTTTGTGTTATTTTATTCATGAGTATACTGTTAATTTGTTTTTAGCTTGGTCTATGATAGAGAATAAGTAAATCTCTCAAGTAGTTGGGGCAGCCAAAGTCACCAAGTTCATGTTGCATCAACTGCACCTGGGATTTGTAGAGGGGTGCTATTTTTTTCCTGCAACAGTTGTGCTCTTGGAGTTTAGGGAAGTGTTTATGGTCTTTGTCCTGTCTGCTATGAATTCAGCAGTGATAACAAGTGCTGAATAGTCCAGATCCTATTGTTGTATCATTCAGTAGGGACCTAAATGGAAGAAATGTCATATACGTATATTTTTTTCCTAGAACTTGAAGCCATGCTATGATAATGGGAAATACGAAAAACAGAGAGTGTATAAGAAACATGCAGTCTTTTCTTATCTCTGCAAGAAAACAGACTGACGATTGAAATGATGGCTTGCTGTATTTCTGAGTATTAAAAAAAAAGGAGTGAAAGCAGCAAAGATTTTAGTTCTGGTATGTAGCTGAGCAACTAAAGTTTGAGTTTAATGTTCTCTGAACTAAAAGTTTGTTTGGAAAATTACAGAATCTTTGCTCCTGGTTCTGCAGGTATTGAGGGGATCTTGGTTTAAAGAAAAAAAAAAAAAGGATGTCTGCAGCACTGCAGCACTAAATTTGTAAAGGTGGTTTGTAAGCACAGAAAGTATGCAAGATTTGTTGATTAGCTGCAACAAGGTCGAGTAGCAGGATGTGCTACAGCTTTGGCGTCAGTGTTAAATGGAGCTTATTAGCCATTGACAGGTGAATGTACCTAAATCTTATATTTTTAATGGCTGTTTATAAGGAAACATAACAGAAGGACCATACTGGGAATGAGGTGTTGCCCTGACATTTAGTTGCTCCTGGTTGACCTCCCAGTTCAAACACAGACTCAGAAGTTTTGTAAAAGGTCACTCAGATTGGCAAATGTGGTGGTGGTAAAGCTGATCTTGAAAACAGGAGGGCTGTACTGATAAATATATTAACATATTTTGTAAGACAAGTTTAATTACTTAGTAGAGGATATAATGGCTACTATTTGGAAAAGATTCTTTTTTCTGCTACCAGAAAGCTTTCCTGTCTATCATATGCGTAAAATCTGTCTCTAATCTTTAAATTTATGTTTTTTTCCTCAAGCTTCCACTGACACAGATTTTTATGAAAGTAACAGATGCCAAGTTTACGTAAAAGCTAATTCCTCCTCTTCTAGATGACCCACTTATGGTATGTACCAGTATACTACAGTGATCCCATAATCATCTGGCCAATGCACACATTCATTCCACTACAATGTTCTAAAAATTCTGCACAAATACTGAGATGAGAACTGACTGACCACAGTATCTATAGCRTTGCTCAAGGGAGTATTATGGGTAACAGCTTAATAGTGTTCACTAAGTATCTTGCTAAATAAAAATCTTTATAGCAAATCATATTTCAAGTTTAAACAGTATAAATAAGGTTTTTCYATTTCTTGAAATTAAGAACAGCTCCTCCGATAAATAAACATAATCTGGTTACAGAATCTATTTCAGGTTAAGATCACTTTGATATTGTTTTGCCTTCACTACTTCCTACATGATGCTTATTATCCGAAAAGCGAGCAATTACCGAGACAATCTCGTCCTCTGCCGGTGCAGTTGCTGCTGATAGYGCGGCTGCCAGCGCGGCTGCCCTGGCTGCCTTCCTCATTGCTCTCTGAGTCTGAAGATTGGTGAAGTAGTTGACAGCTGCAAACTCGATAAGCGCAGAGAAAACAAAGGCGAAGCAAACAGCTATGAACCAATCCATGGCGGTGGCATAGGACACCTTGGGCAGAGAGTGGCGTGCGCTGATGCTTAGCGTGGTCATTGTTAGAACTGTAGTGATTCCTTCAGAAAGAAAGAAAATGGAGGCATTAGGATTCTACTTCAACCTTGCTACTCTTAGATACATCTACCTACATAAAATATTCTCTTGGGTTTTAACAGTCTTCCTACCTATCAGGAAACTAGGAAGACTATGGCGTATTTCAAATTCTTAATTCATGTTCTGTGGCTTCTGTTTCTACGAGCTCTGAATCAAGTCCTTACTACATTAAGCAAACTAAAAGTTAAGATAGCTACCTGCCACCATGCTACTGCTTAGAACTTTTAAAAAACATGGGTATAGCAAAATTCAGGCTCAGACTCTGAAAGATGCCTGCTTTCCCGAAGAGTTAGTAAGCACATCACTCAGCAGAAATCTAGATTAACGTATGTTGACTTCCTAACAGTTACCCTCTTTTTGCCTTGACAGACTATGGCTTACATAACATTAATTGAATAGAGCAGAGTCCTGCATTAAAACAAGCAGTAGGCAATTGCACAAATATTTCTACCAAGTTCGGTYGTCTGTGCGCTTTAATCATAGAGTATGATCTGTAAGAGTTACTAGCAATATACAGACTTGAACATTTCCACAGCCATAGATTTGCAAGGCTGGAAAAATTGTTTCTCTACAATTCTTTATTTTCATGCTACAAATCTGATCACACAGCTCACAGACCCATAATATTCTTCATATCATGAAGAGCATCTTTTATTTTGGTGCGTACCTTATCAATAGCATGTGGGAAATGTACTTGCATCCCACTGYTGCCTGATACAAGCAGGAAAAAAAAAACCTAAGTCATCCAGTAACATGTAAGCCTCCATGACTCATATTCCCTTAAAATTATGCCTACTAGAATCTGAAAAATGCAGGTATCTAAAGCCAGTAAGCGGGAGAATGCCCTCTTCTGCTCCTTTCTGCATTTTGGGAAAGGGTAGGAGGGAAAACAAAAGATAACATAATATCATGTTCTGATGATGAATCAATATGCTATGAGTGATGCTGAGTGGAAAGGATGCAGTGTCATTGCATACTGATGTAGCATCTCACTGCAGCATCAAGACAGTGTGACTTGATTATTTTCAGGGTGTTTTTTTTTCCCTGCAGCTCTCACATGATATAGCTTGCCAGCTGTCTGAGGTTAACTAAGCCCCAATGTCATTACTTAATATGTTTTAATGAAATAAAAATAGGAGATATTATGAAATAAGCAGGATCTCTACTTCCCCCAAATCCACCATGTACRTTTTATGCTAGCAGTGCCAATACACTGAAATATATTTCAATTTCAGATAKTCAAAATGAGTTTTTCAATAAAATGTATTATTAGATTCTAATCTGAATAGTGCTGTCTAATAACAAAATCATGTATTTCAAACCTGAGTAAAAACTTATTGCAGTARGAATTTAAACTAGGACATAGGATTCATGGCATTAGAGATATAGCTAAGACTCCCATTAATGCAGCATAAATATTGATGAAATGCTCTGGACTATAGAAAACTATTAAAGATTGCCAAACTACATTAAGTAAATTGTGTAAGTGGTGATTGTTTAACTTTGTCTAGACACTTTGAATACTTCTTGGTAGCGTCTGAAACATCTGTTAATATAGAGCTGAATATTTASATTAGGTATCTAAAAAAAATCTGCACCTTAGATTTTATTATAAACACAATTTAACACTTAAAATTGTCAAGGTGATTTGATAGAAAGGTAGAGGCTGACCATGTTCCTCTACAGAAATAACAGAGGATTTTTTTCTGCCAAGACTGAGAGAGATCAGAAAGGCAAACAAATACCTGCAATAATAGCTATTGTTACGTGGGTCAGAGCAACTGACACATAACAAGTAATACTTAAAAATAMGGCCTCAGAGAACCATGTTTCTTATCCTGAGTTGATTCTGGTAATGTCATGTTTTTTAAGTTGTGATAAACGCACAGAAGTTTTCCAGTGATATGTTCAAATTTTCCAATTTCAAAGAGCACAGGTGTATTATRTTTTCAGGTATTTCTGCCTCCTACATTTTACTTAATGGTCTGGGAAGAACAGATCCTTATAACTATCAATCTATCTTTGCAAAAGTTTTAGAGTTTTTATTGCGATACTACYGGGAAAAGATTGATGACACCCCTTTTTAAGGAAAATGGGCTTGCTGCATGACTTTGTAAGAAATTGGTTTGGACACTATTGTTATTCTTCTGCTACTGATGAATCTTAAAACCGAATGTGAAGTGAATGCAGCTTAGATGCAAAATTGAAAAAACTTTGTAATGTGAGTATTTGCCATATAATGCAGAGAAAACACTTCTCTATTTTAAACCTTTTCTTACTGGGTCCAGAAACTTTTTTYYTTTTTTTTYCCCTCTGTTTTTCTTTGACATAAAGAACTGGCTTTTCTTATTTCCTCAGATTGGAGGTATTTGGAGCCCAGACTGTTGGGAAGTTCTGAATTACTTAAGACTATACAGTTAGACTGAGCCTGAGAGAAATAAGAATGGAATAAGGATTGAAGTATTCTTTTAAAATGTCAGAATGACTAATTTCTGGGATACTAAGAAAGGTGCTTATTTTACTATTCTGTAAATATGTTCTTTTGCTAATTCTATATCTGTTTTTCAGTATGACATCTGAGAGTCATTATTTCAAGATTCAGGGTCTTTATGTAATTAAGACTGAATCACCCAAAGATTTATTTGCACATTACTTCAGACACAGAATTGACTTTCATTTCCTACCTGAAGCAAAGTTGCGTCAGGTACTACAAATCTCTTGTATGTTTTTTATGTTTCAATAGCAGTTAGCATCTTTGAAAATATATATTATACAGTTTTTAAGTAAGAACTTAAAAGGAATTACAATTGATGAATACCTAATGTTGGGCTTGCAATTATTTAATGATGCTCAGTTGCACCACAACTAAGTTTGGGATTTCAAAAAAAAAAAAGTGTGCTGACACTTTCAGAGGCAACTGAGGAAGTTGTGTTCATTTACCATTCCTAAAAGTTGGGTCACGTGTTTGGAACAGTACAGTTTGATAATGCTTCTATAATGCTATTACATGTGACTGAAATAGCTTTTGACAAACTTTTGTATGTTGCTAATTATAATTATAAATTTATTTTGAATTATATGATACAGATCATTTATGGAGAAGGAATGACAGAATCACTGAATGGTAAAGTTTGAAAGGGACCTCTGGATAGCASCTAGGCCAACCCCCTTGCTCCACCAGGTTCACCTAGAGCATGTTGCCCGGAACGGTTTCCAGGCAGCTTTGGAGTATCTCCAAGGAAGGAGACTCTACAACCCCCCTGGGTGACCCATTGCAGTGCTCAGTCACCCTTGGGGAATATATAACTGTATATTTGCTACTAAAGACCAGTCTCACAATAGCACTGAGTTGTATAGGAATACAATGGAAATGGAAATTTTAAAGAGTTTTGCACAAGCTTTGTTATTTCTGACTAATTTCTTTTATGATTGTTTTTCTGAAAACAAARTCCAGTCAATGAAAGCTTAACCCTTAAGTGCAGTTTTAGGGTTCGTCAATACTGAAGTGGATGGGGAAGCTAACTTTAATAATTGCAGAGCACTCAGTAAAAATAGGAAACAAAACACTCAGCTTCACAGCTAGTGCTGAGCATTAATTCCAATCACTAGAGGAACGAAGGGAAAGGGAAAAGGGGAAAAAAAGGGGAGCCCGCATATATAATAGGGACCCATCTTTAACATTACAATTCTAACTAAAGTCAGGACCTATCTTATCCAACTTTTTCCAAACAAAGTCCTTGCTACCTATAGTTGGGTGAGAGGAATGCCATCCCACATATTATTTTTTCTTCTCTTTTTTTCAAAACCTTTACTTATAATTGATCAATAGGAAAATTCCTGTTTAAAAAAAGARGTTGGCATTCTCTCTGAAACCACCCTTTCTTGTGCATGAAAAAAAATATTGGAGGCRCATAGTGGCAAGTACAACATCACATTATGTCTAAACAAATACTCTGAGCAAAGAATTTTGACCCTGAGATTGAATACTACTTGCCCGAATTTTAGTATTCACTGAAACCTACTAGCTTTCCAATTTAAGGCTAGTCCTCATTGTATTACAGTAGCTGTTCAACACAATGGATTCAATACAGTGAATGCAGTGAATGAGAGAAGAACAAAGATATGAATACCAGCCACGGTTCTTGCTGGAACAGATTCTTTGTTGATCCAGAACACAATCTGAGACAGGACTACAGTCATGATGCATGGAATGTATGTCTGAATGAGATAGTAGCCTATTTTCCTTTGGAGATGGAAATAGAGCAGCTGAAGTGAATATTCACCTAAAACAAATAAGCAATGAAAGCGATGAATGAATGGTATGTGTGAAGCAAAGCTGTGGCAAAGACCTTAATGCAGCATACCAAAAACTGTTCTGGCTGGAACAGACTCCTTGTTAATCCAGAAAGACACCTGAGAAAGAATGACTGTCATAATGCAAGGAGTATATATCTGTATCATGAAGTAGCCCATCTTCCTTTGCAAGTGGAAATAAACTGTCATGATTACGTATTCACCTGTTTGGAAACAACTATGTCAGCATTATTTTTGCAAAATAAGAATAAACATCATAGGCTTAAACTTTGCTGCACCCTAAAATACAGTATGCTATTTTCTGAGGAAAGCAATATTAGGTTTTCTATTGTATAACTAATAACCTGATAACAAAAGCTAAAGCGACTTCTCTGAAGCAGAGGAAAAGGCTACTGAATTACCTGCAGGTTGTGGATTTGTAAGATTTGCACAAAAAGTTGTATGCTTAATGGAAGTGAATTGAAAATTATATTTTGAGAGAAGATAATTAGATTCTTCACATTTTAGTTTGAAAGCTCACCAAAGTAAGTAAAACAAATCAGTTCCATTTGAAAAAATAATTGACATTTATCTTTTAAGATGTGTTCCATAACATCAGTAGTTCCTWCATGGTTACATCTTACCTGTGTTAGATTTAATTGTTTCACTGGATACAGTTTGTCCTATGAGGTCATACTGGAGAAGACTGGAAGACTCCTGGGGTACTTCTACTGAATAGAGGGGTCCTTTTTTCCATGTATAAATTATTTCACTTTTTGGGTAAGCATCTGTTATAGAGAGAGCGGAAAAAAACACTATAACTACGTGATTCTTAACAATTGACAGTATGAGTTACACAATCCTTTCTGTTATTCAAACAACCACAGAAAAATGGATCCTACTCCAGTGAGTTTCTAATCTCATTAATGACAAAATGCAAAAAATCAATAGCAAGGTAATGGTTGGGGTGGGAATCRTTAGATGCTAGATTTGTTTCTTATTTTGTTACAAAACACATGCATTGATTTCAACAGATCAACTAAACATTTTTTATTTTATAAAACTAAGAGTAATGTAATAATTGTACCACAGCTTGAAAGACTCGTTAAAGACATAGGCTGATTAGTAGTTCATAAGAATAACAAACCACAAAATATCCTGTTAACAGTCATCTGCAGTGATTGAATCCATATGCGCATGTAAGGCTTAAGTCTCAGGGAGAAAGTAAGATTTTAATACAAAAATATAGCAAATAATGTCAGCTATACCATTAAGTAGTGTCCTAGCATTTCATTTCTGATCTTGTTGCATATGTGCAGACCAGATAATATTTACTATATAAAGCCAATTATAAAGAAAAACTTACAGCTTCCAAACTTCAAAGGACAAGCGTGCCCATCCATCGGGAAGTTCACCAACCGCATAGGACAATCAGCATTAATGGTAAGTCTAGGATACATTAAAGCAGATGGCATTGAAAAAGAAATGGTATTCAGGAATACTGTTGAATACAGGGATAACMAAGTCAACCAAAAGCAGAAGGCTCTTACCTCATTGTGTAAAGAATAGTTCCATTCTGCATAATCCTAAAAAGTTTGTTAGGAGTAGTCATGTTATGAGCAATTGACTTTTTTCCATTTCTGAAAAAGGTGTCTGGTGTCCAGATTTTACTGACCATTAAATTGTTCAATCTCAAAATTTCAGTTGGCCCACCAAATTTCAACCTTTCATCGGTCCAYGTCTGACGAAAGAAAACGTCCATCGTGTATTCCTGTGGAAAGCAGACAGGTAAGTTATGCGTGCGGGTCAGCAGTTCTGAGCTGCTGTGCATAGAGCAACTCTATAGGAGACCCTAATACACATGAATGGCATTTCACTTAATACTTAGACACTACTTAATCCTATTATCATTAAGTAGTTACTTAAAAAAAAAAAAAACAGTCTGTAAGAAAAAATCTCATTTTCTTGTTTTAATGAATAGTTGCAAATAAACCAATGAGCAGATAATTCTATATGTATAAAGAAACTCATTGTCCTCCCMGAGAAAATAAGTTAAATCAAATGACTGAAATCTAAGGAAATACAAATGTCTAATTTAGTTCCTTTTCTGTRTGCTAAAACCAACTATTAATGTTTGGTTGCCAGGAAAATAATAAAAAAGCTGGACTACAGACAGCTTACTTGGTATGTTCACTAGGAAAATGTTCTGAAGGTCAAAAGTATCTGTTTTGATAGGGTTATGGGGTCATGTCAGTATTAGGCTAGGCTTTTTTCTTAGGGAATTTTGGTACTGATTTAGGGATTTTGGTCCTGAGCAGGCAGAGAGTAGTGCACTACTGGGCTGGCAGAAGGGAAGTGCAGTTAACATCACCGCTGCTGCCAAAGTTTGTTGGGTCAATATGTGTATGTGTTGGCTGGTGAGGTGGTGCCCTCTCCGAGGCTTTCYGATGGAGGGAGAAAGACAAAGTTTGGGGTTGGGGAATCCACTTCTTTGCCTGCAGCCTGGASAGCACACTACAGTAGAGGGGCAGGGGCAGAAGCAAGGGATCAAAGGCCAYTTCCAGCAGCAAAGCAGTAAAACTGCCTCTGTGCTGACCTTAGCTGGGCTAGAGCAGCTCTGCACCCACCCATGCAACCTTCTTAACAAGGCTAAAGAGGCTTCCCTGCGGGGCCGGGGCTACCTGCCGCGCTGCCCCCGGGTGACTCTGCGGGGGAAATAGCTATATGCAGCTCCCGGCCAAACCGCTCTGCCCGCCCTAGAGATTGTCAGGGAGATTAAGCCTCATAATCTGCTCTAATGACGGTCAACTCAGATGCCACCGTAATGAAGCCCGGGAAGGGAGCGCGGGGGCCCCTTACCATCTCCACGTCGGACACGGGCCCGAAGCTGGTCACGTAGATGTCTGTCTTGACCTCGGTCACGGAGCCTGCGGGACAGGGACGTGCGTGGGCCGSGGTACCCGGCTGTGCTCGCACGGCCCGGGAGCTGCCGCAGCGCCGGGTCGGCCCGGGCCGCCCCGCGGGTGCTGCGGGAACCTTCCCTCCTCCTCCTGCCGCCCCGAGGCGSTTCATCCCCCCCCGTCCCGCTCCCGTCCCGAGGCGCGGGAGCCGGGCGCTACCTCCGAAGCCCGGCCGCAGCCTGTTGTCGTAGCCGTCCAGCAGCTTGTCGAGGATGCGCGTGATGTTCTCCGAGTAGAGGTCCCCGCCGTCGCCCTGCTCCGGCTCCTGGCCRCCCAGCGCCTCGGCTATGCTGCGGAGAGGGCCGCGTCCCGCCGTCAGCGCCCCGCAGAGCGCCCTACGCGGCGCCCGACGGCCGCGCCGCACCGCCGTCCTGTCCCAACGCTCCCAACGGACGTTKAGCGCTCTCCTCTCCCCCCTGCCCCACACGCCCAACGGCCGTTACAGGACCCCTCTCCTCCCCCACGCGCCCAATGGCTGTTTCAGGACCCCTCTCCTGCCCAACAGACGGTTAGCGCCCCTCTCCTCCCCGCCCAACGGATGTTTCGGGACCCCTCTCGTGCCCAACGGACGTTTAG
>NW_020455754.1:2419411-2455781 GCF_003342845.1 Nothoprocta perdicaria
GCCCACCAGCCGCCCCGTCCCGTCCCCTCGGGAGCCCCGGGGGAAGGGGCCGGCGGCGAGGGGCGAGCGCTCGCTCACCTCAGGGCGACGCAGAGCCAGGCGGCGAGCGGGGCCATGCCGCAGGTGGGTGGCGAGGAGGGCCCGGCGCCCTCAGCGCGCTGGGGCGGCGCTCATGGCCGCGGCCCCGCGGGGCGCCCGTGCCCTCGGTGCCGGCGCGGGCCGCGGCTGCGCCCGTCGGTGCCGCCGCCCGGCTCCTCTGCCGCCTCCGCCGGGGAATCAGGGGCTGGAGGGACGGCGCGCGGCCGGAGAGCAGTGACAATAATCGAATAAGGCATTAGGGGAGATTAGAAGGAAGAAATCCACTGCTAGTTTTGGCATGGAATTAGCAGGGACCCGTTAGGAAATCTGGAAAAGCGCTGGCATCTTGCTGATAGAGATTATGCTAGAAATGGCCTCAGCTTTTATTATGTTTATGGTTCACCAAGAGATTATTATGCGGCTTCTGCATCATTAGAACTTCAGGAAAAAATACAGTTTTCCAATTTGGTGGGTTTTTTTTTATTTTTTGTTTTTTTTCAGCAGATTTTCTCATGATCAGTCTTTTAGAGCTGTAGAGAGTGTGAGAATATCTCATATTCAGCATGCTAATGTCTAAACTGTCAACTTTCAGAGCTGGTTCAGGGTTTGGGGGGGATAGGGGCCTTTTTTGTTGCTGCTGTTTTTTGTTAATGCTAAGCTGTTTTGGAGGGTTACGTATGCAGATTTTGTTTGGACTTTAAACCAGGGCGTTATCAGGACTTCTGTTAGAACTGGAGTGTCTCACTTTTAAATTGCTGGGTCTGTATATTGTTACTTATTTTTCTTTACAAGTACTGATTGGATCATTACAGTCCTATCTTTCAGTAACTGTGTTAATATAGTCAGCCCTACAGGAAAATAACATCAGGCTGCTCCAGCTCTTTCTGTGACCTTATTACTTCTCCTAAAGCCAATGAATGATGTAGCACATATGGCATTTAGCTACACTGTAAACAAAGCAATTGGATCAATTTTCTTTCCTCATGGTAATGCAGAGAACAGGTTRCTACACCAAAGCACATTATTTTCTTAGAATTTTGTTGCATAAAGCGTATTTGCATTACGAGCTTCTAGGCAAGTGTAGTTAATTATCAAGACATGGAAAGCAAGTGTTTTCATGAAGCTAGGTGAATCRTATATTCATCTGACAGTAAGATGTGAGGTTTTGTTAGCTAAAGAAAGCCCAGGTCTGGGGTTGGGTGCTGCCGAACTTTTCACTTCAAGGCTTCTGAAAGAGCGAGTGCGATACTACAAAACTGGGAGAACATGAGAGTGACCTTGGGAATATGAGATGTCCTCTGTCATTGAGGCTCTTTCCCTGTTGTCATGGGCTGTAGTTCATCTGATCCACATGGGGGGCTGATTGGGCTCTCCCTTTGAGCAGTTGTGCCCCCCCGGCTCCTGGGGGAGCAGATTTCAGTGCTCTCTGTGAATATACCAAAGATGCCAATTCTGTGAAGCCTTAATGATCAACTCAGCTCAAGGTCTTGATTCAGCTCTGCTTAAGGTTTTCTTGATATTCAGAGTAGGCTACAAACATGAGTTCATTCACTAATGTTAAGCACTAACAGTAGCACAAGCTCTATGAAAAATCAGGGTTTGAATGAACTGTTAGAAAAGGGAAATGGGCAAATCAGGACTGCCTTTCTGGCAGGGGGTTATTCTTTCATCTGCAAGTCCATTTTCAAAGCCCAGCAGTTTGAAACTTTACCTTATTTCTCTAATGTTTTTATATGCATTGCTCTTCTCAGAACACTAAAACTGTATTTAGAATTTAAACACCACTAATACCTATTTTTAGCAAACATGTTTCCATTAATATTAAATATGTAAACATTTTTTAAAGTCTTTTTTTTTTTTTTTTTTCCCTGTATATGTTGGAGCACTTTATTCGCTGCTAAGTGATCTTACATACTGTGATTTACCTAAGGTCTCCTCTTGGAATATTATCTTTCTCCTTAAAAAAAAAAAAAAAAAGTTATATATATTGAATAAAAGGGAAGTTACCTTACCAAAATATTTGTAAGAGCTCTCTAATCCCTTCACAAAATGATTAAGAGGAGCTAAACTTCTTTAAATGAAGCACATGTTTTGTATATACCAGCATTCAGAGGGTAAGTTGCAAATACCCAATTTGTCAAACAATGATATGAAGTACAGTGAAATGAGGCATTGTGAGGCACGTTGCCTCCTTGGTGATCTGATTATCCAGAATAAGTATTCTATGGGCATTAAAAGCTCAAGGCTGTATAGAGGTCTACCAGCTTCTCTCAGCCGCTCTGTATTTGCTGCACTTCCACTTGTGGATTGCACAAGGACATGTAAGCTGTAAGCTCATCAATGCCTCTTATTCATTACTGCCCTATTTCAAATTAGACTTCTGCTGTGTTAAAAGCACAAAAAGTCTGTCATTCACTAAGAACAAACTAGGATTTGAGTCAGTGAGATGGATTCCCCTCCCCCCCCATTAAAAAAATAAACACGCAAACAAACAAAAAAACTTCTCTCTACTTTCTACTTTTTCGGACTAGGTTGAATCTGGGTATTGTTGGACTTACAGCACAGCAGCTGTTCTAGGAAAACTGTGATTATCCCCTCCAAAGTGGAGCATCTGAATAGAAGCAAGATTTAAGAAATTTGTTTTTTTAGTACATGCCCAATCATGGAAACTTATTTTATCACTTATTTAGGCTGAAAATGGGTGCTTTGTGAAGAAAATAAAGAAAAGAGAGAACACCACCAGTAGATTAAATGGTTTAAGAGTTCACTGAGCCCTTTTTGTATTTTTCACTTAAGACAGAGCAAGTTGAAGGGGTGATCTGGACACAGCAATACTGGTCAGATAAAAAAAAAATCATTATTTGTCTTCTGATTAAAAAAAAAAAAATGGATAACAACGTTTTCCCTGAAACAGAACAGTTGTATTAACTTCCAGTCTAAATTAGAAAGGAGGACTTGAGGAGGATCACTTACCAATCTTGACTGTCACGCTAGTAAATGAGTTAGTTTATTTTGATGCTGATTTCTTTTCTCTTGTTCACTGTTCTTCATTCCTGTTCCCTGATTCTAGAAAAAGGCTCCCCTCTCCTCTCTTTCTCAATAGCTTTATATCATGGCAAGTTTCCTAGGTGAACCATAGAAGTCTTTCTACTGCCCATCCCTGCAGCTACATAAGGAATTGACAGAGAATGACAAATTTGGTGGAATGTGTTAGTTCAGCAGTGCTCTCAGTCTCTGCCACACGTGAAGGAATAGGTTGATCTCTATCTTAGAGTCCCCTTCCAGCAGTGTAAAAGTGCCTTAAGATCTGCTTAGTTGTTCTATATTTCCATGCGACAAGTAATAGGGCAGAAGGAAAGCAAGGTAAGCCTGGATTATATGATAAAAAGTAAAGCTGCATATTGACTAGCCTAGACTGTTCTATTAGGGTCGGAAATACTTGAAAATGAAATCTAGGGCTTAACAGTATTGAAACAGAGCAACACTTGAAGAACATCAAAAGAACTGACCTGAGTCAATATTTTGGCTTATAATATGGTCTGGATTCCTCTAGCTGTGAGGAATTTCGACCTCTCCTGACAGATCCAGGGATACACAGAGGTTGTCAGGGAAAAATTAGTAATTCAGCTATCCCTTATTTATTTGTCTACCTCCTTTTCAAACCCTTTTATCTTCTTGGCCTTTAATCCCTCTAACGGCAGTAACAAAATAGTACAAAGTACAGTGAAATTATGCACTGTGAGACATATCGCTTCCTTTTGTTGAGTTGATAATCCCAATGCTKGACAGCTACATAAGAGCCTCCTAGAATGCTGAGAACAGTGCAGCATCATTTCCTTTTCACCTTCCTCATTAAGTAGGATTTTATAGACATCTGTCACGTCCCCTCCCATTGATGYTTTTTCTGACTGAAAAGGCCTCACCCAGTTAGTTTCCTATGAAAGCTGTTGTATGTGTCATGTTAACCTTGTTCTTCTTGAACTCTAGCAGTGTTCTTCTGTTACAGAATGAGCAGAATTGCAAGCAATATTTACCAGGTGGGCAGACAATGGATTTTGATGTGTTCTAATCTGCAGAAGATGTGTAAACTGCTAGATTTCTTTGGCAGTTCAGTATAGACGAGTGAGGGTTAACAGTTCAGTTGCCCAAATATTGCTGCCTCCTGTAAGGAGTATTGCACATCTCTTCTTGCTACCTTGGCCTGTTGAGAAGGATAATTTGCACGTTACAAAAGTCACAAAGTTAGTTCGTGTGGGAAGTATCTGCTATCGCAGACACTCCCTCCTGCTCAGTCCCTGAGCTYGCTTTCCTGCTTCTACACAGCACTGGGCTCTGCTGCGTGGTTATGCTGCTGTTGGAATAAATTGATGAATGCCGTAAATTAAGGAACACAAGTTACAAGCTGGGAGCTCAGGGTGAGCCCAAGGGCAATGAATCAACGACAGTTTAGAGGGAATCCAGCTTAGTGTAATGTATGTGTCGGGGAAGCTAGAGGGAAGTGCACCCGGGCACCAGCCTGAAGGCTTCCCAGGCTCCCTCAGCTTGCCTGGTGCTGTCTCACTTCTGCCTCTGGCCCAGCAGCTCCTGCCCGGCTGCATCAGTCTCTGATGGCAAGACCTGGGCAAGCGGACTGGAGTGTTTGAATGAGTCACAGAATATCAGCCTGGGATTTCCCTGCAGGAAAATGATACGATAGTATTTCTTGCAAGAAATTTGCAGAGAGAGAGGAGCCAGGGACAGGCAAAAAAAAAAAAAAAAAAAAAAGTCAAAGCAAAAATATTCCAGCCTGTATTCTAAAATGCTAAAACCAGACCTTGAATGATAATGACAGTAGAAGGGAATTTCATGGACTTTGCTGTCTATCACAGAGCTCCATCATTTTATGAACTAAAGTAAACGTTGGATGAATTTTAATTTAATTTATCTTTTAGTTTGTGCTTTCTTCATGTGGATTTGGAATTCTCCACTTTGAGACAGATATATTTTCTTTCTCAGCAGTTTTAAATGCTTTGAACCAATAAGTTTTGTACTCCTTGGTTTGTTTTCTAATTACGAAGAGAAAGGTTCACCCTGTTAAAAGCATATTCTTTTTACCAGAGAACATCAAAACACTAGCAAATGTTAATGAATGATTAATAAATGTTTGGTTTTGGGGTCAGATTGAAAATAAGCATGCTTTCTGAGAAAATTCTGTGGAAATCATAACTTTTAAGTGACCTGCACAAACTTTATAAAGGATTGTTGACTGTGGAGTCAAAAACAGAAGTTTCTTGGGAATTATTCTCTCATGAGAGTGATGGAAATGTTTAGCTTGTAAAAGGTTTGTCAGCAGCATATGCTTAGGGCATATAAGCAGACAAACAGTTTGGAAATTTGTTGAGCAAGTGGCATGAACTGGACAACAGCTTGTAAAGGGTGGATGGGAGATTGAGAAGTGTGGCGGCAAGATTACACTTTCCAGCCGCTAAATTTTATCACCTTGTAGGATATCATTAGCACTGTGGTGAAAGATGGTATTTCTGATTCACTTGGGAAATCCTACTGCAGAAAACTAGAGGAGTCTGCAGCAGATGAAAGCTCTGAGAAATTTGTTTTTAACTGAGGAATGCTGAAATGAAAATAGATTAACTGTGGCAACTAGACAGGTAAAATATGACTGCAATTCATTTTTTGATATTTGGAGTTTATCTCATAAGTGGTAACCAATCTGTTCTGATAGAAATATGTCCTCCTCCCTTCTTCTCAGCCCTGAAAAGTGCTACATGAGAAGAGACATGCTTTCGTGGTGTGTATTAAACAAGTTGAAGGAACATAGGTACTCTTTTTTAAAACAGTGCCCCTTTCAGATTTCAAGGTTTGTGTAGCTATGTATTTGTGAAGAAACTCATGTGTTAATATTGATAATATTCAGTAGAGATACAGTTAAAAATCCTTGCCTGAAAATTCTTGCAAACCTTGTATCTTTTCGGTTCTGTGTAGATGAGTCCCATGCCTGATTGCTGGTACTTCTCGGTAATCTTGCTGCCCTAGGACAGCGTTAATTTTCCTCTGTTTATCTGTTCCGTGTATTTCCTCTGCCCTCACATAGCTTCAGGGAGACTGTATCTCACATATTGCTACCTATGTCACTCGCCCCACTGCTTATGTTGATTGTGGATGAGTCATTTGCTCACAGATTGCCGTGTTGGTAGCTGGCAGCGTGGGGAGCTGGCACAGAACAGAGCAGCTCTCAGCTCTGAGGGACCACAGTACCTTTCTAAAGGTACCTTTCTTTTCACCTTTTCATACTTGTCTTCTATGAAGCTCAGCCACAGTGGTTTTTTTTCCCCAGCTGGTACATGCAAACTTGAGTAACGCACCTGCAAATATATATATACACACACACACACACACACACACACACACAATCCGATTTTAACATACTAAGTGTTCAATAGAATTCAAGACTGAAATGGATTTTGTTTTACATCCAGCAAAAGGAGGGGTCCCAATGGCAACACACACAGTGTTCCAAACCTCATGTTGATTCTAAGACATTATTCAATGCAGATTGTAGCAGTAAGACTTCAATAAAGGGAGGAAACTTACTCTTGGCAGATCCACTGGACAGCAAATTAAACAAATTCTTCTTTAAACAATTTTGAAGGAAGTGGCACAGACCACTGCTCAGCTGCTGGTACTTGTTTCACCTACACTGCAGGTATTCAGCTGACATTTCAAAGTAGAGAAGGAATCGTAGGGACTGTGGTAGAAATACTATTAGGCAGGATTTGATGCATTTCAGTCACTTTCTTTTTGCTTTTTATTTTATTTTCCTTTTTTTTTTTTTTTTTTTTTTGAAGTGCTATAGAGCTGGTGGTTGAATGATCTTTCATGGAAGCAAATGTTTCACTTTTTGAAATCTTGAGAGATATTGTCCAGAAAATATCACATATTATCCTGTCAGGTTCCCCATTTTGCTTTGCTGTTCCAGGGTCTTCGAAAGATGTTTCTGATTGGAAAGACAATGGCTTTTAGGATCTCAGTGGTACCATATTGAAAGTAAAAACCTGATCCCCTCGGTTATGTTAACTGTACTTGGTGTTAATTAGTCATTATTATTTGCACACAGATAATCTTCACATAGCAATTCACAACTAAAGAATGAAGTTTGGCCCTAATTTACCAGTAAGAGAATAGTAACGTCTGTCTCGAAGAGGATGGCTGTAATAGGTGAGAAGCGGATTCTACAGTGTTGTCTTGTRTGTTGTTTCCTGAAGCGTGCACACCCCAGCCACCGTGGCTGCGCTGGCACGCGGCTCAGCTCTAGTGCAGAAGCAGGCTCTCTGTAGGGGCTGGAGCAGTTGGCCCTGGGCTTGTTCGTGGTCGTTTCCCACGTGCTCAGACCACACAGGTGCAAGGTGCCGAGCACCAGGTGAAAAGGAATCCCCTTTGCAGCACCTGCACTTGACTATGAGATTTTGGCAACTCAAATTCATTGCCTCTGAACTGGTGTGAAGCCATTATATAAGAGTAATGCTAGGGCTTTTTTTTTTTTCTTTTTTTTTTTTTTTTCTTTACAGGCAAAGTAAGAAGTGGTGCCTTGCCTGGTTTCTCCTTCATGTTTCAGGAATCGTTGAGTGCACCTCCTCCTCCTTCCTCAGATTTCTTTGGGTTTGGAGGTAAGCCTCTGCTGTGCTGTTGGGTTAGATTGCTAAACCCAAATGCAGAGTAAAAGAAGTCTGTGCTGTTTCTTATTGTTTGTTGGGGAGTAGGTACCTAGGACTATATTTGGCAATATATGTTAGACATAAAAGGATTTATATAGAGAGGAAAGTTGCATTCATTATTTGCAGTGTTATCATTTTGCTTCATATATAGATAAAGCTACCCATAAAAATAAGTGAAAATGCCCTAGTTAACAAAATTAGACAAGCAGTTCAGGAGACTGTATAGCTGTTGCTTAATATTTCTTTCCTTGTATCCACTTACTTCTGAGTACACATATAGAAGGTAACCAAAAAGAAGCAGAAAAATTCTTCTATGTCCAGGGAATTCCCATTTTTCTCCCACCAGTTAGATTATCACTAGCTTTCAGGGTGCAGCTGCGTGCAAACTAGTGTAGAAGTGTTGGTTTCTTGCGGTGGCTCCAAGTGAGGTGAATGCACATTAGATTTAGAATGTCTTAAATATGTTTAGTAAAATAAGATATATATGTGTATATATATAAAAAATTCTTTAACATGTACTAAACATATTACTATGAAGTAATTCACAGTAATTGTTAAATACATTAATAACCAGTATGACATCCATCCCTCCAGCAAACACAGCTTAACTGTGATTAAAGATGTGTCGCTGTGCTGTAGGCAGTCACTGAAGCAAGTTATCTGCTTTAGGCTTTATTTTGTATTTTCTGTGCTTTTTTCTTTCCTATTTTAGAGGTATTTTAGTGAATGTTTCACTCTTGTTAACTACTTAGAAATAAGCTGGTTAAGAGTTCCTTAATTAGACTCATTCTTAACAGCTRCTTAAAGTTATTAGGAAATGTTACATAGTTACATTGTAGAAACAGGTATGATATGTGTTTAATGCTCTATATTACTAAAAACAGTAAGACAGGAAGTTGTTTTTATTGTCCCTGCCTTAGTAAGAACAGTGCAAATTATAAATATTGGAGCTGTTTTTTAGTGGAAGTAGCAGATTTTCTATGTTTCAGCTTCTTTTTACTTGACCTACTCTTTATATGCCTTATAATAGTAGTGAAATGTATTCGTTATAATTATTATATCAGTATGAAAGCATCATCAATGTTGCAGTATCCTAAAAAAATCATCTTTAAATAATTTGAAAAATATTTTCTTTGTGAATAATTTGCTGTAGTCTTTGAGACAGAAATTATCCGTCACGTGTGCAACCGTTTCAGCCTGGTGCAAAGAATGTCCTACCCAATTAATYGCTATTATTGCGAAAGCTATAAGCCCTTTCCTATATTGCAGTTATACACTATTAAATTTTTGCCCAAGCAATTRCACTTAATTCTGCTCTCTTGAGTATGGCAAGGCCTCTTAAAGCACCTAACAATTTTTAGTTAGTTATTCTGTGTATTTCCATAATGATTTTCCCTACATGCCTCACTGTAAACAATAACTAGTTATTTTGGACACTTAACACATGTTTTTGGGTTAAATATGTAAGGAGGTATATTGGGGTGAAAAATTGACAAAAAAGCCAATTTTAATGCATAAATTTGTAACTATTCATTACATTCCGATCTAGCAYGAAAATCATGTATTATGTATAAATGTTTTTTTAAAAAATGAGATTAGATAAAAGAGCACAAAAGAGCTCACAACCCACATGTAATTTATTTTCATTTAAAAATAAAAATATTCTCTTCTAATGAAATCCTGATTAAAAACATAACCTGAAAGTGTAGTTTTATTTCAGAAATTTTGAGGCTTATTTTTACAGAAGGTTGTATGGATCACAAGAGATTGCTAGAATGCTCATACGCTTGTGTATACACCATACTTTGTGTATATTTAATCTAAAATCATTTGTGATGTATTTAACACAGAAAGTAATCTATTAATCTTTTTAATCATTTTTTTGCCACAGTCTCAGAAATCTTAAGAATTTTGAGTTATTTGCCCCTTATTTTACAGCAGCGTTGAAAATTTTGAAATTTATATCCATATCTTTTTTCTCTTCAGAGATTTATGTCCCTGGATATGCTRTTTTTTACTATTATTCTTACAGTAGAAAAAACATATTTTTCAGATGAGCATCTTAGAATCAGTAATTTGCCATTGGTTATAAAGCACAGAAACTCTGATTATAATAAGTACTTTGGAGATATTTATAGACTTTACTAGAAAGGAGATTTGGCAGGGGTTGAAATGGGAGAGAGAAAATACAAAGATTGTTTGCTTAAAATACTTACCAGATGTTCTTTGTCACGATACATGCTAAAAGACTGAAATATATTCTAGAATAATTCTATTACAATACTTGCCTATGTAACTCGGAGGCTCTCAAATTGCTGCTAGTTCTATTTTATTGGGTTGTACGCTTTCCCACCAGAACCCTCCCACAGAAGGGAACCATATGCACCAGGAGCATGAGATCTGAACATCATGTATTATGTATGGACTTGGGAGAGGTGCAATAGAGGCCTTGGTTGTTCCGATGAACATAAAGAGATGGCAGCAGGACTTCCACATGGAACGGCTCCTGGTTRCAGTGACTCTAGGAGTTAGGTTGCTGATTTACTTTACATCTTGGATAAAGTCTTGATAAAGTCTATGTCAGATCTATAGTAGGTCACCCGGAGTAAGACAAATAGCAACTGGTGTGTGTACTCGCAACAAACCAACCCCCTCAAAATATACCTTTTACCCATCTGCTTCGCTGTCCTCATTTGCAGAGGAAGGAGTAGCTGTAGGACAGGCTATGTGTTAAGGACCTTTTGAATATCTACAGCTCTCCTGTGCACAAAGGCTAGAGAAATCTCCTAGTGCTGTTCTGAATAACTCTTCTTTGTCACACTCRGTCTCTTTCAAGTTTCACTTTCCATCCACTCTTCTCAAATAGGCCCTTTTTCTTTGTGCCATCCCTACAGTTCTGTAGATGTATGAGAATGCTTGCTGCTGGACCGGGGTTGTGGCTAGCTGCTTTTCTGAGTCCTTGTGCACTTTCTTGTATTTTTTCCCCCCTCCTCCTTCATGTCATCAATGGTAATTTTAATTTCCATGGTCTCCTTCTCATTTGACAGCAGTGAAACGAATCATCAACTTATACTTTTATATTTGGTTCCAAAGGTTTGGTATAAAAGGTTGCTCTTTCCTCAACTATTTTAATAGCTTTGTATTTATTAGGYCATGCTGTTTACTTTTATATATCCATATAAATATATGATTGGCTGTTATTTTTTCATTTCATTAAGTAGTCTAATATATCAAAGCAGAAATGATGTAGTGGACAAGAACATTATGTGTTAGGAATTGGAGGAAAAATAACAATTTTACGGCAGCTATTTTTGTCCTCTTTATCCTATTTCCCAGTATAATTATTTCTAGATCAGTGTCCTCCTTTCTACATGCAGGCTTCTGTGAATATATTAGGTTTTTTCTTTGCTGTAGTTTATTCTGTAATTTGTTTCTCCTAATTTTTGTAACTGCTCTTCAAGAAAGTATACATAGCACTAAAAAAAGTTTTGCTTAATACTGGTGTTATTTTTCTAARCACATTACTTCCATTCAAACATCTTGACCTTTCTTTCTATTTTGAGCAAATGATTGCATCAACATTTCTAGCTGAATCTTAAACATGACTTCCCAGTCCTTTGTTGGCCCAGTAGATCTATGCAAATGTTCTGGTTATGCATAGAGAAGCACAGATAGACTCAGGTTAGCAAGTGTCAAAGTGCATTGATGGTCCTAGACTAAGATTCAGCTTCCTAAATTTTGAGTGCTTGGATTTGTCCAAGTCGCTAGAATATTGGCTTAAATATATATATATATATATATATATATATGTTGTTTTTATCTATGTGTTCGGGAAGAATGATACTGATCCACTTAGAAATGCTGTGTGGTCAATGGATGAAAGCTGTTGCATATAGCTTCTAAACTGATAAGATTGTAGTATTGTGATACTACATAGAAACTGTTTGCTCCATTCCAGTGTATGGTAACCAAAGAGGGGAAAAATCACATCACATAAAAAGGAATTTCTGCCCACTAAAGCTTCAAAAGGGAAGGCAATCCCAACAGCTTCATCAAGTGTATTGCTGTGCTTATTTTTGCATACTTGTTGCCCAATATTAAGTGAATAGTTCTCTATGATTAAGCTGTAAGCTTTTTTCCAGATAACCTTTGCTATAAAAATAGTGTTCTAAAAATGCTGCAGCTATAATTGGAGTTTACCTGACCTCACTTTGGCGACTTCCGTCATGTCCAGTAAGTTCAGTTCACTGTTTGTCAGCCACGTGTAATTTGCCTTTGCAGACTCGTTGTGTTAGGTTTGTGAAGCCTCAGTTTCTGCTCTTTTAGTTTACATACCCTTAAACTTTAAATTCTTCTTTAGTTCTTTTATCCTTAGTTGCATGTACTAACCTAGCTCTAATCCTACAAGAACATATGATTACACTCACTAAATACAAGGTTATTAGGTATGCAGAGAGATCTAACACACATGAATCTTGTTTCATGAGAAGACTATTATCTCACCAGAAGATTGGATGGTTTCATAACGGCCCAGCTCATAATAAAATTCATTTTTGTGTACGGCCTTCCATATGTCTGGCCTCAGGATGAAGGGCAAATTATAGTAATAGCCAGATGAAAAATGCTGGTGATTATAAAGCTGCATGTTGCAATTATTTGTTAAAATAAATAATCTCTGAGGTTTTGCTGTACTGTCTACCTGCAAAGAATCAAAGGCTTCTTCTGATGCGGTCCCTCTCTRGGATTCAGAAGCTTTCCTGTCTCCGGTCCTCAGCAGCCTTCCTCACTGCTCATAGGAGGAGTGCAGTCTAAGCCTTTGGGCTTCTGTTCTTTTGGCACCAGTGCTGGAGAGTGTCCACCTGCACTGTCTGTTTATTTGGGTTCCTGTGACTGGCAGGGAAAGTTGTATTTGGAAGGCTGCAGTAGTGTGCAGGGTTTGCAGGGAAACTTGATCTTTTTGTGATTCAAATTTCACTCTCCATTTTAGAAAGGGTTGCCTTTTCCTACTCTGGAATAATGATATTGCCTTTTTCTTCTCTACTTTTTTATATTTTTTATAATTATTTTTTTTTTTTTTTTTTCTTTTTGTGATTCAAATTTCACTCTCCATTTTAGAAAGGGTTGCCTTTTCCTACTCTGGAATAATGATATTGCCTTTTTCTTCTCTACTTTTTTATATTTTTTATAATTATTTTTATTTATATTTTTATTTTTTCCTTAGTGATTTAGACTCTCTTCCTTGCAGAGGTCTGTTTATGATCTTAGTTTATACAGTGATGAGTTGCTGAGTACAATTGCATCTTGTAGTGCTACTGTAGGAAAGTTTTTATTGACAGGTTCACATTTGTATACTGATGCTTTTAAAATTTTAAATCAAATTCCTCATGGGAGGTAGCAACTTTCCTCAAATACATATATTTTTAAGTCAGAGCAGATTTAATRGATAAATTTCAGTCACAACTGTGTTCTGTAGGAGTGTGTTGTTGAATGTCTGTCAGTTTTGGGAACCAAAGACTATCAAATAATTCCAGTTCTGATTTTCTGCCAAGTTTCAGTTTTTCAACACACCAAAATACTATTTCTGCCAACGTTCCTTCTCAAGCAAAATATCTTCTGACCTTTATCCTTTTTGTTCTTCTTTCCTCTTTAGTTCTACAATCTTTGAAGAGAAATAGTTTTCCTTTAAGTAGTATCATTGTAAAAGAAAACTTTATACATTTTAATTTGGCATATTTGAGCTTAGAAAAGGATTAATTTTTTTCATAGAAATGATAAAMCAATTTAAGTTGGGAAGGGATTGCTGGAGGTCATCTTACTAGGTCTAGCTCCCTGGTAAAAGATCTGACATGAGATCCCACTCTGAAGTTAAATCAATTTACTTAGGGTCAAATCCCCTTCAGTTCTAGTATCTCCTAGGATGGAGTTTGTACAACATTTTCAAGTAGTCTGTTCCAGTGTCTAACCAATATTCCTTTGAAATTGTATTCCTTTTATCTAGCTGAAATTTCTCTTCTTGCAATTTGTATCTGTGTTCCATCCCCTTTTTGCTGTTTTATATTAGTGTGCATCCTTCATGTGGGAATCAGAAGTTAGTTGTGTCAACAGTGACACTCTTACTATGTTTGAAAATTTTAACCTTCTTCCTCACTCCTACCCCGTCTGCCAATCACCTATTGCTCTCAACAGTCTGCACAGGTTTGCTGAAATAAGAGAGCAGCACAACTCAATAAAGAGTTAGCACGCTGTGTGAGCAAAAGGAAATATTAATAATCTATATTACAGTGCAGTGTTACAGAAGATATGAAGTTAAAGGAAAATGGAGATGCAATGAGGAATGGGTTGTAGTGATGTCTTCAATGAGGTTTCTTTAACCTGTGTTTGCTCTATCAAATTTCTTTTGAAAGTATTCCTATTGTATGTACTCTGAGTAGTTGGAAACAAAGAAAGTATTCTTAGAGCGCTATTGGAGAACCCTGATGGAGCTAGAACTTGCAGCATTTCTGACAGTTAATGATGCCTAACGAAACAAGGAAAGTTCACCAAAAACTGGGCAGTTRATTGCTATACAGTGATTTCATTTGTTTTCTTATCTCCATCTACTGGGGGGAGGCTATATTACACATTCATCTGGAATGACATTACACATATGATCATCCAGATGATCATGAAATTTTCTTCTGTTTGAACTATGATCACACTGAAGTTTGGGGCTRTATACAAATATAAAAATGAGTGAACTTTGATCTAGCAGTAGCTGTTATGAAGGTAGCTGTGATATGAAGATTATACTGGGCTGCGATTGCCGTCTGCTGAAATTTAGTCRCTTTTTTTAGCTGATAAGCAGTTAAGATGGATGTTAAAGAGCTAACTTAAATGCAGATTTGCTTAATGTATAGTGTTTATTTTTTAAGATACTCAGCAATAAAACATTTCTTTCAAGACAATTATGTTGAAAGTGCATGAAAAATATTTGAGTTTAGAAGTTATGTCAACCCAGTGATACTCTGTTGTATTTCAAGAACTCATACTTTATATTGGAACCTAGCTCAACTAGTCTTAGCCAGAGGGGGGGAAAAAACACAACTAGATGTGGAAGTGCTATAGAAACTTTAGCTTGCTAAGGAGAAAAAAAAAAAAAAAATCCAAGGAGATATTGACTGAACAGAAACCTTAAAGTGAGTTTCCTTTGAAAGGACAGTGATTCAAGGTATAACAGATTATTCCTTCCAGAATTTGTTGTAGATTATTTTTAAAATTCAGTAATGCRGATGTAGAATACAAAAGATTAAGGTGAGTAATCAGCATTTGACAAGAACGTTTTCCTCATATGATACCATAACAACTTGTGTTGAACAGCTRAGGAATATGTGATTGAGGAAGAACAGCTCTCCTAGAACTTCATTTTTTTGTTCAGGTTTTCATCAATGAAGGACRGCTAATCTCCTCTCCACAGGAGAGTAAAAACAGTGGTTTGAAGTCCAGTTACGTTTGTTAGACAAATTTTCAATCAAATTAGATAACCAGTCTTGAGATTGGACCCTTATGTGAATCAGCAGTACATTCACAAAATCACAGAATGGTTGAGGTTGGAAGGCACCTCTAGAGATCATCTAGTCCAACCCCCCTGCTCAAGCAGGGACATCTGGAGCACGTGGCACAGCAGGTGGCATGCAGGCAGGTTTGGAAAAAGGAGGAGACTCCACAACCTCCCTGGGCAGCCTGTTTCAGGGCTCTGTCACCCTCACAGTGAAGAAATTCTTCCTCACACAGAGATGAAACTTCTGGTGTTTCAACTGATACCCATTGCCCCTTGTTCTATCACTGGCYACCACCAAGAAGAGTTTGGCCCCTTCCTCCCTACATTCACCCTTCAGATATTTATACATACAATTACATACAATTCCTGCATAGCACTGCTGYCGCCACAAGTTTATTTATGGACTTGTGTCTTTTGTCATTTTTGCAAGCTATATTGAAGTCCTACTTGAAACTCAYGATGACTAGAGCTTTGGACTGGCTTAGTCAACAACAGCATCCATGCACGTAGCTGAGTTGTAAAGAGAATGATTTTTTTAGTAGATACCTTTATTTAAGGAAAACTTAAAGCAGCTTCCTAAGACAAATGTGTTGTATAATCCTCATTTCTAGGAGCTATTCTGTGTATGCTACAGGTGTGGGGGACTTTTTTCTTTGCTAAAGTCACTTCATCTAAACTGAAATGACCTTTCAGTAATTGTTGAAATCCAGTCAAGTGATTGATTATTCTAATTTTTGAAGTAGCTGTTGTCATGCAGCAAACCAAATCTCAAAATTCAGTGATTACCTTGCTAGAAATATCTAACAAAAATGATCTTTCTGTGTGCCTTTCTGCTCTTTCAATTCTSCCTAAGCCTTATTACTATGTCTAATAGATCAGATAAATCATCCAGTTTACTGAAACAGTAAACATAGATCAAAACTGGTTTCAACAGAATCATTAGTGTATCTAGAGTAGAGGTATGATAGGGTATGGTTTCACTTGATGCCTGTGGAATCTGTTTAGGAATTGCCTTGTCTTTTTTGGTGTAATGCTATCAGAAGAATTGCTTGAAATTTGTTTCCTTTCTAATTACTGAGATGATTAAGGCATAAATAAACAAATCTTGTAGATATTGCTAATAGTGTCTGAAGGCAAATTTAATATACTAGAAGGCACAAGATGATAGGGATAGTTGTGTGCACTAACACTAAAGGAAGGTTGCAGGTAGACTAAAGGAAGAAAGGTGTTGTCTCTTAGATATGTCTATAACAGTTGTTTGCTATACTTACACCTAAGCAACATGCAAAATTCATTAAGTGAGCACTTTATAGGGACAGGTTTTTTTCAATGTTCTGATATATTCATGTATTCAAAACAGGTGAACACCTTAGATATTCAGCTGACTTTCTTAGATCTAATATTTCAGACTTAGGGTCTTTTTCTGCTTCTTGCAAGTCTTTAATTTATTGGCCTTTCAGAAGATATAGTTTTGGTATTCTATTTTTATTTTCAAGGGACACGTCTAAGATTTTAATTTGTGAAATTGTGTTAATAGGACAAAAGGAAACTAAAAAATCCAAATTTTTTTTCTTTAAATAAAGAACACCTTCATTATATGAGAAGACACAAAATTCAGGAGTCTCTGCCCACATCACGTTAAGCAAGTACTACCAAGAAATCCGACCTGTTTCTCGTTCATTCCTAAAACCATAGCCAAGTTATCTAAGAGAGAACTGAGGTAGGAAAGAAACTATTGGATCTTGTTTATCTTTATTTTAGAAGTCAGTAATCTAACAGCAGGATTATGAAAGTTGTCTTTGGACAAGGAGCAAGATATTCACATTTTCAAAAACATCTGGTTTTCAACTTGAGAGTGTTGAAAGGAATATGGACATGTTCTATGCTTTTAATAATTTCTGAGTTATCTCAAATAGTGTTCCCAAACAGCCCATCACTTCTGAGCGTCTCAAAGCTGGTAAGATCACTAGATAAAAAGAAAAGATCTATAACAACTAGACATGCTAGATTGGCTATGCTGAAGACCAAGGGACTGATTTATAAAGCTATTCAGGCACTTTGAAGATAGTCGGATGTTTAACAGAATTATCGAAATGCATTTTAGGCAGCTGGTGCCTGTTTCCCACAAAATTTTACTTGGTTGCTTTTGTAAATCCCATATGCATTTTCTACATTTTTAGATACTTTATATATACGGCCTAAAAGCAGCTGAATAGCTGAAATTTAAAACTAAAGGACAGATTTCTGTTTTCCTTTACTGAAAGAGAACAAATTTGTTAGAGTAGTCCCTAACTAGGCATTTCAACCATAGATAGTTTTTATGACATTTCATCAGCGGGACATGTTAGAAATATCTGTATATACTGTTTTTCACTAACATGATACATTTTTTTATGAACTGCAGCACAACTTTGATACTTTTATCAGCATTTCTTTTTCTCACCTTTTTTTAATGATTAAAATATTAGGTATTCTTGGTTCAATTCTTATGTTTTGTAGGGTGAGTAAATCTTATATCCAAGTATATCTACTTCTTTGTGGAAATGCAATTCTGATAATTTTATAAGAAATAGACTCCTGCAAAACAGGAGACCTGAATTATAACATTTTGTTTTCTTTTTTWRKWWWWTTTTTTTCTTTTTTTTTCATGCTTCTACAATAAAATGACTAGAGATGAATAAAACTCCCACTACTGTTGCTTCAGTTCAAAAATAAGCATCCAGATTCTTTGATGGATTTATTTAACAGATGACTCATATAACCAACACAATGGAAACTTATSTTCATATTCAACTGTCTGCTGTGATGCCATGCTAGAATGCAGAAGGGGACAAGGGAGAGTGTTTTCTTTCTTAGTCTCAGCTGATACAGAAATTTATACTTAATTCTAAATCTTCACATCTAAAAAGGGTAGGTATGACTGAAGGATGAAACTAGTGAGAGGATGAAACCATGCTACCATGGTGTCAGGATGATTTTTTATTTTATTATTTTAAGAAAACCCCTCTGATAGTGGACCTAATAGTTTAAAACCAGGAGCTCCCAAGCTACAATACTCCGTACTTATTTTATTCTCAGGCTTTCAGAGTAGAGGACTTTTCTATTTATTTATCATAAAAAGTGTCTGAAAATATCATATCATGTATAAAATATAGAACACTTACGTAACATCATCCATTGCAAGATGGTTTGTAAGAATATGAAAACAAAGAGCATACATTTGTAATCAAGCGGGCAATTCCAGTAAATATTTGCAGAGAGTAGATTTTGGGGCAATTATTCAGGAAGTGAAAGGAATACCAAGTGACTTAATAATGTAGCTAAACCGAAAGATGTGAAGAATGCACACCTGGAGCACTTTGTAAATCCTGAGTGAGTGAGTCACCTGGTAGTACTTTTTTTGTCTAAAAAGATATTAAAGAAGAAAAAAGTGATTAAATAGCTGGGATTTGCAACATAATTTTATAGGAAAGGCGTTGTCAATGTATTCATCATTTGCATATACAGATTAGTAAATATTTATGTATCATAAATGAAAACAGGGAAATGAACTGGTTTGAGAGGAGTGACTTAGGCCATATACGGAGATAGTGACCTTTAATTCTCTCAACAGCTAGTAGATGCTTATGGTGGAAGTAGRGGTGTTTTCTTTCTTCCTCTGCTATATATTAATAATGTGAACTGAATAAACCTTTACTGGGTTACTAGATGATTCTATGGGATTATGAAACATTGGGAATTTCATCATTAAGTCTGTCAGTACTACAGTAAGTTCTTATCTAGCCCAGATCTTGCAGCTTTACTGCTCTGTGTTGGCTAATTATGATAAGACTGTGGATAAAAGTGAAACAGATATAACTTGCTCAACTAAGACAGGCCTTTCTCTCCCTTCTGTGCCCTTAGAGATRTAATTAAAGAAAAGCAAAATGAAAAATGGTTAAAGAAATAATCATGATGGAACAGAACAAACTGCAACATCTCTGTTAGAGCAGATGCAACATCAGACATGTTTCAATGTCTTCACAGATTTAATATTTTAGCATTTTTGGTGCTCAAGTGTTTCTCTGGGTTTTCAAGATGAAGATCAAGCACTGCAATGAGCATGGTATGTCATTTGCAAGCTAAAACACAGCCATATATTTCCGTAAATCTAGAGGAATGTGTTGTTGTATCCATACACTCCATGGTGGCTTGAGCAGACGCCGGCAGTTCTAGGCTGATTGGTCAGAGGACGTAGTTGACCACAGCAGGGTCTCTGCAAAACTCAGTGATTAATGACCTTGAGGAGGGTTGTCTGAAGCTCGTGGGTTTGTTTTGGTTGTGTACAAAGAGCAGTGTACAAGTTGAATAGTAAAAGAAATGGGTTGCAAAGGCCAGTATTTTGAGTGTTTTGTGCTGACAGTACAAAGCACAGTATTTATAATGTATTTACTTTACAGATTTGAAAAAGCATTTGACTTATCCTACATCAGAATGTATATATGAGTTGACATTTTCATAAGTCTCATGCTGATTGCATGGAAGCAACACGCTCCATTCTAGCTAATATAATATATTTTTGTTACAGACATTTGGGTCAGGCTGTTCTCATACAAAATCTTAATAAACACATTTCTCCCACCTCCCCTCCCCATCTATGCAAYCTAAACAGATGTGGAAAATGTGAAGCGAATGGGCAAAATATAAGAATTGYATTCTTATATTTGCAAGAAATTTTGTTATTACTGTATAGTATGAGGCCTATAAATACAAATATATTTTACTATAACCTCTGTTATTTCGGGTTACAACTTCTAAACTCTTTTTCGAGTCTGAAGAATAAAAGCTGGTGTCTGTGCAGATGGATGGCTAGCTGTGTCCTGTCTGTATGTGCAAATAAAAGTTGTAGCAGTCTCATTGACTGCACTTTGCTTTCAAAATTTGGCCTTTATTTTGTTTACAGAGGTGTTTATTTAATAATGTAGGAAGTTGCTTCCACTGTGCCTCTTCTTCACAAGGGTTGTAGTTTATAAATGAATTAAGTTTGTTCTGAAATAATTTTATCTTACAGCAAGATTTAATATGAAGTACATCTAATTAAAATTAGAATTTGATTACCAACTTCTGATTTACTCTAATGCTTATGTATTTGGTTACCTAACAGAGTGCTAGCATTAAATTTTTCAATAATTGAGAAGTATGATTGCATTTAAAAATACTTAGCAAATACTGCACAGTTATTAAATTTAATAACCTACCCGGACTGACAGAAAACATTAAAAATCATTTAAGTCTGAAGTGTATTTCAATACACTCAGACCAGTCTGTGAGCTTGAGGAGTCAGTTTCACAAGCATCGCCAAACAGTTGTTGTGTCATTCAGCACTTTGCTAAAGCTRATTAAATGCCTTCATGAAGGATTTGCTTTCATGAACAAGCAATATTCCTTCCTAACCACCAAAGAATTGCCCTTGTAAGATATGGTAATCAGAGCTGGGAAGTAGCTCTAGTGACTGGAGTCTTTTTCTTCTTTTCGGGAGATCAAAGTTTCAGTTCTCAATAAATTCACAACAAATAACAAGTTTTTTAGAATCATATTAGGTGCTGGGGAATTTGATGTCTTCTCCCATGTGGTTTTGTACCAAGAAACGTGACTGATGCTCTTGAATCAGGAAAAACCCAAAATGAAAAGAGCAGTGGCAAGAAGCTTTTCAGAGAGAGAAAAAAAAAAGTATCAAATCTAGTAGCTATCATTTGTATATACCTTTTATTCTTGATAATAACTGAGATGGGCCTGATATATGTCTGAATGTGCTGTTGTTACAGAACCTGTGTATTTCTAAATCCCAATTTAGGGTTTTTGAGCAATAGAAGCTCAGCTTGGTGCTCTCAGGTGAATTTTGCCAGTATCATTTTTATTCTGAGTGATTTTAAGTGAGAAGCTGGTTGGCGAGGTGCTGGTGGAAACATGGGAAATAAGAACCACGCTTCATACCCACTGMATGGGAAATGAGAGGGGAGGGAAAGCTGTTCTAATGAGTGGTTTGACAACTCTTCCTTTACACTGAAGTACTGCTGATCTTTTTTTCTCTCTCTTTTGGTAGCTTTTTAAAACATTAGTCAAATTCTACGTAAAAAGCTGTGTCCCATGCTGAATGGCAAGAAAAACGGTTCTCGTGCGTGGATTGCTGAAGAGCAAATGTTAATTGAATCAGGTATTCACAAACCTGGGAAGGTGTCCCGTGTGTCATAGGAATTGCTGCCCTCATTTCCATGCTTGGCCCTGGAAGGGAGGGCTCCGTGTTGCAGCCTGCGAGAAGCCAAGTCTCGGGTAGAGGCTCTGAAGCCCTTGCAGGCCCTGAAGACACAAGTGCTTCACCCCTACCCCTGGCTCCCGCTTTGTTTTTTGCTCCCAGACTTGTCAATGCTGCTTCATTATTATTTTTTCCTTTCTTGAAGCATTCTATAACGCGTCATCCCAAGCTCTAGGCAAAGGGGGAATGCGGCAGTTTTTTCCATGCRTTTCTTTCCAGAGCGTGCAGCCGGTGTGGGGATCGTGGCTGGTCGCCTAGGCAACGGCAGGGAGCTGCATTGGCTGTGCCCGCGGCCTCATCCCGGAGCCTGGGCCCTCGGAGCAGGATTCGCCCCTCTGGATACTCTTAGTTGGAAGTAAACCATGTGGAGCGGTGCATGTGGAGCACTTGTGAGAAGCTGGATTGGAAATGAGTAATGGGTTGAGTACTCCTCCTCTCCTCAGCATGAGGCTTTTTTCTTTTTTTTTTCTGTAGGTACTTTACTTTCTAGACATATTTCAGGGTCCACCAGCGGTACCTGGCTGGGACATGGGATATCTGTTTGCCTTCCAGCATTTTTGAGGTTCAAGAAGGGGGTATGCAGGGGAACCCACAAAACTTGGCAAAAAACACAAGATGCCCAAGCCCAAAGTTGCCCAGCAGAAGCGTGGGAGTGTGGGGTTGACTTCCTTTTATGTGCTCTGCTATTTCCAGAACATTTGCTAGTGCAGGAGAGCGTGACTRTTAAAACAGTTCCTGGTATTATATATTTAGGATATGTGTATTGGATGGTATATACTGACCTAAGTCAAGGTTTAGATTTTTTTTTCGCAAGTTGTGTTTTCTCCTGTCTTTGGCCATGAAAAAGGATGTGGTTGCTGAGCGTGTCTGTCAGATGTCATGGACCCAGATGCTTCACTTGGACCTGTTTTGGGAAGCTTTGGGGATGAAAGAGAATATTACAAATGCTAGATAGTTGGGGAAAAGGGGAAGATTACAAATGCCGTGGTTTGGTTTGCAAGACTACATCAAGGAGGATATCTTGAGGGGGTTTGTCTGATCTCATTGAGACCCTGGTTTTAGTGGGAACACGACAGTGTATTGAGTAATAATTTTAGGTTCAATTTCTCTGTAGAAATTTTTGTTCTTACGAAGATGAGGTTTACCACACAGTTGATAATAATGCTGAAGATAGTATTCATTATTTCATGAACTGTTAAATGGGACAGCAGCACGTTTGTTTTCAACCAAAAATTCCCTGGTGACAAAACCTCATGTCAAGTTGTCTCCCTTCGTTTGGAAAAGGCAAACTGTGTAGCATAGAGGGGGGAAAAAAAACGTTCTCAAGTTATCTCCTCTGTCTTTCTGTTATTTAATGTGGTCGGTAATAACCTGATCAAGCCTCTGGATCAGAAAAAAAAWTTTCTTTGTGAAAAGGACATTTGTATGCATCTGCTTTATTTCCTTTTAAGATGCATATATTTTTTTATGGGGCTTCTTGAATCTCTTGACCCCACTGCAGCCACATACAGTCAGGGATCTCAGGAGGCTTCACTCATTCCTTCAAAACTAGAAAGCTCAAGAGTTCAAGAGCTATTCCTGMAGAGCAGTTAGCTACCATTCCTGGCATGGGTGGAGTGTAATATAGAGTTGTACTCATTTTTATATTCTTCAAAGATTAATTTTATTACATGCAAGCAATTACCTCCATTAACTAAATCTTTAGTTCTTTGAAAGAATAAAATCAAGCTGTCTSTCTAGACTAGTTCTCTCTAAAATCATGTAACCTGGCAAGAAGTATTTTTCTGTACTTCAATTTGTCAGACTGCAGTCCTTTCTATTATTTTGCCAAGAACCCAAACTGAGCAGCTGGCCTGTGGTTACTTGATTCACCCCTTTTGGTATTTTTTTAAAATGGACACAACATTGGTGCTTTTATAAGCTTCTGGATTTTGTCCATTTTTCCATGATGTATTAGAAAACTAGCAGACAAGAGATCATGTTTCACACCTCTTTAGTACTCTTGGAGAGAAGTTTTCTAGGTTTTCTGATTTTAAGGTGTTTATGCCTGATAGGCTTTAGTATCTTTTATAATTCATTGTCTACGATTTTTGCCTTTCTCCTCTATGACACCTTGTCTTTTTTCCCCATCTATAGAAAAATGTTTGTGTGTTTTTTATAGGTAACTTGATATATGTAACTTAAGATRTAAAACAATATATATTAGGATTTTAAGAATTTGGTATTGCATATGTACTACAGCTATTTTTTCTTAATATTATGTGATATTATAGGTGGCATAATTTTCCTGAAATTGAACCAGCTTGTTTACAATGATATGCTAAGGATTAATGTAAATAGGAAAAAAAAAAAAGTCCAAATTGGGAGTAACAATTTACTTAAATGCTCAACTGTCTAGGAATCTAAATTCAAGCTGAGATGGAAAGGACTGAGATGCCTATTATTTGCTATGTTGCTTAATAAAAAACATGAAGAATAAAAGTTAAAATTTTGCTGTATCTCTAGTCTTAGCATCACAGTTGAAAAGGAAGAATATGCTTAAATATCTTAAGATTTTGTGGGCTAAAGATGCTATTTCTACTTTCTCTGATCAATTTTCCATGCTTCATAACTTTTATATCACTAAATATCTCCTTTCCTCTTTTTTATTAACCCAATTTCCATCTTCACCTTATCATTGAATTCAGAATGTCTTTTTCTAGTGGAATCATAAATTTGGAACATTTACTGTGCTAATCTTTAGAAATACTTTTTTTTTTTTTTCCTTCCTGGTCAACATATCTCTTAGTCTGAGGAAAGAGACCACCACTCTTAATCATTGAAGATGGGACTGTTGCATGTTTGATCACATTGAAAGAAACTGAGTGCATCAGTGGCAACAGTTACTGTGTTAAAAAGTTTAATGATGATTTATTACTCTGGTTACATGAAATTCCCAGTCAGTCTTCCAAAATYTTCTTATAAGATGCTGTTGAGTCCATGCATTCTAGAAGTGAGTTTCAGAAAGAGCTTGCCCTGTTCTGCGTGTTGATTCAGTAACGAGGGCTAGGCCCTTCATGGGAGTCTTAGCCCACTACAGATTCGGGTCATGAAGACAATTGCTTTCATGTAATAAAATTAATCTTTGAAGGAAGATAAAATGCATATAAATATACCTTTATAACTATGATTTTGATGTTTTCTTACCTCAGAATGAAATAATGAATTCCCATCTGTTTACTAAMGTAAATGATTATAATCAGTGATTTTTAATTCAAGTAACCACTAAAATCAGTCATGTTAATTATATATGTTTTTCATCAACGAGAATTTTCCCCTCATCTTTTGTGTTATCCAGTCTTAATCATGAACATAGCRAATGAAACTATCTTTTTCTTGTTTTCGGTTTGTTTTGTGTCTTGTTTCAGTTGATGTTATGCAATGTGATACCGACAGCTTTCTAGTCCTTCATTCAGCAGATGAGCTTCCCRATGTGTATGGTGCAGGCTACTTCATTTGGTAATTCTTTTTCTCATAAAACTTTATCCAATATTCTACAAACTAATATCATGATCTTCCTACCAGCCATCCAACAAATAGTTTCCCTTCAATTGGTTTTATACATTTTTACCCATTTCACTGATGCCGCTTATAAGCGCTCTTACAAGATTGCTTACGTTTCATTTTTCTTAATCTTTAAGGTTTGGGAGGAAATTATCTTTCTCTATTTTATATTTAACATACATAACTGAAAAAAATGCTTAATTTTGCTTGGCTTGGGGTATTACTTTTACCTTTTTAAAATTTTGAATCCTGATGCTTAGGAAATTCCCTAATGGTATCTCAGGGAACTTGTGTGTGTGTTAGTGCTCTCAGCTGGACATTGAAATATTTCAAGTTCTGTTCTGACCCAGTAGCACCCTCGGCTGTCACTGGACGGGCAGGGAAGTCTTAGCMCACTGCAGTAGGCCAGGACCTGCATCTGGCCCTATTGATGTGGATCCAGCTGTTCTGTTGATCCTGCTCCCTACCCCTAGAGCAGTCCCCAGTCTTGCCTTTTCTGCTTGTTCTTGCGCTTTGGTTGTCCTCCGTAAGATGTTGAGCCTGGTTTTCTCTAGCACTGTTTCTAATTGGTTTGAGAGACTGAAGATGCCATTGCGTGTGTTAGTTGAATTACCTGATCTACCTTTATCAATGGGCTTTAGATATCAGTAAGTTTTTAAAAGCAGCTGTCTCCCTGAGTATAGGTAAAAACTCTTTCGTCTTGTTTCGAAACCTAATTCATATCTCAGAGGGCTGCTTCTGAAGGTGAAGCATTACAGATGTGGAGGCACACGAACATGTGCCCCAGGTAGGAAGCTGCCGTGCTGGGTAGCCCTCAAAGAGCTTGTTTGTTTATCAAATGATTCCATAAGATATTAAGTGCTGCTTGTAGCTTCAAGTCCCTATGGCTGTGTTGTATCTAATGGTTAATAGATGGTGTTTAGACTGTACAATTACATTGGGAAATTGTCTTCTGTAACATTTCACCTGTTTACAAAAACGAGCTGACTTAGAAATAGTGCTCATGGCAGGTTATGTTTGTCTCCAGTCTGGTATCCTCCCATTAACTCAGCTGTCGGATTCTCRACCTGATTATCTCTGCATCTGACACAGCTACTCCTGGTAAACACCACTATGACAAGCTCGTCGATGCAGAGCAGCTGTAGCAGCTGCTGCTGGTGAGAAAAGGCAAGAGGGTAGCCAAATTTTGCTTGTGTAAAGATCACTCAGAGGCCCCCTCCAAATAAATCCAGTCAAGGAAAGGCTTAGTTTGAGTCGGAAAGGGCAGAGTTGCTGCTTGTGGTCCAAACTTGAGTACAGGCATGACGAGAAGGCAAATGTGTGGTGACTATTGCAGTGGTGTCATCTCTCAGTATTTTTCAAGGGGAAACAGATGAATCAATTCAGAGATAGTATTTATCATCTATGGGGACTACGAGGCAGAAGTTTTTCTCCTGTTTTCCTGAAACTAGGCAAGGTCATTTACTGAATTATATTAACTAAAATGTGTAGTTCAGATACTGAAAGAGAAAACAGTAACAGATTGCTACAGAGAAGTAAGTTAATGTATGATAATTTTGTTTACATCCCTATCCAAAGTAGAAAAATATCTTCAGTGAATTTGATCACAAATACTCTTAAATTCAAAATTAAAACAATATACTTGGCATATAGATTTGAATATTTTTTAGTGCTCTATAGCTTCTGTGTGAAATACTATTGTATTGAGCAGGTAAATGTTAATGGCAATGTTAAGGCAACTCAGTTCGGGCAACTACTTTTTGGGGTGGGTGAGCAGATAGTGAGAGCAGACGTGTCCCTGTAACTTTGTGAAGCCAGCAGCTGCAGTTCAGTAGCTTGCTACTCTAAACTGGGTTATCTTGGTTTCTTGGTGCTTTGATTTAATCTTCAATTCTTAGTATACTGTTAGGTATATGTGTTCACTCTTTAAACTCCTTTCAAGGATAGATTTCCCTGAAGTAATCACAATTTAGAGAGTTTAGAACTCTGTTTGCTGAACTAACTGACCAAAGGGCATTTAATTTGCACACTGATTTGTTCACTAATTTGTTCAGTTCCCATGGAGCTTATGAAGCCATCATACTCCACAAATTATATGGCTCATGACGTGTATAGAAAGAAGATAAACAAATATGTATGCAAATGGAAATGGTTTCATTTTGCCATAAACTGACATAAAACTACTAGATCTGTTAATCATCCCTGTCGTTAGTGGCCACACTTTGAAAATGGTTTGAAAAGGGTTTAAAATGTGAAAATTCAGGGAGATCTGAACAAATAAAATTGATGCAAATTTTAGAGGAAGAAAATACTAAATCCATTGTGTTAATGTGAAAAGAGCTTGGACACAATAAGCACTTTTCATATCAAAATGTCTTCATTTTGTGAAGTAAAATATAGTTTTTGTATTGATGTTAAGCCCTAGAACATTTTGTTTTCCTCAGTCCAAGCAGTTCTTAATAGATTTACAGGCCATRTGGTTAGAAATTCAGGTTCCCTATGTTTTGGGGAAAATCACTCTTACTACTCCCAAGTTTAGGAAGCAAATAGACAACCTGCAAAACGTAATGTGTATTTCTAAAGCCCAAAGTAAAGATATGCAGAACATGCAGATGTGTATCGGTATTAAAATTATCTAAAGAAATCTGTTTTAAGTACTGAAAAAGTAATCACCAGCTTCCAATCAACTGATAGCTCTTCAATTATCAAGGAGTTTCTAACACTAATTGCAAATGTTTCAAGTCTTGAATTTTTAATCTCATCTRTCACCTGTAGATGCCAATTTATTACTTTACCTTTATCCAGCCCTGTTTCAGGTTCACCTTCATTTTTTCTAAATATGCACATAGCCTTTAAATGTATTCATGTTCTTTGAATTTTATTTAAGTGTAAGGACATTATTAAATTTATTCATCACTTCTTCACCTTGTGCTCTCTCCCCATCTACTCTTAACTAGTAGTTCCTTAGGAACTGCAAGAGCTGCTTTCCAGAAAGAAAGCCTTCCACCCAATTTCTTGCACAGAGGTGAACTATGTAGAGAATTTACGGTGTAAACGTGATGTATTATCCAAAATCCCTGTAAATTATTGGTGACTATTTAACTATCTAGGCTTCCTCTAGCCATATGAAAAAAAGACAACATATTGGCTTTCCTCCTGAAAATTTACTCATCTACTGTTTTTATCCACAATTAAACTAGCCTCAGAGTAGCTTATGGTTTCCCAGAACCTCTTTAAACTTGCAACTTTTGGCTATAGTACCTCATCCAAATAAATGTCACTGACATTTTGTGCATTGTGGAGGAGATCATAAGGGTTTTTTTACTGCTTTTAAGCTTTTCCAGTAGATTTCTGAATGCGCTCCTTAGAAAAGAAATAGGGCATTTGATGGAATTCCTCCAAAAAGTCATGACAGCATCACAATGTCAGAAGTGTTTATCAATTGCCAGAATTCCCTGGTGACTTCTGTAAGAGCTGTGCTTTTTAATAAGCAAAGCCAGTTCTTTAGGAATGATCAGCTTTTAATGTGTCAGCATTGATTTGCCAAGAATCAGCAAGTCGCCTTGTGAGCATTAGGAGAGAGAGAAGTAACACAGTGGTAGAGAGGAACATATTTAGAAGGCATATGGTGGAGAGAGCAGGGTGTGCTGCTCCCTGGGAGATCTCTTCCTATTTTCCTGCAGCACTTCAGTGACTAGAGCACATGCATATGGGGCTCTCTTGAATGTGTATTAATTGAATAAGAGACCATTTCCTAATGATGAATCCTGTGCTCATTTAGTTTCTTTCTTGTTTACAAAAATAACACCCTTGAACAGTCAGTATACAATAATTGCTGGTCTCCTCTAGGAATTAAAGAGCATTCCTTTGTTATTCATGATTCAGTTGTTTTGCACCTAACATAGAACTTTCAGCTGAAGGAAAGTGAAGGCAAAATGACAAATGCAATACATTTATATGTGTGCATATATGTATTATATACGCACACACATATATCTAGTCTATATTACTTAGCAACTGCCTGATGCCTTGTTTATGTTACCAAAGAATTAAAAAGAGCAGAGCTTGCCAAGCACACCGGCATCTGTGATCAAGAGAGAAAGGCATCTTTTTGCAGGGTCACCTACGYTGTAGTCGCAGCAGGACTGAGCTGCCTTGAAGCTAGCAGGCAGTGCCTGCAGGTGCCCCAGCCCTGCGGAGCGCCCGCGTGGGCTGCGCGGGCAGCCTGACAAGCGAGGGCCCGCTGAGCTCGGTGCCAGCAGCGCCAGCGCTCCTCGCTGAGCGCCCCGCGCCGGGTACAGCTCCGTGGGAAGCCCCCGCAGAGATGCTCTAATGAACACGTGTCCTCATGAAAGGTACCACTCCGAGTTTATGTACTGTATGTGTTCTTTTTGAAAGATAAAAACAGGACGTTGGGATAGAAGCAACACAGATGCTTTTCTAGTCTGCTGTAAAAGCCTCAGTTTTCCCCTTGTTCAAGTTAAGCTTCTTGTGAATTATCATGAGGAAGAAGATGCCATAGACTTGACCCCAAGACTAACAGGAATTACAAGGAGCAAGATCACTCTACATGCAGTATCTGAACAAGAATGATGCCCCCTTCCCTCAGATTGTCATGTTTAACCTATTCCTGACTGGGAATAGTTATCTATGCACCTTAGTGGTCAGTAACAGAACTTAAAAAGAAAATGTAGAGTCACATAATGCAATTAGTTAGGAATTCTTATCCTATGAGTATATGTGAAGTCATAGCAGGGAAGAGGATGGTAGATGCTTTTGCCTTACTACTTTTGCCTCCCTATTTATTCTTGAGAAAGTCATTGCTATTGTCATAGAGGCCTCTTCTGACTCTTGGAGATAATTACAAAATAATACATATTTGCACTTTATACTAGATGTTATGCAAACTTAACTAAATTAAGAAAGATTTTGTTAGTATGCCTATGAGTTCTTAATGAAATTTATTTCAAAACTTTTACATGTCTCAGCCTTACCCTGAAATAATATTCCTACTCTTTGAAATTTTTGTAGTGAGCTAAAGAGTTTTCTATAACAAAAAGCTAAATGAATAAATAAATGCATATCATATCCAGAGAAGGCCTTAATGTTGAACTCTTGCTTTTCGTAATACAGAGCAGTACTTTGAGCCTGCTGTGTAGCAGCAACAAACATGGGTGTTACTCAGCTGCTGCTTTCTTCTGAGAGAATAAATTCATGATGCTAATGCTGTGCTTAGGCTTGCTACCCAGAGCTGCTGTTCTGCTCCTTTCTAGTGGCAGTGACTGACTCTTGGTCTGGCCGGTTAATTCACAGTCCTTAAAAGCAGCTCAGACAATTTTACTGCTCTAACATTTCACTAAGCTGCTAATGGCTGGAAAACTGACCAATGCTTTTGGTGTTGAGTGGCCTTACCTTGACAAAATAAAAGAAATATTTCATTTTTTGTTGGATTTGTAGGATAGATATGGTAACTTGTAATCAATGGGGAAGAGGTGATGAAAATAAAATGCCAAAAGACAACTCAAAGGGTGGCTCCAGGCTCTTCATTTCTCCCCATGCTTGAGCACTGCATGCTCACACATGCTTGATCCCTGTGTGACAGGTCGTCTATGTTGGAAGATTTACCTTGGACAAAAAAATGTAAGGACCCAAGGACGTTTTTGTTTCCATCGAGCCCTTAGACAAAAATTACCGAGTATGACTTTTAGCTTCTCTGGAAGTGTAATTCAGGCCTTATCTGTAAGAAGTTATTGCATAGTCACAACCCTTGGGCACTCTCAGTTTTATACAACCCTTTGCTCTGTCAGGTGAGACTTTGTGATGCTGCTCCTGACCCAAATGTGGATTTGGCCACTAAGTTCTCTCGGAACTGGTTGGGGCACGTAGCCAGTGTGCACTTGACCTGCAGTGTCTGTGAACCGGGCCTCATGCTAAGGTGGAGACTTCCCTCCTTCCTTGTGTGAGTGAGACCTGCTCAGATTTATTACAGCTCTTGCTCAGTTGCCAAGTGTGGGCACAAACTGAGGTAGGGGGAGAGAATCAAAGATAAGTTACCACAGAAACACTGAGGTATTAAGAAGACATGTTTAGATGAAAAGTGATTAAACAAATACTGGCTATATTACCAAATTTCTTTCTTCGTATAACATCTTGAGAGGAGTCATTCTACACATCTTTTTTATCCAGATGTTCTTGTTAGTTTTCCAAGTGTTGTTATTTTTTCTTTGTGTTTTATTTTTCCCCTCAAGTCTTTCCAGACCTGGTTTGCAACGCGGTCTTGTATAAGTTTTTTTTGTTTGTTTGGTTGGATTTTTTTCTTTTTAGCTTCTGTGTTCATATTTCACTCAGTCATCTAGTCTTACCTACATTGCACTATTTTAGGAATATTTTAATGTACATATTGTGCAGATTTCTTTAAACTGTTCTTCCTGATAAATAGAAATTGTGTATTTGCATTTGTTGTGTGCAGCTTGCCATCTTGACAGGCCCTCAGGCCATGACTGTGGTGTAACTCATAAGTAATGATATCCTTGCTTTAGAAGAGTTATGCAGCTCTGTAAACCAGTCTCATCAGATGAGCAGAATTGCCCTTTAGACCTGGTAATAGCTGCTGATAGAAATGCCTGTACATGGATTTCCTACCCTTGTGCATCTTGCAAACAGGTACAGATCACGTTAAGTCAGGCCCAAGTACCATGAAACACCCTGCCTGAGTGCCCAAGGGCAGAAAAGAGGCAGGGGCCAAGGGTGTTGCAAAGTTGTWTCTGTTTCTCCCCAAATTGTGGGGCATGAGACTGTATCACCTCACCAGGGCTAGCTGTGCTTTTAGGATGGAAGGGAAGGAATAGAAATATTGACATAAGCTCGTCTTGCTCAATGAGAAGGCAAAAAATCCTAAGGAGCATTGGCTGCCCTCTACTTTTTTGCAGAAAAGATCTGAAATAACCCTCTGTATGCTTGCAGAAGGCAGAATCCTCTCCCATTCAAACACAAGTAGAAGGACAGCGCTAATCTCAAGTGTGCGGGGGGGGTAGGACTAGATGATCTCTAGAGGTCCCTTCCAATCTTAAGGATTTGGTGATTCTAATCTGTTTTACTGTTCTATGCAAATTCATATCCTCCCAGTAGTTACTGCAAATGGACTGCCTGAAGAGCAGTTAGAATATTGCTTGTATTCACTGGTAGCATTTGAACTCCTTTCTAATAAGTGTATCTGATTTCTTCTTTTGTTCTTTTTTTTCTGCATGATTGTTTTCAAGATGGTCTAAAGAGCTTGCTTGTTTTGACAAATATATTGAATGACAGTGATATTGTTTCARTGATGTAAAGCATTTTTCATTCTTAAATGGACCTGCTGGTTGTGCTTCCGATCTTGTATGCTAGTCACAGTTGGGTTTTTGCTTTTTGGTTGGCTCTATTAAGACATTTTTACTGTTGGAATAGTTTTTGAAATTACAAATGCAAAGTTAGATTAAAAGTATTCTGTGAAGCTTCCCCCAGTTACAAGAGTAAGAAATAAACTTTTAAGTCTCAAACTACCTAATCTGCATCAAAATGTGTTTCATGTTGTGTATTCCAGAGCTCAGGTGTGCTTGTGATCAACTCTGAGTAATCTCTTTGTCTGGAGAATAAAGTATCTATATAGGAACAGTATGTGACTTGTGAGATGGGACTGTTCCACATTTTACCTGGTAGCTGAAATGAACTGTAATTTTTCTGAACTTCCTGTTAAGTAGATGACTCTTCCCTCCATGTTTCATTGTGCCATGACCCGTAACATTTGTCTCCACTCTGTTCTTTCTCTTTAGTGCTTATTTGTATGCCTCTTTATTCACTTATTTCATTGTCTTGTCTTGGTTGCTTTCTTTCCAATGTCATCCCCTTGCCTGAATGCTCTACCTTTTTCATAGCAAGGGGCTTCTGAATTAGTGTTGACTTGAACTAAGACGAGTCCTGAGAACATCCCAACTAAACTTCYCCATATAAATCTACATTTCAGTCTTAAAACTTCCATACTTTTACACTGGAACTCAGATAGATGTTAGAAACTACCTGCCTTAAGATCATTTACAATCACTATAAGATCATTAAAAGACTAATGATCACTTAAGATGATCATTTTTGCTTTTCCTCAAAAGTTTCCGACTGAAAAGTTTCAGAAATATCAATATTGTTTATACAATATTCTATGTCATTAAGTTAGTTTAATAAGAGATTTCTGCAAGCTGCTTTCAAGGATGGGTCTTGGACAAGGAGCCTGGAGACTGACACACACAGTGACATAATCTCAGCATAGACCTTGTGCTGTCTTTGAAGAGTTTTCATATCCTTACCTTATGCAGTCACACCTGATGACTTCGCCTGCCTTGTCTTCTTGCTAAAGGATGTGTGCATACTGGAAATACATCCTAGTATCTTAAATACTAGTAGCTAGAACTGAGAAATTCACTACTGCTACTTTGGAGGGGTGGGGAATAGAGCTTTTTCAGGTGCTTTCATAATTTGATAAGAGGACTTTAGATTTCTTTCTGTCATAAATCCAGGTGCCAGGCATTTTGTATTTCAACCGTATTGAGTTGCTAATGACTATCTGCAATCAAAGCACTTGTGGATGTCTCACAATCTTTTACTTTTTTTTTTTTTTTTAATATAGTTGTATGTTGAAAGGCTTGCTTCGATGTAAGTGTAGGATCTACTGGTCCAAGGCTGCACAAAAAGATAGGTTTTTTTGAAAGATACACTGGGACTTTGATTTATAAAGTACAGCCTGGGTTGTGATCTGAGTTAAATACTTATTTATGGTGCCCGTAGCGCTGTCATGCAGTGAGCCACGTAAGGAACAAACCTGAGCTCCAGCAAATGGACTCTTAGGTCGAGATCTAAGCCAGGTAGCAGCCAGTACTTGCTGGAAGTGGAATTCGCTCTGCATCAGAGGAATCTGGAGGCCCCAGGAGATGGTCACTAAGCATCTCCAACACTATTTGGTACCTGTCAAAGGCAGAACTGAGGTACATGGGCATGAAGTACTTGTTGTGTCCATGTCATCTAATGGTGATCTGCTTGCTGGTAGGATATGTCTTGTGTGTAGAGTGTGACAGGACATCTGAAAACATAAAAAGACAAGTGAAAACAAAATATATTGACATTTTGCTTGGGTAATTTCTACTAGGCTTCTGAGTATGTCTTATTTTACATGAATTCAGAGTTTTACAGAGGCTGGAAATAGGAAATTCCTATGCAAGTCATTACAGATATTCCTCTACAAATTACTGAATAAAACTGTCTGATAGATGGAAATAACTCTGAAGAAAATGTTTCTGATATTACTGTATCTTATCAAAATGTTAGAAAACTCAGGAAATCTCTTTGGTAGGGCAGTTTGCATGACAGCCAGCAGAGGTGAAGTGAAAGGCCTTTTAGAATCAGGTTTTGCCCTTGTTGTTCATGTGTACTTGTGATACAGAAAGGCTTTTTCTTTTTTAGATGACATAAATCAGCAGCTCTTGTGTCTCTATTGCCTCAAGTGATTGGATCATTTGAGGATCTGGATTGAAATTTTTATTCCATCTAAAAGCTTATTTTGCATGTTCTATACATTTAGAGTAAATTATTTTAAAATCACTTTCCATAGTGGCCTAGGATATGGCTTATGGGGACAAGAATCTAGCCCTGCTACAGTCAGCCAAGCAAGTCAAGCCAAGCCAAGTATGGGGCTGCCTGGAGCCCATTTYTGTAGTGCACATTGGCTAGCAAACATTGAGAGTATTCCAGTTCTATTTAGGTATTTTTACACTTCTCACATTTGAAAGCAAAGAACTGAATTGTACTCAGCATTTCAAATATGCCTGTCTACATTGCTTTATTTTCCTGTAGCATTATAAATTACTGTAATATTAGGAGATTACTTGTAATCTGAGATATTTGTAGAGCTAGAAGTAAATATCTAACTGGCAGCCACGTAATTTCCCCTTAGCTGTGCTGAAGACATTGAAAATCGCAAGATCGCAGTCCTTAGACATGCTACATGAACAGCGCTGCATCCTGCCAATGCTGGCATTGACACCAGTTGTTTCCTCTCCTTTCAGACAAATACAGACACAAGTGAGAAAAAGAAGGAAAGATTTCTTTGACAAGTTGCTCAAAATAAATGGGAGGTTTTGAAGGTGCTGAAAAATGTTCAGTGGCAGAAACAGACCTGAACCTGTGGTCAGAGAACAAGCAGTAGTGTCAAAAGTGCCCAGCAAAGCAGGAGAATGTAAGCAAGAAGTGTGCTATGGTTTTATACTGTGTAATATGTAACAGTGACACTTGTCACCTAGACACTTTGGGCATGTAGAAAAGCCTAGGCAGGTGGTAAGGATGTGTTACTGGGGGTAGGGTAATTTAGTGTGGTGCTACATTTACAGACAGGGAAAAAAATGAGGAGTTCTGCAGACCATCCCAAGTCCCATGTATGTGCCCTGGTGTCTCTGTACAACAGCTTTGTGGAAAAGAGACAATCCCTTTTCCTGGAGCCAGAGCGAAGTAGGTTTTTCTACATGAGGCAGAGAGCCACCTTGACCCCAAATCAAGTTTTCCTGATTTGTTAGGACATAAACCAGAACTGGGGAAAAAATATTACTGCTATTTTGACATAGTTGGTATTGTCTGGGTGTACTATTCTAATTTCCTATGGAAACATAGCATTCTTTTAGCTTGATATTATGCTGACAACTGAATTAGGGCATCCTGCCAGTCCAGCATGGAGTGATGCCAGTGTTAACCTTAGGTTCTTGTTTGTATCAGGTTCGTATTTGGATGTGGTGAATGAAAGACTTCAGTGGGATAATAGTAATAGCAGAGCTGCAGAAACAGCTCAGAGCTGGCAAGTCTGATGTAGTCCCAAATTAGCACTTGCAGGTGAGTTTCCTAGCCCTTGATGAAGTGTTTTACCTTGAGACCTTCTGTTCTATCATATGATTGCAGGAAAAAAAAGACGTGTGTATTATATATCTAAGGTGAAATGATTCATTGCACAGAGTATCCACCATCTTCCTTCCTTTCAGAGCTCTCTGTCAGGAGGTTTGGCAGGGAGGCAGCCTGGCTGGGTGAACGCAGTGGGGAGAGCGGCTCCCTGGCATCGCTCACGGGGCAGAAAGCTTCTCTGGGCTGCCACTTGTAAGGAAGCCCTTAAAGGTTCTTTTTTGGTGTGGTGGTTGTGTGTGGGTGGTG
>NW_020455754.1:2457670-2459228 GCF_003342845.1 Nothoprocta perdicaria
TTTTTTTTTTTTTTTTTTTTTTGGCAAGGAAATTTGCTCCATCTCCAGCAGCAACCACTGCTCCTTTTGATGTTGTGGTACGCCGTGCGCATGCGCTGCACATTAGAATTACTGCACTGGCCAGAATAAGTTGGATCTCCTCTTCACTGAAACCCTAAATCATATCAAAAGCCAAAGGGATGTTGAGAGTCCGGAAAAAGGGTTACTTTGGGATTTGGTCCTTCCCTTTAATAATAGCGGTGGTGTGTGCGCAGAGGTAAGTGATGAAGGTATCTCTTTCGCTTTACTTTGAATTGCACTGCATGTTACCACTGATAGGAATGTACAGCTCGGTTCTGAGAAATAAGAAATCTATATTCTTTTTTCTTTTTCTTCAGTGTCAATGACCCTAGCAATATGTCACTGGTAAAAGAAACCGTGGATAGACTGCTGAAGGGCTATGACATTCGCTTGAGGCCAGATTTTGGAGGTAATTTGACTGCTTTTGGATAAGAGCTATTGCTTACCCAGCCCGGGTACCTTCGGCGGGCGGGTTTTAAACGTGCAGCGGGTGCTGTTGCTCGGAGGTGTGTGGTGCCATTTTCTCAAGCTGATTCAAAGTTAAGCCAATTGTTACTCAATTTCCTTAGCACAGGGCGCTCTTAATGCGATCAGTTAAATCTCCTGTGTGTTTGTAATCGGTCCCTTGTCGTGCGTTTGCGCTGATGATTTATTAACCTGTAATTAAACGCTTGTTTAACGGGCTTTATCAGGATGCAAGTCTCTCAAGTTTACCCATCGTTTGCTCCTCAGCCTAATGTGCCTGTGATCGCAGTTACTATTTTTGAGTACAAGATGTGCTGTTAACTGAGACAAAAATGTCATTTAACCCCCTGTGCGCCCCCACTTTAACTAGTTGATTTATTTATTTTGGAGGTGCTCGCTGTGTCTCCCCTCCCCCGCCGGGGAGGGGGGGCGGGAGGTGCTGCCGGGAGCCCCCGCGGCCGCGCTGGGGGGGGGGGGGAAGCTGAGGCGCCCCCGCGGAGCCCGCGCGCCCCGTGGCCGCCCCCCGGCTCCGCCACGTGCGCGGGTTACATAAAGCAGCGCGGCCGGGGGCGCGCGGGGTGAGCCCGGGGCTGTGGGGAGCCCGGGTTTGCTTGCGGCGGGGGGATTGGATTCCTGGTTCCTAATCTGGTTTCTTTTCTCGGTGTACGCTGCTCTTAAGCGTCGCTTCAGCTCTGCGCATCGCTATTGATGCTAACTGTGGTAAGAACGAGTTAAGTTGCGGGAGATGACAGCGCGGCCCGTCTTGTCGGTTTGCAGGTCCCCCGGTGGCCGTGGGCATGAACATAGACATCGCCAGCATCGACATGGTCTCGGAAGTCAATATGGTGAGTGCGTCGGCCGGGGGCTGCCTGCTCTATGAGGGGGTTGTGTGTGTGTGTGCGTGGGGGGGGGTTGTTGCCGCGCTACCCCCGCCCCCGCTGGGGCGGAGCGCTGCCCCCGGCACGGCCTCCTGGCGCGGTGCGGAGCGCGCCGAGCCCCCGGGGCGCCTCCTTTCCCGCTCCCCGCAGCGTGC
>NW_020455754.1:2459408-2469720 GCF_003342845.1 Nothoprocta perdicaria
GGCCGCGCTGCCGCGCCGCGGGGCGCCGCGCCGGGCCCGGCCCCGGCCCCGGTACCGAGCCCAGCCCCGGCACCGGCCCGTGCGGCGGCAGAGCCGGGGGCACGTCCTCGCGCACCACCCCCGCAGCAACCGCGGCCCGCCTTGTTCTCATACGTTTCCTCAATTTTTCCATACTTTTTCAATTGGTGAGCAAAAACCCCACAGGCTGCTGTCCTGGCTTACCTGTTTCCTTCCCATTTAAAAAAATGCAAATGAGCAGTTTTCATTTCAGTGCTTATAGGATAATCTCACCTTACCAATCTTTTTTTCTTGTCTGATGCTRTGTTCATTGTCAGCTCTGAGGCCAAGAGTTCATTAGGTTAATTTCCCATAACGTTCATCTGCCTTACCCAAATATTTTGAGCTGTGATTGCTCGAATGCAGAAATTGTTCACAGGATGATGATACCTTTTGTGCTTTGCTTTCGTTATCTACAAGGCTAATGAATTGTGGGGAAAAGAGGTGAACTCTCAGGTTCCTCTTAAGAAAAAGCYGGTCGTGGGTTAGACTAAAGTTTCCTTGCAGTTGTTTCTCTAACTTGGACCATGTGCAAGGTCAAATTCTGAGTTTTTTTTATCTGAACTTTTACCGTACTTGTTTAAGGACATAGAATTTAGCCTGATTCTTTTGCGTGCCTGTGTGAACAATTAAATATATATAAATGTGTGTGTGTATGTACTGAAGCATGGTAGCAGCAAACAATACGAAATAAATGTGTTTTCTCAAGTATATGCAACTAATGATAGAAGATTTTTCCATAAAGGAAGCTTTCAGTTCTTGCGAAAGTGTTATAAAGATGCATCTTTCTGAATTGGGTTTCAGGTGTTTTGCTGTAGTTGAAATGATAATGTTTGAAMATAACATTAAAAAAAAAATCTGTTTAATATATCATTTTCAATGCTATGCTTCTACTGCTGCAGTATTTTGCGAGAAGGCTCTGTGGTGCGTTTGACTTGCCCATTGTGCTGTCAGTTTGACSTGCCCGTTTAAGCAGTTGTTAGCTCTTTGTTTTCAAATGGATATTCTGGGATGTAGAATAGTTTGTTGATAGTGTAAACTGTAACACAAGGCCTAATTTGAGGGTAACATTAGTGGTGAATTTATTGTAGGCTTTGGTCTGTGAGGTCTTGGTGACGGAGATATCAGTCTATTTTCCAGATACCAAGGAAGCTCTGAATGGCTCCACCTTTAGCACCACAGTTGTGAAGTAGCTTTAAATGGTTAAGCCGGGTTTCTAGACTTTGTTTACATTAAATGTGAAATTTAGTATCAATTGCTGCCTGGTATCCTCCCCCAAGGAGCTTTATGTGCAAAGGAACAAAACTTCTGTGTTGGAAGCTGCCTCCCGCTTAGAGCAGTAGGAGATAGAGATGCACAGGGTGGTTTCCTGAGCAGCCAGGAGCAGGGTGGAAATGACAAGGGCGTCCCTGGAGCTGTGACCCACGCGGTTAGGACGACACCTTCACATCTCTTCAGACCTAGAAGCTGGTACCAACTCGGCTCTGGATTAGAGCACTATGATCCTGCCGAAATGATTTCCAGGGACTCGGCCTGCCATTAGAGGTGATAGTGTAGTGGAATATTGTGATCTGACATGATCTAAACTGACTGAAAAACGGAGTATTATTATGTCAGTTTATTATGTTTCCATGATGAAGTGTGTGACCTTTGTGAGAAAAGTCTTCTGAAAGTATTTGTAAAGCTGTGAGGGGGCTTGATAAATAGTCAGATTTGTCACACACATTTGCCTAAAGCATTTAAGCTCTGGACTTAGCTGACTGGAAGATGATACCTATTCCTTGAAATGAGACATTTTTCCATATATGTATGTATTTCATTTTACAGTTTCAGGAGAGGTTTCAGAACAAGATTCTTACTCTGCTTAATCACAAAAATATGATATCCAATGAGTCATTATAGATTGAATTTGTGATATATAACAGTTGGTTTCACAATGGTTTGGTTATCATAATGACTATTACTATACCTGTTAGACCTGAAATGAAGGAGAAGAGAGCCAAAAGGCATGCAAGCAGAAAAATGAATATTCTGAATACAAGGCTGAATACAATACAATTGGTTCCTTGCAAAGTCACTAGCATTTTTGGCCTTGACTTTGGAAACCAGGAACAACACTGGTGGATTCTAGATGTGATTTTAGTTGAGAAACCTCCTGAAATAATGAGAGATGGAAGAGTGTTTCTGATTTACAGACCCGTTTTCTGAGCTGTGAACTTGCTTTTGCCGTAGTCACGGCAAACCCCACTAACTTGATATAAAGGCAGATTGCTGCCTCAGGTTATGTATTAGCATTAATGGGATCAAGCTTTTAGCTTGCAGGRAAGCTAAACGTTCATAGTTATTTAGCTCAAGATCATTTCTGTTAATTCCAGTGTAAAGTTGCTTTTAAAGTATCATCGTGCCCTACCATGGCTCGCYGTGCTCCATTTCCCCACGTGTGCTTTTGCACTGGTGCAGGCAGAAGGTTTCTCTTCAGTACCGTGGAGTAAATCGTAAACCTTGACTGAGCAGAATATAGAGCCACTGCTATAGAAGTTCCATGTGTGTTTAGGTTGTCCAAGGATATTTTTGTTTGCTGACTTGGTATTCTTAAAGAGGTGGTGAATACCTTGCATCATAATCTGCTCACAGTGCAACAGGCTTTACAGCTGTGTTTGTATTTTCTTTTTCTGTCCCCTTGGTCACAATTTGAACTAGCCTACCTCCTATTTTTCAAAAAAGGCTTCTAAATAGTGTATGATACTTGTGAACGTGAATCTTGTCAGCTCTGGGAAATGCACTTGAATACATATGAGAAAGACCAGACCTGCAGGTCTATTTGCTAATGGACATTATGGTTATTTTTGCTTTTATTTTGTTAATGTAAATCAGGTAAAGATTTTATGCAGTRCAATAAAGATTATAGTTATTTCCACTGATGCGTTTGGATCAGGTGCTTCATTATTACTGCTGTTGCTTTGTGTTACTGATATTGTGTGTTCTCTTAAGAGTTTCTCTTTTTTGGGGTGGCAATTGAGAGAGGAGGCAAAAAACAAGTGAGGTATGAAAGGTACTTAAGCTAAAATGGTTTTCCTGTGATAATGAATCAGTCTTACGTAAGATTATCTGAATTGCAGTGAGTCTCATGCAGTGCTCTCGAGAGAGTATCCAGGTGTGTGCTACTGTACTTGACTTTTTTTTCTTTGCTTCCTCTTCCTTAATACTAATCAGACTCATTGTAAAAGTAATATCCAGAGGTCTCAACACCATTTAAATACTCAGTGCTAGGTGGGTTGTCACATTTGCACATCTTCATCTCTTTGGTTAATTATTGGAGTAGACCCCTTGACAACACTGCAGCTAAGATGGTTCTTCACACTCCCTCTCATAGCGATTTCCTCATAAACTGGTTATAAACTTGGTACAATTTTATTAAGTTGATATTCAAGTTTATTCCTGCACTAGCCATCACCCAAGTTCATCTATAACATTCTGCATTTGGTCCATCCAGATAACATATGAAGGTCTCTATGCTGGCTATGGGTTTTACAATCTTGGTTTTCTTTATATTAAATATAGGGATTTTGGTGTGTTGTGGTTTTTTTTCTTTTTTTTTTTTTTTTCTTTTTCTGTATGGCTATTTTGGGATTCCAGTACAGAATGTCTTTCAGAGAGAGGAAAAAAAATGTTCTACAGATATATTTTTATCCAGGAAGTACATATGTTTTTAGGTGATGGGTTTTAAGTTTAATTATATTTAATTTAATTCATTTTGTGGCTAATTGGGAGTCTGTGGCGAGGAATCAAAACAGTTTGATTTGAAATACTCGCTTGCATACCATTGCACAGATTTGGGCACAAGAGTTTAGGATGAGTGCATGGAGTTAACTAGCTACAATAGCCTGGCTTGTTTTATTGGGAGCCCTTAGGGTTGATCGACTGTGTAATCCTTCCATCGGGTGGGACTTGCAGAAACAAAGGAGCCATTATCATCTATCAGGGTAAGATTTATGTATGAGGATGTGCCAAATTTTACACAACAGAACCTAAGGGTTTCAAGGCTGTTTTTAAAAGAAATAGTTTTTCTGCTTTTACTTTTGGAATATCCCGAAGTTGCTTAAAATATTAACTTTTTTCCTAGCACAGAGAAATTTGCTTAAAAGCTGTACTCTGCTAACAGACATATGTCTCTCTGTTCCTTTGGCTAATTGGGACTCCCTACCGGCTTTCTTAAACTCTCTCCTGCTTTTTTAAGGTATTTTCAGTAGGAAGCATCTGCAAAATGCAGCTGGCCCAGGTAGAGACCTTGAAAACGACAGGAGTTGTGCYCTTATCTTCAGGTAGCGCCAAAGGTCTTTATGTGTGAAAAGGGGAAAGGTGACTTGTGATCTAACAAGCAATGGGGGTGAAGTGATAAGGAAATGGAGTGGGGCTGTTGTAAGCCAGAAGAGGGTGTAAGACACGGATATAGCTCCATTTAAGAGAAAGGAAGAAAAAGAATTGAATGCTGTAGAACATGGAAAAGACTGTGTTGTGTTGACTGGTATAGAAAGAGATGAAGAAAATGCTTCCTTCCAGCAATATATTTGCTTGCTGCTCCATTCTAGCTGTGCATGGTGTTGAACGTGATCCATAGTGGGCGTAAGGAGAGGACAGGACTGGAATTACCTTTTGCCAGGCCTATTACAAGAATTGAAAGAAGGATTGGAAAGGTGTTGCTTCTGTGATCCTAAAACACTTCCAGCTGCTTGCCTCTTATGTATTTATTACTTTCCCTGTGACATAGATGTATGGGCTTCTTYACGCAAGGCTGGGTTTCTCAGCATGCACTTGGAGCTTGGCTTTCCCGGAATGATGGTGCCTGCAGGTTCGGGGATCGCAGGGAGGTGCCCGCAGAGACACCTGCGAAGGCAGAGCAGGCAACTCAAGCGTGGCCAAGTGGCAACCTGTTTAGTGACGGGTCTGTTCTACCTTTCCCTGTAGCTACTGGTTGGGGGACTATCTCACATGTATTTTCTAACCAGCATAAGGTGTATTAGTGTGGGTTTCAGTTTCATATCGGTTGTGCTATATAACTTTATTTCAGGCAATTTCTTATTTTTAAGATATGTTTGTTCGTTTTTGAAGAGAGAAAAAGAGGTCCCCCATCACAGTGAAATCGCAGGAAAAGGCTTGCCCTTGAGGACTGCAATGAGCCTTGCTATCGGGGTTCTTCATATGGATTAAACACTTTGTGCTAATTTTGTTAAAAAACAYGTGGTATGAAACAACTTCTTTAGAGCATGTTCATGTGAATGAGCAATTGTMTTATACGTCCTGGCAGTATGCATTATGTATTTTGATCAATGTGTGGAAATCTATTTCAATAAGGAATTGTGAAAGGCAGTTAGTGGCGTTTTCTTTCCACAGAATGCTTGCTGTATATATCCCTGTTTTCTGCTTCGAGCTGTGAATGTTGATGTCTGGGTTTATCTTAAACTTGGGGAATTCTCCTTGTGATGGTATTAGTTCTTGTCCAACCTAACTTTGTGTAGAACGTTTTGGATGTGTTGAGGTGGATTGCATGGGAGCCTCCACCTTTTTGCTCTATTTTGCTTATGTGGAGGCTCTGTTCTATTACTGTATTGGAGCTCGTGGTGGGTTCAGGATTGTGCCATTTCTGTATAAGAGAAGTGGGGAAAAAATGGCTACAGATAGTTTCCTGTTGGGAGTAGTTTATCTTGTCACACTTTTTTATGTTCCCACCTAATTCTTCTCAAAAGGTAGCTTCTGGAAGCCCTCAAGAGTATTACGGGGATGTTCTGTCCTTGTGCTTTCGTCCTATGCAGTCCCATGTYCAGGCATGCATCTCGATTCAAAGGAGGTGAAAAGCAAGTTGTCTATGGTTGTTGATCCTGTTGATATTCTACTTTTGCCATGATAATAGGTAATAGGTTATGACTAATTAATGCTTAGATGCTTTCTATCCTCCAATTGGAGGGCAGCAAGTGCCCAGTTACGCTGCTGATATCAGCGAGAGCTTTTTTGTGGAAGGGGAATTGGTTGGTCACCCTGGTCCTAGGTTGGCAGCATCCTCTGTACAGCAGGCRTTGGGGCTCGCTCTGGGTGTAGCAGTTGGAATTGCATATAAGCAACAACGTGACTGTAATCAAGAGGTCTAAGCTTTTAGCAAATTTGTATAGGATTTATAGGGAATACTTTTTTCCCTTTTTTTTTTAAGCATGGCATAATTCTGTTTCTCTTGAAGGTCAATATTAATGGTTTGTTAATTGGATGTCACTTTCCGCGTGCTACAGTGTTTCAATACTAATCAGTCGAAGAGCTGCTTGTTTCGCTGGTAGGAGTGATTTTTCAAAGTTACAGCCTTGAATTTTTTTCTGCAGACCAGAGGACGGCAGTTAGTAATTTAAAGCGATTGCCTTAGAGATCATTTGTGCCACCAAATTAATAATTACTGCCTTTATGTTTTGAGCAAGCGCTGGCCCATAAATATATAAGTAATTTGGCTTCTGCCATAGAAGAAAAGATATACTTGTCTTTTAATGTGTTTTATGGGGAGTATCTTAGTGYTAAAGTGCATGAATGAACATGAAGCGTTCTGTGCAACTGCCTCGTGCAGGCTGGGTGTTTTTTTGTTGTTTGTTTCTTCCCTAGTGAAGATGACATAAAATCTTTATAAATGAGCTGTGTTGTACTGAAGGATAGTTTTTATATCATATACTACAAACTTGTCATAAACCTAAGCCATTCCTATGGTTTATGTGTGCTTCCTAGTGACTCCAAAGTTGGTCAGTGTATTGTAGCTTAGTCATTATTCTTCCTTCCTCTTTTCTGTRTCTCTTAAGGAGAACCTTTAGTATTCAGCCATCTTCAAGTACTGGCTTACGTAGTCAGGGTTGTTTTAGTTGTCTTTCTAAAAGTATTAGCCAGCTCTCCATAGGCTTATAGTGGTTAGTGCTAGAGGTTTCTGAAAGTGCTTATGTGCAGTAGTTGAGCAGGATTTGGCCACTGCATTCMAAAGGAGAGTGCTCTTCCATGCGGTAGTCTTTTGAAGTGCCTCTTAAGTAATGAAAGAGAGTGTCTTGTCAGCCTTTTAGAAAGAGGCATATCTTTGAGATATTAATATTGCAAAAATTGGCTACTACAGATGCACACAGATCTGGAATTTAAAAGTAAATAAACATGCATAATTATATTAAAATTGTAGACATGCTGTGAATTGCCAGATAAGCAGGACAGAAGCAGCCTTTGTACTTTATTGTAATTACTCTCAATATGCTTCTCTGAGGATTCCCAACCTCCTTATGTTTCTCGATCATAATGCTACCTAAATGGGACACAATGACTGCTATAGCACAATCTGTTAGAAATAGTGATATAGTGGGTATATTTTCAGTTGTAGCCTGACCTGTCTGAAGGCCAGGTGTGAAGAGTGCCATCCCTTCATGGATGTTGTCAGCAGAAGGCTTCTCATGCAAATTGTCTGGCAAAGTATTTCCAAATTAGCTYGTCAATGTAAAGATTCTCCCAGACTTGGGATCGCCTCTGATGGGGCCTTTGTGGATGTRTTTTGCAATGAGGCATGAAGTACTTGTCAGTCAAAACTAACATTTCTGTTCTTGCAAATGAAGTGCTATTTGACCTTCAGGAGGCTGGCACGTGTGCATCTCAAGGGGGCCTGTATAGGTAGTAGTTGATGAAGATTATCACTGTCCAGGAAAAGCATGCAGAGTCTTTCTTCCATGTTTCCACAATTAAAAGACCAAGGGGACTTTATTGTTCCTGTCTCTTGCATATCACCTCTACAGCTGCAAAATATTTACTCTGTAAATACTGCCAAGTCACTCTTTGGGGCCAGAGGAGGAAGATTAGCTACTGGGGGGGAGGTGGGGCAGGGAAGAAACACAACCAAAAAGAAACTGCTGTGAGTTTTGTCTTCATTTTAATTGAAGTGTACTCTCTTGTATAGGAAAAACAGTTCAGTTATTCATCATAGGACGATGGAGTTTTATTATAGGTAAAATTAGTATAATAATTCTCAATGTTTTGCAGATGTGCTAAAAGAAAAATTCAGTCGCGTATGTTTTAAGCTGAAAGGAGAAAAAGATTATCAAGAAGTTAGCCTCAAGCAAGGGTTGTGTGTAAGGCTTCCGTAATAAAAATATAATAAAATCTAACTGCTTGGAGTGGAAAGTCTTCTTTCTGGGCCCTGCTTCTTGGGCTATTTCTTTTTTTTTTTTTTTTTTTTTTTTTTTTCCCCTTGTTAGGTAGTGGAAATGGCTGTGCAATAAGCTGGTCTGTGAGAAAGGATTGAAAAATGGGGTTTTCCCTCCCACTTAAATGTCCTCATCAGTGCTCCTCAGGGCTTCCTCTCTCCTGCCATGGGTTCCGCCTTCCCTTGCGTGGCAGCTCAGCTGGATAGGAGCCCTGTTCCCCACAGCCTCGTAGCCGAGGTGGTTGTGAGTGGGAGCAGTCACCTTGCAGAGAACCAAGAGAAGACATCTGCGTGTCACAGCTTCACCTGTGGAGGTCTGCAGGCATGTCCTTTGCCTTCTCCTTGAATACTGGGAAGGTTTTTGGATGACGGTAGCCGTTACTCGCTATTCTGCTGGGTGCGGGTTGAGCATACGAGCTCTGTCTTGCGTGTTGGGAAGCTGCCTGAATGGGCTTGCAGAGGATGGGGCTCTCCTGGAGCAGGTGCCTCCTGAGGAGGACTGTGGTGCTTCTGCATAGGAAACCAAATAGACTAGCAGCAACTTGTGAATATAACCTTTTCTGGAGTACAGCACAGACAGGAGTTTTCTTGATAAATTGCTCAGGATTTATATAGGTCAGAAAGCCTAGAGTCAGGAAAAGGTTGTTCTGAAATCCTTTGATAAGAGAAAAAAAAACTTCCATACAAGTTTCTCTTGCTTTTGAGGGACTGAGGCTGTTGTTTGAATGAGAACTCTTAGGCACATTTCATAAGGATGTATCTAAATAAGATATTGAAGTCTGTTGAAAACATCTTCACTGCTCTGGATACAGAGCGATTTTGATAATATGGTTTTATTTTCTATTGTGCATTAACTTTCTATAATTTTTTTTTTAAATATTTGGAATGCAGATCCGTTCTGCCTGATTAAGTTAGTGTTCAAGCTTGTTTAAGTTCTATATTTTTTTTTAAAGGTATTCTTTAAAAACTAAATGAATACTTTATGCATTAGGCCAAGTAGTGGTATAACTTGATTTCTTTATTGTACATAAGGGTAAATATATATTGTCATTTGAGCAACTTATTACTTGGTACTCCTGCAATTTTTATGATTATGTAGATCTGTATTTATGTTTCCATTAAAAAGTGCATTTTCATGTTTGTAGAACAGCCTCTTCCAAGGAGATGGGATGCACTGCAGAAATTTTTCTTCTTATCAAGGGGCGTTGCCCCACTAGCCCCTTCAGCTCCCTTGAGGCTTTCAAAGCTGCCACATTAGTCCGTGTTTGGCAAGATATATGCAGGGAAAGAATCATGAAAATTAAAGAGAATCAATTTGCAGGTCCACTAGACTGAGTTTGTAAAATAATTTAGAAATATCATTATTCCTTACTATAGGACAATTTCTTCTTTTAGGTAACTTGTACTGAGGAGAGAAATGTGGTTCAACAGACATGCATGTTGCTTGGAAATGACTTGCAGTATGTTGCAACAAATTGCATGATTGTTACACTAATCATCTAAGTCCAGAAATGACTCAACAAACCTTTTAGTCTGAAATCTTCCTCAGATTCATTTGACCACTCAGTTCAGTATCTTTTGCCTGTTGCACTCTCGCTCTTCGATATTTTGCGTTGTGAGATGCTTTCAGGAATTCCATCCCTAATAAAATTAGAGAGGTAATGGTCAAATGTTGTAGCCTACACATTCACAGGTCGCTCAGGATAAAATGCTTGACTTAAATAGAAAAATGAACTGCAAAATTACTTTCAATTTTGAAAGAAAAGCATTTTCAAAGGTTTAGGAATGTTTACTGAGTTAAGCATAACCAATGCCTTTCATCTCAATTTTCAGTCAAAAACAAATATAACTAAAATAAATATGTAACTAGAAATATTATTGATGTACTAGTCTGTTAAAATAGATTTGTAATGAAAATACTGACGAACCCTTARCTTTAATCACTCTTGTTAGTGTAAATGCCTAGGAATGAATACAGTTTTTTTGATCTACTATTACATGACACCAATGACCACTTGCAGAAAAATCCATAACAACTCTATTTCACAGATTCACAGA